>NC_041384.1:261088017-261270961 GCF_002162155.2 Triticum dicoccoides
GTCCGCCACCGCCTGCCGCCGCCGCCGCCCTCGCCTCGCCGGAGCCCCACCGGAGGGATCCGGCGGTTTTTCTTTCTAAAAACTGTTCGTTTTTTTATAAAACACTAGATTCGTTTTTTTCCGGATCACCGATTTTCCTCGATTCTTCTGGTCAGCTGACGTTCGTCTGTACGTTCGTTTTAATGAACGGGTTTTCGCCTGTTAGTTAGAGCTAACGAACGCTCGTTTGTTAGTATATTCGTCAGATTTCTTTTATCGGATTTATTCCGTGAGATTTTCTCGATCGTGATTTCTGATCCGATCTTAGTTTCTGTTTATCTTTTCGCTCGTTAGTCAGAATCAGGCGATTCAAGCGCCTAGATCTTCGTCTCGAAACCCTCTTTCCGTTTAACCAACTCAAATAAGTTTTTGCGACTATAAAATTTGACCTAGGTCCAGATTAGTAAACGAAGCTTCTCTTTTTCGCCGTTTGAGTTTCGTTGCTCTGTTTGATTTGATTTTTTTTGTGAACCGGAGTTCTTAAGTTGAACCTTCTAGTCAATCTCTTTTATTTGAGTTTTGCTGGTGCATCTCTTGCTTGTTGCTTATGTATGTTATTGTTTCTTTGCGATAGAACACCCGGAGTGCGAAGCGTGCTACTACGAGTCCCTAGGTTTCGCAGACCGTCAGCAAGGCAAGTAACACTTTCATCATATCCCTTTTATCACCCAGTTTTTATGCATTAGTTCCAATCCTCACACATTGCTTGATTAGGATGTCATTAACATGTGGGTTGGGAAGTAGTTGTTGAGGTAGAACCTATTACCCTGTTACATTCAAACCCTGGGAGTTACTTCTACGCTGCTTATATTACTATGCTATGCTATGCTCGTAGACGTGGTTTGGGTTTGAGTGAAATCCATGACAACTGTGAGATTGTTAATTAAGGATTCAACTTAAGGTGGCAACTTAATTTAACATCTAAGTGGATTGAGGCACCTGGGGAACCCAGTGTTGCCTGTATTTTCTTTGGAAATCCCGCAGTACCCGTGTGATCTTCCTATGGACCGCCATCTAGGCTCAAAGGGAACTGAGGTGATTCATGCTAGAAACTTCCATGTGCAGCCACAAGCTATTATGGGCTCTAGCATAGTTGAGTAAGTTACGTGAAGCTCTTGAAGAGGCAGATCAGCAGGTAGTGGGATGTAGGTTTGGTATGGTCCGTCCGGAGTAGAGAGTTAATGTTTCTGAAAGACTGTGTCTTGGTCATCCGTTTCTCAAACACTATGTAGTGCAAGAAATCCAACGGAGGCGATCGAGTCTTGTGGGGAAAAGTGCGCAAACCTCTGCAGAGTGTATAATCTAATCATGGTTAGTCGTGTCCCCGGATATGGAAAATTCTTGAGTATCTAGTATTTGGATTATCACATGTATCTCACCATTCTTAATTAATACTGTTAGGATGTTAATCACTTTATTGGGAATGAGTTGGAGGAACCTTCTCAATGATGTTTCAACTACCATGATAGTTAAAATTAAAATATATTCCTTTGTTGTAGGGAAAAAAATGGCTTTTCGCAAAAACTATAACCATAGACCTTTCCACCAGCCAAATATGCATGTAGTGATAGCATTATTCTGTTCTTGCTCTACTGTGTTACATTGCCAGCATATTCCATGTGCTGACCCGTTTTCGGGCTGCAACATATGATGTTGCAGACTTTTCAGACGATGAGTAAGGTTCGTTAGGTCATTGCCGTGCAGCTCAGCTATGCCGTTGGAGTTGATGGACTTACTTTATCTTCCAATCCTTCCGGTGTTATCGTATTAGATGGCCTTAAGCCATGTTATTGTACTAAGTTCTCTCTTGAGACATTCAATGTAATAGGTGTGTGATTGCCACTCTGTTATAAATCCTTCGAGTAATGTGTGTGTCAGCATTACCGATCCAGGGATGAAACTGAAGCATAGAGACTTGACCATCTGAGGTCGGGTCGCTACCAGCAATAAGCGGTGCCATCTGCTTTGTCGATCGCGTAGATGATGCCATTGTGTTCAATAGCATCACAGAAGTGTGTATCAGTTTGGATGACGATCCACTGCGAGCTGAGCTGTCTCCAGCTAAAGAAGGCACCGACGGAAAGATAGGTGAGTCCCTTGTCAAACAACGCAATTAGCTTGAAGTCTGTGTAATCCGCATGTCGTGTGGGCACTTGGCAGATTACAATCTTCTGCAAGACAAGGTGCGTCCAACTGACGACATAATCTAGATGACTTGGACCGCGAAGGTAAAACTCTATATCATCCAACGGAGGAAGGATAATCTCATGGGAGGTCTGGAAGTTCACGAGCACCAACATTTCCCCGTCTTCTCTCACGGCAGCCATCAAGTGCGAGTTCATGCTGACCCAGTACATACCTGCAAGAAATTTTGGGCGATGGTGATCATATCAAAATCGAGGGAAATGATGTACGGCAACCCACTACATACCTCCAAAGAAGTTTCAGCTAATGGAGGTCGGATTGAAGTCGAGGGGCATCATGTACGCCTCCTTATCATGGTGAGAAATCTAGCAAGACCAGATAGCAGCAAGTAGGGTGTCTGGAAAAGCTTAGGCCTCGCTTTGACGATGGCCGTGTGCATGCCCTCGAGCATGCAGCCAGCCGCAGGGCACTCAACATATCCATATGCGAACAACAGAGGTCGACGACATCGCTGGGGAGATTGCTCCAATCGCGGCTCGTGTGGATGTTGCGTGGTTCGCGTTCAGCCATGGTGGAGTTTGGAAGGTGGGGTTTTGGGGGGCTTGATTTACGGCGGAGAAGGCTTTTGGTGCTGGAGCGGCCAGCGAGGGAATAGTGGTACTGGGGAGGCGAGGGTACGCGGGGGTACAGTGAGATGATGAAGAGCGACCTCAGGATCTCCGGCGAGACAGAGATGAAGATGGGGTGGTGCTAGGGGAGAGGGAGACGAGGCAAGGAATGCTATACAGCGGCGGTGACAGTGACTGCACAGTGCACAAGGTGAGGCCGACTTTGGTAACCCGGACACACCGCCTGGACTGGTGTCACCTCGGGCGCGGGGTCTTGTCACTTCACTGTGAGGACCGGATGAATAATAGTATTTTGACCATCAAGTGCACCACAACTGTACTACGACTACTGTCATGGAATTGTCACGACAGATGTCCTAGTGAAAGAACTTAATCGTGGAGCCATCGCAACTAGGAAGCTTCAAGGGGTTAAATGGGACAAAGGACACGAGAGGTTTATACTTGTTCGACCCCTTGCGGTAAAGGTAAAGGCCTAGTCCAGTTGAGATGATATTGTTAGTTTTCGATGACCAAGGAGCGAATACGCTTAACCTGGCTCTCGATCTGTTTTCTCTAGACCTAACCGTCGCCGGGTCGTCCCCTTATATACATAGGTTGATGCCCTGCGGCCTACAGAGCCCCGGCTGGCTCATACAACATAGCCGGCTCGGTGACGTATCTTACATGCCTTATAATACAAGTCTACTCATACATGGCGGTTTATACTTACGGGCCTTAAGCCGCCTATGGACTTGGGCCTATTATAAGCCTAACTATGAACCGCCTTCTTGTACACTCTTGGGCTTCATTTAGGTAAACCGCCATTGTGGTTGACCCGGCCCCTCCTGGGCGGGTCATATCTGGTAGTCATATCCCCCAATAACTACTAGTAGGAGTAGTAGCAACATGAGTAGTACTCTCGTGCTAGCTTGCCTCTGGGTTCACTTGATCCTCCAGGTATCATCCATATTGCAACCAGAACCAAATTCTCGTGCATGCAGAAGCGCGAAGAAGGACTTTTCTTTTTTGAGGATAACTGCATATTCCATAAGTAGAGAATGGTGTGTCTCCCACGCACACGCGTATATCCATCCGAACCAGCTATGACACATTTTTTATCCGTTTGCATAGGTCCCACCTGTAAGGAGGGGTGCAGAAATAAAAAGGAATCATAAAATGTCTCGCCACAGTGATTCAAGAGAGTGACCTCAACTAGCCAGTGGCACATGTAGCGCTGGAAGGATGGGCACGTACAGGGACAGGACCCACTCCTCAGTCTACCCGCGTAGCCTTTTCGTTTAGTCTACCTAGCCGTCTAATCAACTGCCTGCAGGCCACTTCTCCCATTTAGTTCTCCATCGGGAACCAATTTTCCTCGACTTCTTCACTACTCCTTGATCTTCATTTGCATCCAAACCACACTGCATTCACATTGTTTTAACCTCTTCGCCGCGCTGGAGAGACCCCCAAGGAAACATCCTCGTACGTTACACAGAACATCAAGATGCATTTGTATGAGTAGTTTATCTTGTGAGAGAAAAGGATGAACGTGGGAAGGCTTTTTTGCAAATGTGGAGGGGGTGTAGTTTTCTTTTTGAAAAATTGCCACAGTTTTCTTCCTACCCATCAGATATAAATCGGACGACCTATAAAAAAGCAGAGTTGGTGATGATGGTGTGCCTGCCATCCTGCAATATGGGCCGTCCGATCTATATCTAACGGATAGGAAGGAAACTATGACAATTTACCCACACTCCACTCCACATTTGCATATAAGGCCTTCCTTCGTTCATCCTTTTCTCCCACAAGATCTTGATGTTCCGTGCAACGCACGGGCATCTTGCTAGTATAAGAGTGGTGTGGGTATTTTTTTGCAAAATTGCCATAGTTTCCTTCCTATCCGTCAGATATAAGTCAGAGGCCTATACTGCAGGATGGTAGGCACACCATCATCAACAACTCTGTTTTTTATAAGAGTAGAGTAGAGACAGAGATAGAGACTACTAGTACCAATGTGCTGGCCAGTGCATTGCAATGGATCCAAAGTAGTAGAATAATGCTTGTTCATGGGCTTGAAATATAAACACTCTAGTTTTGATATACATATATCAGTAAAAGTAAATCATGCTTTACTCAAAATATATTCCTCGGGCTATTTTGATGGTTTGAAGATAACAGGTTTTAAAAAATTTGGAGTTGTTTTTTTAACATTTTGTAGCATGGCACGGCATCCGGTGCACCTAATCGTCTGAAAAGGAAATTGAGCTTGGGTCGGTGGCACACGCTGTGGCAAGATGCCCATGTGGCCTTCTTCTATAACTAGCAAAATGCCTGTGCACTGCAGGGAACATCAAGATGCATTTTCTACAAAACACCTGTTGTGATTGACCCTTGCAGGAGTAATCCCATGTGTAAAAAGTAATGATATCTCGAGAATTTTATCGGAAAAATGGTATCTTTGGAACAAGTTTTCTCTACTATTGCTCCTTGCAGTGAGCTGTATGCAACGCATGTGTCAGCAGACATGACAGCTTGTCCATGGAAGTTGAACCACAACGACCATCACTTTTCTTGTTTCTACCACTGCCACACCCACATGCGATTCCCATGACGCCGCTCCAACCCAGGGCACGATGTCCCCCGACGTGCGCCTCATCCTCTCGGCCCCACCACTCCTCTGCCTTTGTGTGCATGACATGCGGGCCAGCTGAACTGCGGCGACCATCAACTTTCTACCACAGCCACACCCGATTGGACGCGGTTTTCCTGCTCCGATCCGTACTCCCGCACCATCAAATTTTCATCCAACGGCTATGACACATTTCGTGTCGGGCATCAATCCTCCACTGGAGTACTTCTGTACTACAGGTAGTACCAGCCGGTGTGGCCATCTACGCCTCATAACGAATCGACGCCCAGTTGTGGCAGCCTTGCCATGGCCACCACACCACCGACCGGTTCAGCTCGAACGAGTGAGTCGTGAACCACGCCACCACCATGAGAATGACATGTGGGCCAGCTGCATTTAAGGTCTGCATGTCATTGACTCATAGGCCGATGCACTAAGCCACTGAAGCTCGACCCCGTGGGCCCCAAGAGGGAAATGGTAACTCCTGCGGGAGGCCTTGTGGTGCTCCCGCAGTACGAGCTCGTGCCAAACCCGGATGAGATTGGGTAACCAACTAGTAAGCTACATGTGCATTGCACGCATGAGATTTGGTAACCAAATCTCTACTCTCTATATCTATATATATATATATATATATATATATATATATATATATATATATATCTATAGTCTTATAAAAACAGAGTTGGTGATGATGGTGTGCCTGCCATCCTGCAATATAGGCCGTCCGATTTATATCTAACGGATAGGAAGGAAACTATGGCAATTTTGCAAAAAGATGCCCACACCCCTCTCCACATTTGCAAATAAGGCCTTCTCTTGTTCATCCCTTTCTCCCACAATATAAACTACTCATACAAATGCATCTTGATTTTCCGTGCAACGCATGGGCATCTTGCTAGTTATGAATAAATAACACTCTATCAATGAGCCCCATCAGATACAAAATTTATTGGCTTACGTGCTATAACTAGATCTTCCCCTCGTTTATGTTTTCCAACCCGGCAGCGGGCGGGGTGCGGTTTTCCAATGGTCGGTTTGCTCAACGGCGCTCCCACATGAAAGTGAAAATGCTAGGCAACACGCCTTCCCTAGCTATGTGGCGTGCTGGACGGGTCGTGGAGTACTCCCGATTCTCAAGCGTGTGTGGGTTCGACGCGAATGCGGCAGGCCTTTTCCTTTTACTGGCAGCGTGCCCGTGCATTGCGATGGATCCAAAGTAATAGAATAGTAGTACTTGTTCACAAACTTGAAAGAAATCATTCTTGTTTTGATATACTCATAATATATTACTTGTCACTCAAAACATATTTCTCAGGCTGTTTTGCTGAGGTGAGGGAGGGATGTGGTTTCTTTCAAGATAATAAGGGGTTTTCTGCAAATTGGAGCAGAGAAGTCGGCTATTGTTGCAAAAATGCCACAACTTACCTCACAGCCCTTAGATGCAGATCTAATGGTCAGAAACGACGGATGGCAGACACACCACCATCACCAACTGAGTCTTTTATAGGGGTAGGAGTAGAGAAAAATGTATAAATTGTGACATTTGGTTCTGCTCCTTGGCACAATCGATCAATAAAAATAACAATTGGAAACGCTAGGGCGGGGCTATTTCCACCAGATAAGCAGGGTACATAGTAGCTAGGTTGGCGCATCGTCAGTTTGGTCACATGTGGTCCGACATGTTCTAGTGTTTCTAGCAAGATGCCCGTGCGTTGCACGAAGTTGATGGAAAAGGTAAGCACAACTTAGAAATTGACGGATGGAGTACTAGTTAAAGGGATCGCACATGTCAGTATTGATTGGAACGAGAATGCAATAGCACAATAAGAATTAAGGCCACGATGATGCGATCGCAGTGGTGGTTACAGGAGGCAAGAAGAAAGATGCATCCATCAACGTACAACATCCTCCTCCTCAACTTAGTGCGCCGAGCCACCGACCGGCGGCTAAGGAGCGGCGGATTTTGTGGCGAGGTCAAGGTGCTTCTCAGCAAAGGCATCCAAGGCTTCCAGCCGGTTGAGGAAGGCCAACATTGTGGCGTCCTCAATGGCCTTGTAGATACATATGTACACAATTTTCTCGTACATGGGGATGTGTAGGTTGACGAATTCTTGCAAGGCGAGGCGCCTCGCGGCGAGCGCGACCTCCAGGTGGACATTCTTCATGGTGTCGGCGGGCAGTCACAGGGCCACCAATGCTTGAAAGAGGTTCCATCCATGGAGTTCGATTAGGGTGGCAGGCAATGTGGAGCCCGGGCGCGCGGGCTGGAGGAGTACGGCGATGTCATTTCCGAGCTTCTTGAGGTCGGTGAACTTGTTGGTGGTCGCAACGATCATATGGTCCAACTGAGAGTCGTAGTTGGCGTCGACGGCGGCCATCCACCAGCCGATCACGAACACCGTCTGGAGACGATCCTTGGTGCCATGCCGCGGCCGATGTCATGGACCATCCGGCACAGCCGCTTGCCGCTCGAGCGCATCACCGCCATGGGTCTAGAGTGAGCTCTTTTGCGCATAGTGTAGGTGCTTAGGCAAATGCTTAGGTCCTTACGATGTGGTAGATGCATTGGAATGGAGGGGCGCATTTATATGAGTGCAAACTGCGTTGCATTGACATCGTGCAGCCTCTTTTCCCGGTCCTCCTCCGGCGGAGCTCTGGAAAAGGCCCCAAGATGGGATCTCGTGGATACAGAAAGTTACAGTGGTGGAATTAGGGTTTTGGCTCCGTATCTGGTAGTTTGGGGGTATGTAGGTATATATAGGAGGAAGGAGTACGTCGATGGAGCAACAGGGGGCCCACGAGGGTGGAGGGCGCGCCTGGGGGGGAGGTTAGGAACGCCCCCCTACCTCGTGCCTTCCTCGTTGATTGCTTGACGTAGGGTCCAAGTCCTCTGGATCATGCTCATTCCGAAAATCACGTTCTCGAAGGTTTCTTTCCGTTTGATATTCTTTTTCTGCGAAACCCTAAAATAGGCAAAAACATCAATTCTGGGCTGGGCCTCCGGTTAATAGGTTAGTCCCAAAAATAATATAAAATGTATAATAAAGCCCAATAATGTCCAAAATATAATATAATATAACATGGAACAATCAAAAATTATAGATACGTTGGAGACGTATCAAGCATCCCCAAGCTTAATTCCTGCTCGTCCTCGAGTAGGTAAATGATAAAAACAGAATTTTTGATGTGGAATGCTACTTGGAATAATTTCAATGTAATTCTTCTTAATTGTGGTATGAATATTCAGATCCGAAAGATTCAAGACAAAAGTTCAATATTGACATACAAATAATAATACTTCAAACATACTAACTAAGCAATTATGTCTCTTCAAAATAACATGGCCAAAGAAAGTTATCCCTACAAAATCATATTGTCTTGCTATGCTCTATCTTCACCACACAACGTATTTAAATCATGCACAACCCCGATGACAAGCCAACCAATTATTTCATACTTTTGGTGTTCTCAAACTTTTTCAATCTTCACGCAATACATGAGCATGAGCCATGGACATACCACTTTAGGTGGAATAGAATGCTGGTTGTGGAGGAGATAAAAAAGAGGGAACATAGTCTCACATCAACTAGGCGTATCAACGGGCTATGGAGATGCCCATCAATAGATATCAATGTGAGTGAGTAGGGATTGCCATGCAATGGATGCACTAGAGCTATAAGTATATGAAAGCTCAACAAAAGGAACTAACTGGGTGTGCATCTAACTCGCTTGCTCACGAAGACCTAGGGCATTTTGAGGAAGCCCATCATTGGAATATACAAGCCAAGTTCTATAAATGAAAAATTCCCACTAGCATATGGAAGTGATAACATAGGAGACTCTCTATTATGAAGATCATGGTGCTACTTTGAAGCACAAGTGTGGTAAAAGGATAGTAGCATTGTCCCTTCTCTCTTTTTCTCTCATATTTTTTTATCTGGGCCTTTTTTATGGCCTCTTTTTTTATTTGGGCTTCTTTGGCCTCTCTTTTTTCGTCCGGAGTCTCATCCCGACTTGTGGGGGAATCATAGTCTCCATCATCATTTCCTCACTTGGGACAATGCTCCTAAAAATTATGATCATCACACTTTTATTTACTTACAACTCAACAATTACAACTCAATACTTAGAACAAAATATGACTCTATGTGAATGCCTCCGGCGGTGTACTGGGATATGCAATGAATCAAGAGTGACATGTATGAAAGAATTATGAACGGTGGCTTTGCCACAAATACAATGTCAACTACATGATCATGCAAATCAATATGATAATGATGGAGCATGTCATAGTAAATGAAACGGTGGAAAATTGCATGGAAATATATCTCGGAATGGCTATGGAAATGCCATGATAGGTAGGTATGGTGGCTGTTTTGAGGAAGGCATATGGTGGGTGTATGATACCGGCGAAAGGTGCGCGGTATTAGAGAGGCTAGCAATGGTGGAAGGAAGAAAAGTGTGTATGATCCATGGACTCAACCTAAGTCATAAAGAACTCTTATACTTATTGCAAAAATCTACAAGTTATCAAAGCAAAGTATTATGCGCATGCTCCTAGGGGGATAGATTGGTAGGAAAAGACCATCACTCGTCCCCGACCGCCACTCATAAGGAAGACAATCAATAAATAAATCATGCTCCGAGTTCATCACATAACGATTCACCATACGTGCATGCTACGGGAATCACAAACTTTAACACAAGTATTTGTCAAATTCACAACTACTCAACTAGCATGACTCTAATATTACCATCTCCATATCTCAAAACAATTATCAAGTATCAAAATTCTCATAGTATTCAACACACTCATAAGAAAGTTTTTACTAGTCTTGAATACCTAGCATATTAGGATTATTTAAGTAAATTACCATGCTATTTAAGACTCTCAAAATAATCTAAGTGAATCATGAGAGAATAATAGTTTTTATAAAACAAAACCACCACCGTTCTCTAAAAGATATAAGTGAAGTACTAGAGCAAAAACTATATAACTCAAAAGATATAAGTGAAGCACATAGAGTATTCTAATAATTTCTGAATCATGTGTGTCTCTCTCAAAAGGTCTGTACAGGAAGGATGATTGTGGTAAACTAAAAAATAAATACTTAGATAATACAAGACGCTCCAAGCAAAACACATATCATGTGGTGAATAAAAATATAGCTCCAAGTAAAGTTACCGATGGAAGTAGACGAAAGAGGGGATGCCTTCCGGGGCATCCCGAAGCTTTGGCTTTTAGGTGTCCTTAGATTATCTTGGGGTGCCATGGGCATCCACAAGCTTAGGCTCTTGCCAGTCCTTGTTCCATAATCCATCAAATCTTTCACCCAAAACTTGAAAACTTCACAACACAAAACATAAAGTAGAAAATCTTGTGAGCTCCGTTAGCGAAAGAAAACAAAACACCACTTCAAGCTACTGTAATGAACTCATTATTTATTTATTTTTGTGTTAAACCTACTGTATTCCAACTTCTCCATGGTTTATAAACTATTTTACTAGCCATAGATTCATTAAAATAAGCAAATAACACATGAAAAACAGAATGTCAAAGAAAGAATAGTCTGAAGTAATCTGTAGCTAAAACACGATATGGAACCCCAAAAATTCTAAACTAAATTGCTGGACGTGAGTAATTTATCTATTATTCATCTGAAAAAATAATTAACTAAATAGCACCTTCCACATAAAAATGGAAGCAATTCTCGTGAGCGCTAAAGTTTCTGTTTTTTACAGCAAGATTAAAAAGACTTTCCCCAAGTCTTCCCAACGGTTCTACTTGGCACAAACACTAATTAAACACAAAAAACACAACCAAAACAGAGGCTAGATAACTTATTTATTACTAAACAGGAGCAAAAAGCGAGGAATAAAAATAAAATTCGGTTGCCTCCCAACAAGCGCTATCGTTTAACGCCCCTAGCTAGGCATAAAAGCAAGGATAGATCTAGCTATTGCCATCTTTGGTAGGCAATCCATAAGTGGCTCTCATAATAGATTCATAAGGTAATTTAATTTTCTTTCTAGGGAAGTGTTCCATGCCTTTCCTTAATGGAAATTGGAATCTAATATTCCCTTCCTTCATATCAATAATTGCACCAATCGTTCTAAGGAATGGTCTAGCAAGAATAATAGGACATGAAGGATTGCAATCTATGTCAAGAACAATAAAATATACGGGCACATAATTCCTATTTGCAACAATAATAACATCATTAATTCTTCCCATGGGTTTAAAGAGCAATCATCAAAATCACGGAAACCTAGCAAATCACACAAAGTATTTGGAATCGTGGAAACAATAGCACCCAAATCACACAAAGAATAGCATTCATGAGCTTTAAACTTAATTTTAATAGTAGGTTCCCACTCATCATAAAGTTTTCTAGGGATATAAACTTCCAACTCAAGTTTTTCTTCATAAGATTGCATCAAAGCATCAACGATATGTTTAGTAAAGGCTTTATTTTGACTATAAGCATGAGGAGAATTTAGCACGGATTGCAACAAGGAAATACAATCTATCAAAGAGCAATTATCATAATTAAATTCCTTGAAATCAAAAATAGTGGGTTCATTAATATTTAAAGTTTTGACTTCTTCAATCCCACTTTTAACAATTTTAGCATCAAGATCTAAAGACTCCGAATTTTTGGAACGCCGTCTAGGTAAAGGTGGATCATATTCAGTCCCATCATTATCAAGATTCATATTTAAAAACAAAGATTTAATAGGGGACACATCAATAACTTTTAGATCTTATCTTTATTATCATGGAAACTAGAAGAACATGCTGTTATAAAGCAATCTTTCTTAGCACGCATCCTAGCGGTTCTTTCTTTGCACTCATCAATGGAAATTCTCATGGCTTTGAGAGACTCATTGATATCATGCTTAGGTGGAATAGATCTAAGTTTCAAAGAATCAACTTCAAGAGAAATTCTATCAACGTTCCTAGCCAACTCATCAATCTTAAGAAATTTTTCTTCAATCAATGCATTGAAATTCTTTCCAAAGTAATAAATTCTTTAATATTAGTTTCAGAATAAGAGGGCATATTATTAAAATTTCCATAAGAATTGCTGTAGGAATTACCATAATTATTAGAGGAATTACTAGGATACGGCCTAGGATTAAAGTTTCCTCTATACTCGTTGTTACCAAAATTATTCCTACCAACAAAATTCACATCCATAGATTCATTATTATTCTCAATCAAATTAGACAAAGGCATATCATTAGGATCAGAAGAAACACTTTTATTAGGAAATCATTTCATAAGTTCATCCATCTTTCCACTCAAAACATTAATTTCTTCTATCGCATGCACTTTTTTATTAGTAGATCTTTCAGTGTGCCATTGAGAATAATTAACCAGTATATTATCTTGGAGTTTAGTAGCTTCTCCTAAAGTGATTTCCATAAAAGTTCCTCCCGCGGCCGAATGTAAAAGATTTCTAGAAGTAAAATTCAATCCGGCATAAAATTTTGTATAATCATCCACAAATTCAACCCATGCGTACGGCAATTACATATCATTAATTTCATCATCTCCCAAGCTTGTGCAACATGTTCATGATCAAGTTGCTTAAAATTCATAATATCATTTCTAAGAGAGATGATCTTAGCGGGAGGAAAATACTTAGAGATAAAAGCATCTTTGCACTTATTCCACGAATCAATACTGTTTTTAGGCAAAGACGAAAACCAAGCTTTAGCATGATCTCTAAGCGAAAAAGTGAATAGCTTCAATTTAACAATATCATTATCCACATCTTTCTTCTTTTGCGTATCACATAAATCAATGAAGCTATTTAGATGGGTAGCGGCATCTTCACTTGGAAGGCCAGCGAATTGATCTTTCATGACAAGATTCAATAAAGAAGCATTGATTTCACAAGATTCAGTATCGGTAAGAGGAGAAATCGGAGTGCTAACAAAATCATTGTTGTTGGTATTGGTAAAGTCACACAATTTAGTATTATCTTGAGCCATCGTGACAAGCAAGCAATCCAAGACACGAGCAAACGAGAGACGGGCAAAAAGAGGCAAACAGAAAAGAGAGGGCAAATAAAACGGCAAGGCAAATGGCAAATAATGTAATGCGGGAGATAATGGTTTGTGATGGGTACTTGTTGTGTTGACTTTTGCATAGACCTCCCTGGAAATGGCGCCAGAAATGGCTCGTTGTCGGGACTCCAAATCTAGACTTGACCTTGCGTAAGCCTCCCCGACAACGACGCCAGAAATCCTTCTTGCTACCTCTTAAGCACTACGTTGGTTTTCCCTTGAAGTGGAAAGGGTGATGCAGCAAAGTAGCGTAAGTATTTCCTTCAGTTTTTGAGAACCAAGGTATGAATCTAGTAGGAGGCCCCGCACGAGTCCCTCGCACCTACACAAACAAATAAATCCTCGCAACCAACACGATAAGGGGTTGTCAATCCCTACACAGTCACTTACGAGAGTGAGATCTGATAGATATGATAAGATAATATTTTTGGTATTTTTATGATAAAGATGCAAAGTAAAATAAAAGGAAAAGGAAATAACTAAGTATTAGAAGATTAATATGATGGAAGACAGACCCGGGGGCCATAGGTTTCACTAGTGGCTTCTCTCAAGAGCATAAGTATTCACGGTGGGTATACAAATTATTGTTGAGGAATTGACAGAATTGAGCATAGTTATGAGAATATCTAGGTATGATCATGTATATAGGCATCACGTCCGAGACAAGTAGACTGACTCCTGCCTGCATCTACTACTATTACTCCACACATCGACCGCTATCCAGCATGCATCTAGAGTATTAAGTTCATAAGAACAGAGTAACGCTTTAAGCAAGATGACATCATGTAGAGGGATAAACTCATGCAATATGATATAAACCCCATCTTGTTATCCTCGATGGCAACAATACAATACGTGCCTTGCTGCCCCTACTGTCACTGGGAAAGGACACCACAAGATTGAACCCAAAGCTAAGAACTTCTCCCATTGCTAGAAAGATCAATCTAGTAGGCCAAACCAAACTGATAATTCGAAGAGACTTGCAAAGATAACCAATCATACATAAAAGAATTCAGAGAAGATTCAAATATTTTTCATAGATAAACTTGATCATAAACCCACAATTCATCGGTCTCAACAAACACACCACAAAAGAAGATTACATCGAATAGATCTCCACAAGAGAGGGGTGAACATTGTATTGAGATCCAAAAAGAGAGAAGAAGCCATCTAGCTAATAACTATGGACCCGAAGGTCTGACGTAAACTACTCACACTTCATCAGAGGGGCAATGGTGTTGATGTAGAAGCCCTCCGTGATCGATGCCCCCTCCGGCGGAGCTCCGGAAAAGGCCCCAAGATAGGATCTTATGGATACAGAAAGTTACGGCAGTGGAATTAGGGTTTTGGCTCCGTGATTGGTAGTTTGGGGTACGTAGGTATATATAGGAGGAAGGAGTACGTCGGTGGAGCAACAGGGGTCCACGATTGTGGAGGGCGCGCCTAGGGGGGTAGGCGCGCCCCCTACCTCGTGCCTTCCTCGTTGATTGCTTGACATATGGTCCAAGTCCTCTGGATCATGTTTGTTCTGAAAATCACGTTCCCGAAGGTTTCATTCCGTTTGGACTCCGTTTGATATTCTTTTTCTGCGAAACCCTAAAATAGGCAAAAACAACAATTCTGGGATGGGCCTCCGGTTAATAGGTTAGTCCCAAAAATAATATAAAAGTGTATAATAAAGCCCAATAATGTCCAAAATAGAATATAATATAGCATGGAACAATCAAAAATTATAGATACGTTGGAGACGTATCATAGAGAAAGAAGTATATATTAAATAAGTAATATATAATATAAAAACTTAAAGTTCAAGACAGAATTTGAACTTAGGTCATCACGTTGCAAGCATTCGGCGCTAACTAGTCGAGCACATTTTTGTTGTAGACCATGATGGAGATATATCTCCATGTCTACTCCTATACTCCATCTGTTTCTAAATATTTTTCCTTTTCAGATTTCAAATGGAGCACCACATACAGATGTGTATGTAGACATATTTTAGAGTGTAGATTCACTAATTTTGCACCGTATGTAGTCACTTGTTGAAATCTCTAAAAAGACAAATATTGAGGAACAGAGGGAGTAGAAAATAGAGTTGGTGATGATGGTGTGCGTGCCATCCTGCAATATAGGCTGTCGGATTTATATCTAACGTATAGGAAGAAAACTATCGCAATTTTGCAAAAAGATACCCACACCCCTCTCCATGTTTGCAAATAAGGCCTTCCCTCGTTGATCCTTTTCTCTACTCTTACTAGCAATGTGCCTGTGCGTTGCAACGGATGCAAAATAGAATAATACATGTTCACAAACTTGACAGAGAAACACTCTAGTTTGGTGTATATATCACTCAAAATATATTCCTTGTGGCTGTTTTGATGAGGTGAGGGAGGGATGTGGTTGGTTTCAAGATACTAAGGGGTTTCTGCAAATTGGAGCAGAGAAGTGAGGTCTTGTTGCACAAATGCCACGACTTACATCATAGCCGTTAGATGCAGATCTGATAGTCAGAAATGACGGATGGCAGACACACCATCATCACCAATTGAGTCTTTTATAGGAGTTAGAGATAAAAACAAAGTTTGTCATGATGGTGTGCCTGCCACCCTGCAATATAGGCCGTCCGATTTATATCTTATGGATAGGAAGGAAACTATGGCAATTTTGCAAAAAGATACACACACCCCTCTCCACATTGGCAAGTAAGGCCTTCCCTTGTTCATCCTTTTCTCTCACAAGATAAACTACTCATATAAATGCATCTTGATGTTCCGTGCAATGCATGGGCATCTTGCTAGTCTCTCAGAAGATAAACTACTCATACAAATGCATCTTGATGTTCTGTGCAACGCACGGGCATCTAGCTAGTTTCTTTTAAAATAGTTACTGCGATAATTGGGTTGAAGTGATATATTATATGTCTGCCCCTAATGATTTAAGATTCACTAGTAGTAACAAAGAAAATGTTGCCTTGTTAATTAACAGACAACAGGGTGAAAACTATCACATGAGGCTGGTGAAAACAAGGCACATTGGGTTCAACGTCATTGTCACTACAGCTGTGCGCGCGAGAAGTCTACATATTGAGGGGGCTACAGAGAAAAAGACGTATCTCGTGTGTTTGAGCGAGGCACATAGACACAATGTTTGAGAGAGAAATTGATTGATAGATTAAAATCAGATCGAGTTGTCACCCTTCTGCTGTCATTGTTGGGGTTGGGGGTGGGGAAGGGGAGGGAGAGAAAGACGTATCGAGAGTGTGCGCGGTAGGCACAGAGGCACAACTAGCGTGTGTGTGTGTGTGTCTGTGTGTGTTTGAAAGAGGAGTAGATAGATTACTATCAAGATCAAGGTGCCACCCTACTCCTTCGGTGTTGGGGTAGTGTGTGTGTGTGTGCGTGTGTGTTTGTTTGAGAGAGAATCCAATCAATATATTAGTATCAAGATTGAGGTGTCACCCTAGTCCTTCGGTGTTGGGAAGTGTGTGTGTGGGTGGGTGGGGGGCAGTGACAGTTACATATCTTTACTCTTATAAAAAACAAAGTTGGTGATGATGGTGTTCCTGCCATCCTGCAGTATAGGCCCTCCGATTTATATCTGACGGATAGGAAGGAAACTATGGCAATTTTGCAAAAAGATACCCACACCCCTCTCCACATTTGAAAATAAGGCATTCTCTTGTTCATCTTTTTCTCCCACAAGATAAACTAACCATACAAATGCATCTTGATGTTCCGTGCAACGCATGGGCATCTTGCAAGTAGGGAAAAAGAGTTTGTGTGACCCATATCTATATTAAGGGATAGGTAGATAGGATGTGTGCGAGGCATACTTAAAGCATCACGGAGATAAACAAACGGTGTGCACGCAAGTTCCAGAATAATGAAGCGAGAAACAATATCTACGCGCACGTGTGTGTGTGAGAGAGAGAGGGATAGAGAGAGAGAGAGAGCAAGATCTCAAAACAAAAGGTGTTGTGCTGGAATCCCATTGTATGTATTCATATGGTTCCGGAACTCGAGTTAACCTTAGGCATATGTGTGAGACACATAATTATCCTTTGAGGCATTAGTGGCTGTGGGTTGGCGGAATTAAAGGGGTGGGCATGTTCGACAGAGAGAGTGTGTGTGTTTCTATGTGAGAGACTTATAGGATGGGGTAGAAAGACAAATTCTAACCTTGACAGAGGGAGAGAAATACACGAAGTGCGCGTATGTGATTCCGATGCCCACTTGGAAATGAGATATGTATGCGTGTGAGAGAGATTGCACAATTCATTCACGTATCCCTATCTAGCGATTGTGGACGTGCCTCGCTTGAAGATAAATCAATATCTACTTCGTATCGTGGCCAAAGGTACAATATCTATTCAACGCCATAAAGATTGGCACTCACATATAACATTTTTGTAGCTAAATAAACCTTTTCAATTGTGCATGCAAAAGTTATAGTGATGTTTCTTCAAACAACCAATGTAGCTATCATGTACATGCACCATTGTTACTCTTGCATTCAAATTCATTTGTCTAGGATGATTTAAGGTTCTATTATGAAGTAATATATGTAATATTTGTATATGAATTTAACGGCTACGCAATTTATGAAATGGAGGCTATGTAATCATATGAGGTAACACTTTTAAGTAGCGGACTACAATATCCATTTCTTTTGTGGGACTACAATATCCATTTCTTTTTGTGCGCCCCTACACTAACACGTGAGTGCATTATGTTTAAAGTAAATAACAAATGGCAATAAATTATCTATTAACACGAGAAATACATAGGGTGGGCGTTTGATCCCTTTTTTTGTGAACGCGCCTCTAGAAACGTACAATTGGCTGCGCCCATGTGAACGTACAAGTTATCGGCGCATCATCTCGAGTTATTGTCTTATTTCTCGGGTGGACTTCACACCAGTTATTAACTGCTGACGCGTGCCCCGTGTACACAGTCTTGCATCACCTTCCCGCTAGCATGGTCCAAAATTAGTTGAAACTGGATACGAACGATCCCACGGGCGGCAAAATCTCCCGCCTCCTTCTAAAATTTCCGCCACCTAGTCTTTAGCATGCGAAATTCCCCTTTTGTCCTTGGTACACGGAGAACAATAGTAACAATACTGCCCTCATCTACATAATAGGTTGGGGCTGCTTTGGTAACTTCCGGTTCCCCCCACCACACGGCACCTCCATTTCCTCTCACCCTCTGGCAAAAATGACCAACTCCACAACACCAGAGCATATTACATCAATCCATCTATACTTCATCGGCCTTTCTACCCCTCCCCTCTCAAAACCCTAGACTGCTCATCCACCAGCGTACCAGAGCCCATTCGCAGCCAGCGGCGTCCACCTCACCGGATCTGCTTCTATGGCCGCATCTACCCCTCCCACGTCCACTAGAAACAAGTAGACTACTCATCCACCACTATACCACAGCCCATTTAGTGCCAGCCTTGTCCACGGCGTCGGATCTGCTTCGCCGGTTCTCTCGTCAACCACAGTGCATCTGCAGCAGCTCATTCGTACTCCCCACCGGAGATGCTTCGTCCACACCCGCACGGAGCCGCCCCACTGACGGCCTCTGATCCTCTTCGCCGACACCTTCCTCAACCCTACCAGAGCCGCTTCACCGACACCATCATCAACCCTACCGGAGTAGCTTCGCCTATACCATTCTCAACACTACCGGGGCCGCTTTGCCAACTCACAAGTCCACAGCCACAGATCCCCTTTGTAGCACCCTCATCCAACCCACCGGAGCAGCTTCTGACGCCCCGTCCATGGCCGTAGATCCGCATCGTCGACACCATCCTTAACCCAACCACCGGAGCAGCTTCACCGACGCCCTTGTCCATGGCCATAGATTCGCTTCGCCCACACCATAGTCCACCCTACCAGAGCCGCTCCACAAACACCCTACTCGACGGTTCTAGATCTCCTTACCGGACCACGACAGCCAGCGCAGCATCATCACCCTTGACATTTCTAACCTGATTCCCACCATCTGGCAAGATGCCAACCACGCACCACAACCTAGGTACTTGTCACCTTTAAACCCGTCCAGCATCACCTGCCCGATGTACTTCAAATATACTAATAGGTCGCTGTTACCTTTATGTAGCTGGCAAAAACTACAAGGACGATGTTTCTTCTGGATCTAACAGCTTGGCCAAACAAGATCCTGGACTGAGGCATTGCTATGATCTTATAAGTGTGTCTCTCTCTCTTGTATTGTTGTGTGCCTGCCAGCGTGCTTTGCTAGGATTTTTGACTAGTAATCCCTTTGTGCAGATAATGATTTCTACTACTGGCTACTAAATTAGATATGTAGATTTCATCCATGATACTACCTCGGACCTCCGTTCCTAAATATAAGTCTTTCTAGAGATTCCACTATAGACTACATACAGAGCAAAATGAGTGAATCTACACTCGAAAATGCATCTATATACATATGTATGTGGTCCATACTGGAATCTCTACAAAGACATATATTTAGGAACAGAGGCGGTACATTACACAAAATCGTAGGTGGCATGTAGGAATTACAGTGCACTACATTAGGGTCCCTTAGGGTGCTTGCTAGTCCAGCACACAGAGTCATGGCTAGTTTATGCTACGCACACAATCATTAATAGGACCCAAGTAAGTTCCCTCTTAGGAGTTGTTCAGGAGGAGGTGCCTGTAGTGAAGGATTACCCATATGTATTTCCAGAGGAACTACCAGGCATGCCGCCGGATCGAGACATTGAGTTTCTGATAGAGTTGTTGCCAGGCACCGGATCGATATCGAAGAGACCATACCGGATGCCCGCAAATGATCTGGAGGAGATTAAGAAGAAGATTGAAGAGTTATTGCAGAAAGGATACATTCAACGAAGTTTATCACCATGGGGAGCCCCAGTGCTCTTGGTTGAGAAGAAGGATGGATCGTTAAGAATGGTTGTTGACTATTGTGCTTTGAACAAAGTGACAATCAAGAACAAGTACCCACTACCGATGATCAATGATTTGTTTGATCAGTTGCAAGGAGCTAAAGTATTCTCGAAGATCGATCTGCGGTCAGGATACCAACAGTTGAATATCCGAGAACAGGACATACCTAAGACAGCTTTCACCACAAGGTACGGGCTATATGAGTATACGGTTATGTCATTTGGATTGACTAATGCCCCTGCCTATTTCATGAGTATGATGAATAAGGTGTTCATGGTGTTCTTGGATAAGTTTTTCATGGTGTTCGTTGATGATATCTAGGTATACTCGAAGAATGAAGAGGAACACAAGGAACATTTGCGTTTAGTTCTCGAGATGCTCAGGGAACACCGGTTATATGACAAGTTCAGTAAATGCGAGTTTTGATTGAAGGAAGTGGGATTTCATGGACATGTTATATCAGGAGAAGGTATAGCCGTCGATCCTACCAAGGTTAAGTCAGTCACTGATTGGCTATCACCCACCATAGTTGGAGAGATCCGCGGTTTTCTTGGACTCACGGGATATTATCAGAGATTCATTGAGAATTTTTCTGAAATTGCAAAGCCTATGACGGAGTTTTTGAAGAAGGACACCAAGTTGAAATGGACAGATGAATGTGAGGCAAGTTTTTAGGAGCTGAAGAAACGTTTGGTTACATCCCTAGTGCTAATTCTACCGGATATACGCAAGGATTTGCAAGTGTATTGAGACGCTTCTCGCTTAGAACTTGGAGGTGTACTTATGCAAGATGGAAGAGTGGTTTCATAGGCCTCACGTCAGCTTCGACAGCATGTGTTTAATTATGCCACACATGATTTGGAGTTAGCAGCTATCGTGCATGCATTCAAGACCTGGAGACATTTTCATATTGGAAACCGTTGTGATGTGTACATGGATCATAAGTGTTTGAAGTACATTTTCACACAGAAGGAGCTGACTCTCAGGCAAAGGAGATGGTTGGAGCTTATAAAGGATTATGATACGAAGTTGCACTATCATCCAGGCAAGGCCAATGTCGTAGCAGACGCTTTGAGTTGGAAGAGTTATGCCAATACCCTCGTAAGCGGAGGATTACCAAAGGAGTTGGCCGAACATCTCACGGAGCTTCGCTTGGAGAGAGTCCCTAGGGGTTTTGTTACAACATTGGAAGTTCAGTCAACATTATTGGGAAAGATTCGAGAAGCTCAGAAGGATGATAAGGAAATTGCTGAGATAAAGGAGACGATAAGTAAAGTAAAAGCCAAAGGTAATCATGAGGATGAGCACGACACCTTGTGGTTTGAGGACCGTGTTTATGTACCCAATAATGCAGAGATCAGGAAGTTGATACTTCAGGAAGCTCATGACTTGCCATACTCGATACATCCTGGAAACACCAAGATGTATTTGGACTTGAAGGAGCGTTTCTGGTGGACTGGTATGAAGAAGGATATCGCCGAGTATGTAGCCGTATGAGATGTATGTCAGAGAGTGAAGGCAGAACATCAGAAGCCAGCAGGATTACTACAACCTATGCCGATACCCGAATTGAAGTGGGACAAGCTTGGCATGGATTTCATCACCGGATTTCCCAAGACCCGATCGGGATATGATTCTATTTGGGTAGTAGTTGATCATTCGACCAAAGTGGCTCACTTTATCCAAGTGAAAACCACCTATACAAGTGCAAAGTTGCCCAAGATATACATGACCAGGATTGTATGTCTGCACAGAGTTACCAGGAACATCGTATCAGATAGAGGAACCCAGTTTACTTCAGAGTTTTGGCACCAGCTGCACCAGACTTTGGGTACTAGGCTAGAGTTCAGTACGACTTTTCATCCGCAGACAGATGGACAAACCGAGAGAGTCAGTCAGATTTTGGAGGACATGTGGAGAGCTTGTGCGCTAGATTATGGATCTAGTTGGGATGATAATTTGCCTTCCGCAGAGTTCTCATACAACAACAGCTACCAGGCCACTTTGATGATATCACCTTTCGAAGAGTTGTCTGGAAGAAGGTCCAGGACACCATTGATGTGGGAGGAAGTTGGAGAGTATCAGTTATTTGGACCATATCAGATCAAAGAATCCTAAGAGAAAGTAAAGTTGATTCAAGACAGACTGAAGGTAGCTCAGTCCAGATAGAAGAGTTATGCAGACTCAAAACGCAAGGAGGTAGTCTATGAAATCGGAGACAGAGCATATCTCCGAGTGTCGCCTCTGCGAGGAGTTATATGTTTTGGAGTTAAGGGAAAGCTAGCCCCGAGATTTGTAGGACCATACCGAGTTTTGGAACGTATGGGAGAAGTGGCCTACAAGTTGGAGTTACCCGAAGGACTGTCAGGAGTTCATGATGTGTTTCATGTTTCCCAGTTGAAGAAGTACCATGCTGAGATGGCTGATATTCCTCTAAGAGATCCAGTGCCCCTGGAAGCAATTTAGTTGGATAGTGATCTGACCTACGAGGAGAAACATGTCAGGATTCTCGAATTTTCCAGCCAAGTTACACGCCGCAAGGTTATCAAGTTTTGGAAAGTTCAGTGGAGCCACCATACCGAGGATGAAGCCACCTGGGACCGAGAGGAAGATCTACGGAAAGACCACCCACACCTATTCTCTAGCCAACCCGAATCTCGAGGGCGAGATTCATCTTAAGGGGGGTAGGTTTGTAAAATCCCAAATTTTCAATTTGGAATGTTATACATAGGTCATCATAAGCATATCATATTTTATTTGCATTTTGGTTCTGATCCTCGAAATTCTAAGCAACTCAAGGTCCCAACGAGAGAATTGGGGATTTCATTTATTTTCATATTTGAATTCTTTTCTCAAATATTGAAAAGAGGATCATTTTTGTTTAAATATTTTTCCTCTCCGAAAATATTTCCAATATTAAAAATAAAAGAGAGGAGATAATATGACTTCTCCAAAACAAAAGAAATATCAGGGGGAAATGTTAAAATCAAATAATTATTTTATTTGGATTTTATTTGTTATTTTATTTGAATTAGAAAAATATATATGCATTTTTCAAAATTGCCTTTTAGGCCAAGAAAATGTTCACTTTGTTCTAAATATTTAATTTAGACGTTGGAAATTGTTTTTGGCATTTCTTAGAATTTTTTATTTTTATTTAGGATTTTGCATTTTCGGCGGTATTATTTATTTACATAAAAAAAGAGTTGCGCTCGACTGGGCCAATGGCCCAGCCGAGCGGGCCGAAGCCCAGCCGCCGCCGCCGCGTTCCCCGTGCGGGAGCGCGCCGCAGCCGGACTCGTCCCCGAGCCGGACTCTGCCTCACCCCGCCACGTTGCCCCCTCCCCCAAGCCATCTTGGACCCCCGGCATCCTATAAGTACCCCGCTACCCCGCCGCCTCCCACCTCGTCCCGCCTCGCCGCCTCAGCTCCGCCACCGAGCCACCGCCACCGCACTTTCTGCCGCCGCCCGTGCTACCGCTGCCGCGCTGCGCCATCCCGCAGCCGCGCTGGAGCCTCGCCGCCGCGGGCTCGCAACGACACCGCCGTCGCCAGTTTTTTGGTCCGTCCCGGTTGTTTTTAGAAACCCTCGATTTGGTTTTTTGGATCGGTTCGGTTTTTCCCCGGTTTTCACGGTTTAGGTTAAATAACGAACGTTCGTTCATTAGTTCGTTTTAACGAATGAATTGTGCCCGTTTGCCTCTGTTAGTGAACGTTCGTGCCGTAGTCTTTTCATTTTTATTTTATTTTTGGCCAGGGACCTATCCGCGATTATTTTTATCGCAGATTAGCTCCTGATCTTCAAACCCTCGCAACTATTTAATCGTTCGTCCAAACCCAGTGAAACAAATGCCAAAATCTTCGTCTCGAGCCTCTCTTTCTGGTTAATCAACTTGAATATGATTTTGAAAATAGATTTCGAAGTTCTTTTGTCCGTAGTTTCAGTTCCGTAGCTCCAATTTGACTAATTCTTTTTGCAAATCGAATCTCTTTAGTTGAACTTTCAGATTGGATATTCCTATTTGAGTTTGACCCTTGCATCTATGCTTGACTGCTTATATATGCTATTGTTTGTTTGTGATAGAATTTCCGGAGTGTGAAGCGTGCTATTATGAGTCTCTAGGGTTTGCGAGTCATCAGAAGGGCAAGTAACACATTGGTCATGCCCTTTATTACCCAGTTTTTATGCATTAGTTATAACCCTCCAGCACCGCATGATTAGGATGTGATTAACATGTGGTTACTGGGAAGTAGTTGATGAGGTAGAACCTATTGCCCTTTTATTATCAAACCCTTGGGAGTTACTTCTACGTTATTCTTATATTGCCATGCTATGCTTGTAGACGTGGATTGGGTTTGAGTGTATCCATGATAGATGTGAGATTGTTAATTAGTGGTTAACTTAAGGTGGTGATACGTCTCCGTCGTATCTATAATTTTTGATTGTTCCATGCCAATAATATGCAACTTTCATATACTTTTTGGCAACTTTTTATACTATTTTTGGGACTAACATATTGATCCAGTGCCCAGTCCCAGTTTCTGTTTGTTGCATGTTTTTTGTTTCGCAGAAAACCCATACCAAACGGAATAAAAACTGACAGAGGTTTATTTTGGAATATTTATGAATTTTGGGAAGTGGAATCATCACGAGACGGTGCCCGAGGGGGGCACGAGGTAGGGGGACGCCCCAGGGTGTCAGGCGCGCTCCTGACCCTCGTGGCCACCCCGTAAGGCGGTGGGAGCCCTTTTTTCGCCGCAAGAAAGCTAAAGACGCTCCAAGACGCTCCAAGACCTTTTTCTGGCGCCGTTGCCGGGGAGCAATAGCGTGGGGTGAATATTCTCGTGTGTGCTTGTTTGCTTTATCACTAAGTAATTTTTATTTGCTGTTCTTAGTTGTTTTATATCTTTAGTTATGGGTAGGAAACGCAAAATACCAAAAAAATTAGTTGTACCTACTAAACCAATGGTTGAAGAACCACTCAAAATCTATCACACTGCTGAAGCTTATTACTTGGATCATCTTCGATCCCTTTGTGCTCGTGCCAAAACCCCAACTAGCTTAGTTGAGGGCAAATCTTTAGATGAGCATGCTTGCTATGTGCGACACCGTATATCTGAAAAGGGAAACTATTATGGGGTCAAATTCAACACTTGAAATGCTATGCTTGGAATTTATGTGAAATATATGATTTTACTTGTTGTTCTGAAAACCTAAGAAAAACCTTCCCTATCAATGTGAATTTAGTGATAATGGAATCGTATCTTCGTATGCTAAAGGTGTTTATAGTTACTATGATGTTCAACAAATTGAAGAATTTTTTGCTTTTAAGGGTGCTTTTGAAATTGCTTCTTTGATTGAAAAGTATGATGCTACTCTTTACAAATCTGAAAATTTTGCCATACTTAAATATTGCTATGATAATTATGCTTCTAATGCCTATGTTGAACAATATATTGAAGAGTACTCCGCTGCCCAAGAAGAAATTGATATTTTGCTGGAGTCTATGGAAGAAGAAATTGTTGAAACTATGAGCTCATTGGATGAAAAAGATGATGAGGAGAGCGAAGAACAAAAGGAGGAAGAGCGGATTAGCTACCCATGCCCACCTTCTAATGAGAGTAACTCTTCAACTCATACATTGTTTAAATCCCCTTCGTGCTTACCGAAGGATGATTGCTATGATGACTGTTTTGATGCCATTGATTCTTTTGAATATCCCTTTTTGATTATGCTTGCTATGCTTGTGGCCAAGATGCCAATACGAATTATGCTTATGCAGATGAACTTGCTATAGTTCCTTATGTTAAACATGAAATTGTTGATATTGCACCCAGACATGATAGTCCTATTATCTTTTTGAATTCTCCTGACTACACTATATCGGAGAAGTTTGCACTTATTAAGGATTACATTGATGGGTTGCCTTTTACCGTTGCACATGATAATTTTGATGAATATAATATGCATGTGCTTGCTGCTCCTACTTGCAATTATTATGAGAGAGGAACTATATCTCCACCTCTCTATGTCTCCAACACGATAAAATTGCAAGAAACTGTTTATACTATGCATTGGCCTTTACTATGTGTGCATGAATTGTTCTTTTATGACATGCCGATGCATAGGAAGAGAGTTAGACTTCGTCATTGCTTGATATATGTTGCTTTGTGCTCACTACTAAATTACAAATCATTGTTAATTAAAATTGGCTTTGATATACCTTGGGATCCGGGTGGATCCATTACTTGAGCACTATATGCCTAGCTTAATGGCTTTAAAGAAAGCGCTGCCAGGGAGACAACCCAGAAGATTTAAAGAGTCGTTTATTTCTGTTGTGTGCTTTTATAAAGTTTAAATATAAAAATAATGTGCCAAGGTTTGCCTTTAGGATGTTTACATTTGCTTGATGGTTTGTACGGTGCAGGACAGAAACTTTGGCTGTAGTGCCCGATTTTACATTTTTAGGTGGAACATCAAATGGTTCTGATTCTTTTTGCACTGTATTCCTATACAAATTATTTATTTTTCCTAATTTTGGTAGAATTTTTCAAGTATCATAAGTATGGTGAATGTTCAGATTTCTACAGACTGTTCTGTTTTAGACATATTCTGTTTTTTGATGCATAGTTTGCTTGTTTTGATGAACCTATCAATTTATATCAGTGGATTAAGCCATGAAAAAGTTATATTACAGTAGACACAATGCAAAAAACAAAATATTAATTGGTTTGCGACAGTACTTAGAGTAGTGATTTGCTTTATTATACTAACGAATCTTACCGAGTTTTCTGTTGAAGTTTTGTGTGGATGAAGTGTTCGATGATTGACAAGGTCTCGATGTGAGAAGAAGGAAGAGAGGCAAGAGCTCAAGCTTGGGGATGCCCGAGGCACCCCAAGTAAATATTCAAGGAGACTCAAGCGTCTAAGTTTGGGGATGCTGGGGAGGCATCCCCTCTTTCTTCAACAAGTATCGGTATGTTTTCGGATTTGTTTCGTTCATTAGATTCGTTTCGTTCATGAGATAGTCCTTGGTTGATTTATAGAATGCTGATTGCACTTCACTTATATCTTTTGAGTATGGCTTTATAGAATGCTGCGTATGCTTCACTTATATCATTTGAAGTTTGGATTGCCTGTTTCTCTTCACTTAGACAACCGCCATTTGTAGAATGCTCTTTTGCTTCACTTATATTTGTTAGAGCACGGGCACATCTTTTGTAGAAAGAATTAAACTCTCTTGCTTCACTTATATCTATTTAGAGAGATGACAGGAACTGGTCATTCACATGGTTAGTCATAAAATCCTACATAAAACTTGTAGATCGCTGAATATGATATGTTTGATTCCTTGCAATAGTTTTGCGATATAAAGGCGGTGATATTAGAGTCATGCTAGTCGAGTAATTGTGAAATTGAGAAATACTTGTGTTGAGGTTTGCAAGTCCCGTAGCATGCACGTAGGTGAACCGTTATGTAACGAAGTCGGAGCATGAGGTGTTTATTGATTGTCTTCCTTATGGGTGGCGGTCGGGGACGAGCGATGGTCTTTTCCTACCAATCTATCCCCCTAGGAGCATGCACGTAGTACTTTGTTTTGATTATACGCACTCTCACCCTTCCACCATTGCTAGCCTCTCTAGTACCGCACAACTTTTGCCGGTACCATAAAACCACCATATACCTTCCTCAAAACAGCCACCATACCTACCTATTATGGCATTTCCATAGCCATTCTGAGATATATTGCCATGCAACTTCCATCATCATCATATACATGACTTGAGCATCATTGTCATATTGCTTTGCATGATCATAAGATAGCTAGCATGATGTTTGCATGGCTTGTCCGTTTTTTGATGTCATTGCTACAGTAGATCATTGCACATCCCGGTACACCGCCGGAGGCATTCATATAGAGTCATATATTTGCTCTAGTATCGAGTTGTAATATTGAGATGTAAGTAAATAAAAGTGTGATGATCATCATTATTAGAGCATTGCCCAAAAAAATAGAGGCCAAAGAAGCCTAAATAAAAAAGGGGGCCCAAAGAAGCCCGCAAAAAAAGAAAAAAAAAGAAAAAGGGGCAATGTTACTATCCTTTTACCACACTTGTGCTTCAAAGTAGCACCATGTTCTTCATATAGAGAGTCTCTTGAGTTATAACTTTCATATACTAGTGGGAATTTTCATTATAGAACTTGGCTTGTATATTCCGATAATGTGCTTCCTCAAATGCCCGAGGTCTTCATGAGCAAGCAAGTTGGATGCACACCCACTTAGTTTCAGTTTGAGCTTTCATATACTTATAGCTCTAGTGCATCCGTTGCATGGAAATCCCTACTCCTCACATTGATATCTATTAATGGGCATCTCCATAGCCCGTTAATACGCCTAGTTGATGTGAGACTTTCTCCCTTTTTGTCTTCTCCACATAACCCCTATCATCATATTCTATTCCACCTATAGTGCTATGTCCATGGCTCACGCTCATGTATTGCGTGGAAGTTGAAAAGGTTTGAGAAACGTCAAAAGTATGAAACAATTGCTTGGCTTGTCATCGGGGTTGTGCATGATGTGAATATTTTGTGTGGTGGAGATGGAGCATAGCCAAACTATATGATTTTGTAGGGATGAGCTTTCTTTGGCTATGTTATTTCAATAAGACATAATTGCTTGGTTGGTATGCTTGAAATATTATTGTCTTTATGTCAAAGGATAGATTATTGCTTTGAATCACTCGTGTCTTAATATTCATGCCATGATTAGACATATGATCATTTACCTACTCGAGGACGAGCAGGAATTAAGCTTGGGGATGCTGATACGTCTCCATCGTATCTATAATTTTTTATTGTTCCATGCCAATAATATGCAACTTTCATATACTTTTTGGCAACTTTTTATACTATTTTTGGGACTAACATATTGATCCAGTGCCCAGTGCCAGTTTCTGTTTGTTCCATGTTTTTTGTTTCGCAGAAAACCCATACCAAACGGAGTCCAAACAGAATAAAAACTGACGGGGGTTTATTTTGGAATATTTATGAATTTTGGGAAGTGGAATCATTACGAGACGGTGCCCGAGGGGGCACGAGGTAGGGGGCACCCCCAGGCTGTCAGGCGCGCCCCTGACCCTCGTGGCCACCCTGTAAGGCGGTGGGAGCCCTTCTTTCGCCGCAAGAAAGCTAATATCCGGTTAGAGATCGTGTTAAAATTTCAGCCCAATCGGAGTTACGGATCTCCGGGAATATAAGAAACGTTGAAAGGGAAGAATCTGAGAACGCAGAAACAGAGAGAGACAGAGAGACAGATCCAATCTTGGAGGGGCTCTCGCCCCTCCCGTGCCATGGAGGCCATGGACCAGTGGGGAAACCCTTCTCCCATCTAGGGAGGAGGTCAAGGAAGAAGAAGGAGGAGGGGGGCTCCCCCCCCTCGCTTCCGGTGGCACCGGAGTGCCACCGGAGGCCATCATCATCACCGTGATCTACACCAACACCTCCACCATCTTCACCAACATCTCCATCACCTTCCCCCCTCTATCTACAGCCGTCCACTCTCCCGCAACCCGCTGTACCCTCTACTTGAACATGGTGCTTTATGCTTCATATTATTATTCAATGATTTGTTGCCATCCTATGATGTCTGAGTAGATTTTCGTTGTCCTATCGGTGGTTGATGAATTGCTATGATTGATTTAATTTGCTTGTGGTTATGTTGCTACCCTTTGGTGCCCATCATATGATTGCGTGCATGGATCACACCATAGGGTTAGTTGTATGTTTATAGGACTATGTATTGGAGGGCAAGAGTGACAGAAGCTTCAACTTAGCATAGAAATTGATGCATACAGGATTGAAGGGGGACCAATATATCTTAATGCTATGGTTGGGTTTTACCTTAATGAACATTAGTAGTTGCGGATGCTTGGTAATAGTTCCAATCATAAGTGCATAGTATTCCAAGTCAGGGATGACATGCTAGCAGTGGCCTCTCCCACATAATAATTGCTATCGGTCTAGTAAAGTAGTCAATTGCTTAGGGGCAATTTCGCAACTCCTACCACCACTTTTCCACACTCGCTATATTTACTTTATTGTTTCTTTATCTAAACAGCCCCTACTTTTTATTTACGTACTCTTTATTATCTTGCAAACCTATCCAACAACACCTACAAAGTACTTCTAGTTTCATACTTGTTCTAGGTAAAGCGAACGTCAAGCGTGCGTAGAGTTGTATCGGTGGTCGATAGAACTTGAGGGAATAATTGATCTACCTTTATCTCCTCGTTGGGTTCGACACTCTTACTTATCGAAAATTGTTGCGATCCCCTATACTTGTGGGTTATCAGGTGGCTACTTAAACACACATCTGGGTGGATTGGTTGCGGGCACCTGGAGAACCCAGTGTTGTCCTAGGATATCCTAGAGTACCCGTGTGATCATCCTATGGCTCGCCACCCAGCCTCAAATGGATCATAAGATTATTCATGCTAGAAACTTCCGTGTGTAGCCACAAGCTATTATGGGCTCTAGCATAGTTGACTAAGTTGCATGACCTCTTTCAGTGGTGGGCTAGAAGATGTAGAAGAAAGTAGGTGTAACTGTCCACCCAGAGTAAAGAGTTAATGTTTCTAAAAGGCTGTGTCTCGGTCATTCATTTCTCAAACACCATGTAGTGCGAGAAATTCAATGGAGGAGATTGAGTCTTGTGGGGAAAAGTGCGCAAACCGCTGCAGAGTGTACAAACTAATCATGGTTAGCCGTGTACCCGGTTATGGACATCTTGAGTATATTGTTCTTGGATTATCATGTTGATCTCATCACTCTAAATTAATTTGTTGGGTTTTAATACTGCTTAATTGGGATTGAGTCTAAAGAACCTTCTCAATGTTTAACAACTACCATGATAGTTAAACAAAATATATTCCTTTGTTGTAGGGAAAAATTGGCTTTTCGCAAAAACAATATAACCATAGAGCCTCCACCAGCCTCATATGCATGTAGTTATAGCATTTATTTTGTTCATTGCTCTACTGTGTTATATTGCCAGCATATTCCATGTGCTGACCCATTTCGGGCTGCAACATATCATGTTGCAGACGTCTCAGACGAAGAGTAAGGTGCCCTAGGTCGTTGTCGTGCACTCAGCTATGCCGTTGGAGTTGATGGCCTCACTTTATCTTCCAAGCCTTAAGCCATATTATTTGTATTAAGTTCTCCTTTGAGATATTCGATGTAATAAGTATGTGATTGCACTCTGTTATAAATCCTTCGAAGTACTGTGTGTGTCAGCATTACCGATCCAGGGATGACACTTATGCACAGAGATTTGACCATCTGAGGTCAGATCGCTACAGACTCCTGCCTGCATCTACTACTATTACTCCACACATCGACCGCTATCCAGCATGCATCTAGTCTATTAAGTTCATGGAGAAATGGAATAATGCAATAAGAACGATGACATGATGTAGACAAGATCTATCCATGTAGATATAGACCCCCATCATTTTATCCTTAGTAGCAACGATACATACGTGTCGGTTCCCCTTCTGTCACTGGAATCAAGCACCGTAAGATTGAACACCCTATAAAGCACCTCTTCCCATTGCAAGATAAATAGATCAAGTTGGCCAAACAAAACCAAAATATCAGAGAAGAAATACGAGGCTATAAGAAATCATGCATATAAGAGATCAAGGAAACTCAAATAACTTTCATGGATATAAAAAATATAGATCTGATCATAAACTCAAAGTTCATCGATCCCAACAAATACAACGCAAAAGACTTACATCATATGGATATCCAAGAGACCATTGTATTGAGAATCAAGAGAGAGAGAGAGAGAGAGAGGAAGCCATCTAGCTACTAACTACGGACCCGAAGGTCTACAAAGAACTACTCATGCATCATTGGAGAGGCACCAATGGAGGTGGTGAACCCCATCTGAGATGGTGTCTAGATTGGATTTGGAGGTTCTGGACTCTCCAGAGGCTGGATCGATATTTCGTCGACTCCCCTAGGGTTTTGGGAATATTGGGGTATTTATAGAGCAAAGAGGCGGTCCGGGGGGTACCCGAGGTGGGCACAACCCTCCATGCGCAACCACGGCTCATTATATTCCTTCTGGTCCCAAAAAATCTTCGTAAAGTTTCGTTGCATTTGGACTTTGTTTAATATTCCTGCGATGTAAAAAACATGCAGAAAACAACAACTGGCAATTGGCACTATGTCAATAGCTTAGTACCAAAAAATGATATAAAATTATTATAAAACATCCAAGATTGATAATATAACAGCATGGAACAATCAGAAATTATAGATACATTGGAGACATATCAGCATCCCCAACTTAACTCCTACTCGTCCTCGAGTAGGGAAGTAATAAAAATAGAATTTTTGATGTGGCATGTTCCCTAACATGTCATATCACATTCTTTCTTTATAGCATGGACATTTGGACTTTTATGTGATTCAAAGCAATGGTCTAGTTTTGACATGATAATTTAAATACTCAAGCATATCAACAAGCAACCATGTCTTTCGAAATATCAACGCTAAAATAAGTTATCCCTAGCCCATCATGCTCAACCATTGATCCATTCATGAAACACACTCGCCTATTAGCTATACCCGATACTCAAGTACGATCATATTGCCTCCTAGTTCATGCTTTTATAAGAGAAGATGGAGACTCAAATTCAAAAATAAAAAAATGAATAATGTAAAAGAAAGGCCCTTCGCAGTGGGAAGTAGGGATTTGTAGAGTTGCCAGAGCTCAAAGCGAAAAACATAGAGATAAAAAGATTTTGGGAGGTGTATCCATACCACCAACGGAAATGACTTAGAGTTACCAACACTTTCCATGCTAGATATATCATAGGCGGTTCCCAAACAGAAAATAAATTTTATTCATTTTTCCACCATACTTTCACTTTCCATGGCTAGCTGTATCGATGATTGCCCTCCATACCAACACTTTCCAAGGAATTTATTATTTGACAACATAAAGTAAATTCATTTTTCAGGGACTGGGTATCCCTAATACCTTTGCCTTACTCTCGTGCAATGACAAGTGAATAAACACTCATCGTGAGAATAACACATCTAGCATGGAGAATATTAGACACCCCTTACCGCTCCACGAGCGAAACGAACACACAAAAGAGAAGTTTATTTTGAAAATTAGAGATGGCACATGCAAATTTTCTTAGAACGGCAAAAGAATACCGCATATAGGTAGATATAGTGGACTCATGTGGCAAAACTGGTTTAAAGGATTTTGGATGCACAAGTAGAGATCATACTTAGTGCAAAATGAAGGCTTGCCAAAAATTTGAGAAGCGACCAACCAAGAAACGGATAACCTCATAAGCAAGCATTAAGCATAATTAACACCGAATAATGCACCACAAGTAGGATATAATTTCATTGCATGACTATTGACTTTCGTGCTTGCATAGGGAATCACAACCTTAACACAATATTCTTACTAAAGCATAATTACTCATCAACATAACTCACATATCACATCATCATACCTCAAAACTATTAATATGAATCAAGTTTATTTTGTCCAATGATCTTCATGAAAGTTTTTATTATATCCTTCTTGGATATCTATCACTTTGGGACTAATTTTCATCCGTTGCTTTTCAAAAGCTTAGACAAATATAAGTGAAGATCATGAGCATAATATTTCTTTACTTCTCTCAAATTAATTTAAGTGAAGCAAGCGAGAAATTCTTGAAAATTTTACTAACTCTCAAATAAATCTAAGTGAAGCAAGAGATCATTTCTTCAAAAATACTAAAGTACACCGTGCTCAAAAAGATATAAGTGAAGCAGTAGAGCAAGTCCATAGCTCATAAATTTTAAGTGAAGCAAAGAGAAAAATTCTAACAAGTCATGACATAATTTTGGCTCTCTCAAATAGGTGTGTCTAGCAAGGGATCAAGACATAAAACACAAAATAAATCAAGCAAAAAATCATATCATACAAGACGCTCCAAGCAAAACACATAGTATGTGACGAATAAAAATGTAGCTTCGAGCAAAATATCGAAGGTTGTTAGAAGAAAGAGGGGATGCCACTCGGGGGCTTCCCCAAGCTTAGTTGGTTGCTCATTTTTGGATAATAGCATGGGATGCCGGGGCATCCCCGAGCTTAGGCTCTTCTACTCCTTATTCCTTCATCCATTGTAAGATAACCCAAAACATGAAAACTTCAGTAACACAAAAATCAACAAAAAGTTCGTGAGATTCGTCAGTATAAGAAAATAAATCACTACTATAAGCGTTGTATCAAACCAATTCATATTTTTTCTGGCATTATATCTACTATATTCCAACTTTTCTATGGAAAAAACTCATCAAATGAAACCATAGAGCCATCAAAACAAGCACACAATGCAAAGAAAACAGAATCTGTCAAAACAGAACAGTCTGTAGCAATCTAACTATTTCGAATACTTCTGTAACTACAAAATTTCCTAAAAATTAGGACGACATGAGAAATTTGTATATTGATATGCTGCAATAGGAATCGGTATTTTATCTCTCTCTTGTTAAAAATGAGATTATTTTCGTGAGCGCCAAAGTTTCTATTTTTCAGCAAGATCAAACAACTATCACCAAAGAAGACCCTAAAGGCTTTACTTGGCACAAACACTAACTAAAACATAAAAAACACAATCATAACAGTAGCATAATTGTGGAAACACTCAAAAACAGGAAGAAAAAAGTAAAAAATAAATTTTATTCATTGGGTTGCCTCCCAACAAGCGCTACAGTTTTACACCCTTAGCTAGGCATAAAGCAAGGATCTAAGTTTTGTCTTTCGAAGTTTTGGCAACTTTTGTAAGGGTTTTCTCAAACCCGTGAGGCTCTTTATGCTTCCCTAAATTCTTCGGGAAAGAAACCATATTAAGATCCAAAATATCCAATCGCTTGTTGCAAAGAGTAATTAGGGTATTCATGCGATTGATACTACCATTGAGATGTTTGAGCGGTTCATTATATTTCTATATTTCAACCATATGTTTATGCAAATCACCATGTTTGTCAAACATTTGAGCTCCCTCAATGGTAAAAGAAAACCCCTTCTTTTGAGGTGGAATTCCCAAAATTCCTTCTAAAATTTCATAGGCAACATTGTCATCAAGCTCAATGAAATTTTCTTTAGCGGCAAAATATAGAAGTTGTCTATGATGCAAAGCTAATCGTATGTAAAAATTACGAAGCAAAACCTTAGCATCACCCTTTAAATTGGAAATACGATATGATTCCATAAGCCTATACCAGGCATCTTTCAAATTTTATCCTTGTATTTGCTTGAAGTAAAGAACTTCAAAATCTGGTGACAAAGGAGGAGTAGGAATGCTAGCCATCAAGTCTGAAAAGCAAGAGAACGGCGAATGAAAAAGAAGGGCAAATAAAACAGCAAATTTTTGTGAATTGGCGCCAGAAATTCCTTTTGATGTGGCTTGAAGCTACGTCAGTATTTCCCCAAAGAGGAAGGGATGATGCAGCACATCAGCGGTAGGTATTTCTTCAGATGTGAAACCAAGGTTATCGAACCAGTAGGAGAACGAAGCAACACAACATAAATAACCCATGCACTCAAATAACAACCACTTGCAACCCGACGTGTTAAAGGGGTTGCCAATCCCTTTCGGGAAACGGCGCCAGAAATTGGTGCATGGATGGGAGAAAGTTGTAATAGATTGATAGATCCGACACCAAATAAGAATAAATTGCAGTAAGGTATTTTTGGTTTAACAGATCTGAAAATAAATGCAAAGTAAAATAGATCGCAAAGGCAAATACATGAGAAAGAGACCCGGGGGCCATAGGTTTCACTAGTGGCTTCTCTCGAGAAAAATAGCAAATAGTGGGTGAACAAATTATAGTTGGGCAAGTGATAGAACTTCAAATAATCATGACGATATCCAGCCAATGATCATTATATAGGCATCATGTCCAAGATTAGTAGACCGACTCCTGCCTACATCTACTACTATTACTCCTCACATTGACCGCTATCCAGCATACATCTAGTGTATTAAGTTCATGGAGAAACGGAGTAATGCAATAAGAACGACGACATGATGTAGACAAGATCTATCCATGTAGAGATAGACCCCATCATTTTATCCTTAGTTGCAATGATACATACGTGTCGGTTCCCCTTCTGTCACTGGGATCAAGCACCGTAAGATCGAACCCACTACAAAGAACCTCTTCCCATTATAAGATAAATAGATCAAGTTGGCCAAACAAAACCCAAATATCGGAGAAGAAATACCAGGTTGTAAGCAATCATGCATATAAGAGATCAAAGAAACTCAAATAACTTTCATGGATATAAAAAATATAGATCTGATCATAAACTCAAAGGTCATCGATCCCAACAAACACACCGCAAAAGACTTAAATCATATGGATCTCCAAGTGACCATTGTATTGAGAATCAAGAAAGAGAGAGAGAGAGAGAGATAAGAGAGAGAGAAATCCATCTAGCTACTAACTACGGACCCGAATGTCTACAAAGAACTACTCACGCATCATTAGAGAGACACCAATGGAGGTGGTGAACCCCATCCAAGAGGTGTCTAGATTGGATCTGGTGGTTCTGGACTCTGCGAAGGCTGGATCAATATTTTGTCGACTCCCCTAGGGTTTTGGGAATATTAGGGGTATTTATAGAGCAAAGAGGCGGTCCGGGGGGCACCCGAGGTGGGCGCAACCCACCAGGGCGCGCCTGGGCCTCCTGGAGTGCCCTGGTGGGTTATGCTCTCCTCGGAGCACCCCCCCCCCAGGGCAACCATGGCCCATTACGTTCCTTCTAGTACAAAAAATCTCCATAAATTTTCGTTAAGAGCACAACCCTGGTGGCCCAGGCGCACCCTGGTGGGTTGTGCCCACCTCGGGTGCTCCACGGACCGCCTCTTTGCTCTATAAATACCTGAATATTCCCAAAACCCTAGGGTAGTCGACAAAATATTGATCTAGCCGCCATAGAGTCTAGAACCACTAGATCCAATCTAGACACCATCTCGGATGGGGTTCACCACCTCCATTGGTGCCTCTCCGATGATGCATGAGTAGTTATTTGTAGACCTTCGGGTCCGTACTTAGTAGCTAGATGGCTTCATCTCTCTCTGTCTTGATTCACAATACAATGGTATCTTGGAGATCCATATGACGTAACTCTTTTTCGGTGTGTTTGTTGGGATCGACGAACTTTCAGTTTATGATCAGATCTATGTTTTTATATCCATGAAAGTATTTGATTTTCTTTGATATCTTTTATGCACGATCTCTTATAGCCTCATATTTGTTCTCTGATATTTGGGTTTTGTTTGGCCAACTTGATCTATTTATCTTGCAATGGAAAGAGGTGCTTTGTAGTGGGTTCGATCTTACAGTGCTTGATCCCAGTGACAGAAAGGGAACCGACACGTATGTATCATTGATACTAAGGATAAAATGATGGGGTCTATCTCTACATAGATAGATATTTTCTACATCATGTCTTCATTCTTATTGCATTACTCTGTTTCTCCATGAACTTAATACATTAGATGCATGCTGGATAGGGGTCGATGTGTGGAGTAATAGTTGTAGATGCAGGTAGGAGTCGGTCTACTAATCTTGGACGTGATGCCTATGTAATGATCATTGTATGGATATCATCATGAGTATTTGAAGTTCTATCAATTGCCCAACAGTAGTTTGTTCACCCACCGCTTTGCTATTTTTCTCGAGAGAAGCCACTAGTGAAACCTGCGGCCCCCGGTTCTCTTTCTCGTGTTATTTGCCTTTGCGATCTACTTTTATTTGCTTTTATTTTCAGATCTATTAATCCAAAAATACAAAAATACTTTGCTGCACTTTATTTTATTTGCGACCAATTTATCCAATCTATTACAATCTTTTACCCGTCATGCACCAATTTCTAGCAACAGTACCCAAAAGGGATTGACAACCCCTTTAACACGTCGGGTTGCGAGGATTTGTTATCTGTGTGCAGCGGCTATTTACGTTGTGTTGATTGGTTCTCCTACTTGCTCGATAACCTTGGTTTCATATCTAAGGGAAATACCTACCGCCGCTGTGCTGCATCATCCCTTCCTCTTTGGGGAAATACCGACGTAGCTTCAAGCGACATAAAAAAGAATTTCGGGCGCCGTTGCTGGGGAGGACCTTCAACATATACTAGGTTCCTAATCACAAATCTCATCTCCTCTCAATTTACATTATTTGCCATTTTCCTCTCATTTTCCTCTCCCTCACTTCACAAAAATTTGCCGTTTTATTCGCCCCTCTTTTCCGTTTGGCGTTTTCTTGCCGGATCTTTATTAGTGCAATCTTGTTGTGTGGTCATCATGACCCAAGAGAACACCAAGTTATGTGATCTCTCAAATACCAACAATAATGATTTTATCGTCACTCCGCTTGCTCCTCCCACCACTAGTGAGGAGACTTTTGATATTAATACTGCTTTGCTGAATCTTGTTATGAAAGACCAATTTTCCGGTACTCCTAATGAGGATGCCGCATCCCATCTTAATACCTTCGTGGAATTATGTGATATGAAAAAGAAAAAGGATGTGGACAATGATGCGGTGGAGATGAAATTATTTCCGTTTTCTTTGCGAGATTCTACAAAAAAATGGTTCTCTTCTTTGTCGCGCAATAGTATCGATTAATGGAATAAGTGCAAAGATGCTTTTATCACTAAGTATTTTCCGCCCGAAAAATTATTTCCCTTAGAACATAGAACATGAATTTCAAGCAACTTGAACATGAGCATGTTTCACAATCTTGGGAAAGGATGAAAATGATGCTAAGGAATTTCCCAACTCATGGTCTAAATCTTTGGATGATCATACAAAAAATTTATGCGGGGTTGAAATTTTGTTTCTCGTAATCTTCTAGATTCCGGCGCATGTGGTACTTTTGTGGAAATTACTTTGGGTGAAGCCACCAAATTGCTTCATTATTATGGCAAGTTACTCACGATGGCATACCGAAAGAGCTCCTACTATTAAAAAGGTTAATTCGGTTGAAGAAATTTCTTCTTTGAGTGAAAAAGTTCATGCTCTTGTGAAATTGGTTGTTAGTAGAAGTGCTCCTATTGATTTTAATGACTTGCCTTTGTCTACTTTTATTGAGCAAAATAGTGATGCCATAGATGTGAATTTTATCTCTCGAAATTATTTCAACAACAATGCTTATAGAGGTAATTTTAATCCTAGGCCTTTTCCTAGTAATTCCTCTAATAATTATGGTAATTCCTATGGAAATCAATAGTATAATAATAATAGGAACACCTCTTATATTGAGAATATATTAAAGAATTTATCAATACACAAAAAGTTTTCAACACTTCCATAGAAGAAAAGTTGAGTAAGATTGATGATTTGTCTAGAAGTGTTGATAGAATTGCGCATGATGAGGAAAATCTCAAGATGAAATTTTTTGTGTCTAAGGTTGATGAATCAATTAAAGCTCTTTATGTTTCTATGGATGAAAGTAAGAAAACAACTGCTATGCTTAGAGCTAAAAGAGAATTTTTTTTAAAAAGCGTTTTCTAGTGATCTCTTTCGTAAAAGTGATGAAGATCTTAAAATGATTGGCGTTTCTTCTATTGATTCCTTGTTTAGTAAAGTTAATATTGGTGAAAATGGCCTAGATAAGAGTCAACTTTAGGTAGAAAGGGTCCCAATATTTTGGAGGGTAGAAATCTTGTTGAGAAAATTGATAAAAGTGGGTTTGAAGAGGTCAAAACTTTAGCTAGTGATGTGCCCACTCTTTTGGATTACAAAGACTTTAATTATGATAGTTGCTCTTTGATTGATTGTATTTCTTTGTTGCAATCCATGATAAATTCACCCCATGCTTATGAACAAAATAAAGCTTTTACTAAACATATTGTTGACGCTATGAAGAATTACATGATGAAGGGGAACCTACTATCAAAGTCAAGATTAAAAATTATGAGTGTTTTGCTTTCTGTGACTTGGGTGCTAGTGTTTCTACAATTCCGAAATATTTATGTGATGTGCTTGGTCTTACCGATCTTGAATCCTATTCTTTTAATTTGCACTTGGCAGATTCCACTATTAAAAAGCCTATGGGAATAATTAATGATGTTCTTATTCTGGCAAATAGGAATCATGTGCCCATAGATTTTATTGTTCTTGATATTGATTGCAATCCGTCTTGTCCAATTGTTCTTGCTAGACCATTTTTACACACTATAGGTGCCACGATTGATATGAAACAAGGCAATATTAATTCCAATTGCCTTTGAGGAAGGGTATGGAACACTTTCCTAGAACGAGAATTAGGCCACCATATGAATCAATCATGAGGGCATCTTATGGATCTCGAACCAAAGATGACAAAACTTAGATCCTTGCTTTATGCCTAGGTAAGGGCGTAAAACCATGCTTGTTGGGAGGCAACCCAATGAATAAAATTTATTTTTGCTTTTTGCTTCCTGTTTTTGAGTTTTAGCACAATTATGCTACTGTTATGATTGTGTTTTTTATGTTTTAATTAGTTTTTGTGCCAATTAAAAGCCCTTAGGATCTTCTTGGGTGATAGTTGTTTGATCTTGTTAAAAAAACAGAAACTTTTGCGGTCACGAAAGTAATTATTATTTTTTAACAGAGAGCGTTAAAATACCCATTCCACTTGCAGTAGATCAATATATGAATTTCTCAGGTCGTCCTAATTTTTCAGAATTTTTGGCGTTGCAGAAGTATTCAAAATTGTCAGATTGCTACAGACTGTTCTATTTTTACAGATTCTGTTTTCTTTGTGTTGTGTTCTTATTTTGATGGCTCTATGGTTTTCTTTGATGAGTTTTTTCCACAGAAAAGTTGGAATATAGTAGATATAGTACAAGAACAAAAAATGAATTGGTTTTATATAGTACTTATAGTAGTAGTTTATTATTCTTATACTAATGGATCTCACGAAGGTTTTGTTGAGTTTTGTGTGACTGAAGTTTTCAAGTTTTGGGTTATCTTAAGATGGATGAAGGAATAAGGAGTAGAAGAGCCTAAGCTTGGGGATGCCCCGGCACCCCAAGCCATTATCCAAAAAATGAGCTACCAACTAAGCTTGGGGATGCCCCCGAATGGCATCCCCTCTTTCTTCTAACGACCATCGGTATTTTACTCGAAACTATATTTTTATTCGTCACATACTATGTGTTTTGCTTGGAGCGTCTTGTATGATATGAGTGTTTGCTAGTTTTATTTTGTGTTTTAAGTGTTGATCCCTTGCTGGACACACCTATTTGAGAGAGCCAAAATTATGTCATGACTTTTTAGAATTGCTCTCTTTGGTTCACTTAAAATTTTATGAGCTATGGACTTGCTCTAGTGCTTCACATATATCTTTTTCAGCACGGTGTGCTTTAGTATTTTTGAAGAACTTCTCTCTTCCTTCACTTAGATTTATTTGAGTGTTAGTAAAATTTTCAAGAAATTATCTCTTGCTTCACTTAAGTTAAATTTGAGAGAAAGAAATAAATATTATGCTCATGATCTTCACTTATATTTGTTTAAGCTTATGAAAAGCAACACATGAAAATTAGTCCCAAAGTGATAGATATCCAAGGAGGATATAATAAGAACTTTCATGAAGATCATTGGACAAAATAAACTTATTATTAGTAATAGTTTTGAGGTATGATGATGTGATGTGTGAGTTATCACTACTGGAATCAGTGGCAGACGGCAAAGAACCTGCCATGTAGTGACGTGTAGATGACATCATACGGCGGACGGCAAAGACCCTAGCAATTTTGCCGTCAGCGGCGGACGGCAAAGGCCTGCCGTTAGCCACTTAACGGACTGACAGCGCAATTATTGCCGTCCGCTCTCTTTGCCGTCCGCCGCGGACGGCACAGGGCCTTTGCCGTCCGCCGCCAGGAAGCAGACGGCAAAGTAGCTGTTTACCGTAGCCTACTTTGCCGGAGCCTTTTGCCGTCCGCGGCTGACGGCAAAGGCCTTTGCCGTCCGCCGTTCATGCCTTTCCCGTCCGCCGTGGCAGACGGCAAAGTAGCTGATTCCTATAGTGTATGTTGATGAGTAATTATGCTTTAGTAAGAATATTGGTGTTAAGGTTTGTGATTCCCTATGCAAGCACAAAAGTCAATATGTAAGTGCATCTAGTGCCACCCCTAGTTGGTTTTGGAGTATTGACGACAAACCTAGTTGAGGGACTAATTTTTTGTGAGAATTGTAGGATAACACAGGTAGAAGTCCCTCATTGATTCGGTTTTCCTACCAGAGATGACCCCTAAAAATGTATGAAGACATTAAAGTCAAAGGTGGTATGTGAAGACATTCACATTGAAGACTATGACAAGAGAAGACATCACGTGAAGACTATGGAGCGCGACGACTTAGATGTTTCGTCGTTCTTTTTCTTCTTTGTTGAGTCATAAGAACCACCGTACTGTTAAGTGGGGTCCAAGTGAACCAGTCAGAATGACTGAAGTGATGCTTAACCAAAATCATATGTCTTCGAGCGAAGACAATGAGAGAAAATCTTATCCAGAGCTGGATAAGTCAGCTTTGCTTGTAGTCCAAGTAAAGTTGTCGTGTGTGTTTCAAATCTGACCGTTGGAACATGTGTCAGTTCCTTAGTGATCGAGGGTCATTTCGGACAAATCAGGTCGGGTTGCCTAGTGGCTATAAATAGCCCACCCCCTACAACCATAAACGGTTGGCTGCTCAGACTTAGTGTACAACTTTTGTCGGTTGAGAGCAATCCACCTCGAGGCCTTTGAGAGAGAATTCCTTGCGAGGACAAAGCCCTAAACTCCCGAAGCCAAAGAGTGTTAGGCATCACTGAAGTCTTCCTGTCTGTGTGATCAGAAGACTTATTACACTTGAGGACTATGAATCCTCCAGCCGGTTAGGCGTCGCGTTCTGAGCATCCAAGAGTCATTGGGGATCGCCAGTGAACGAAGTCTGTGAAGGTTTGGAAGTCTACCTTGAAGACTTACCAGAGTGATTGGGCAAGGACTGGGTGTCCTTAGCTCAAGGGGAATAAGGTGAAGACGCGGTCTTCTGAGTTGAATCTCAGCCTCCCTAACCAGATGTACAGTTGTCACAGCAACTAGAACTGGTCCAACAAATCATTGTCTTCAACGTGTCACTGGTTCCATTCTTCCCATCTCTTTATTTGCAGATAGGTCCTTGTGAAGTCATTGCCTGTTTGCATTATCTATTTGTCTTCACTGTGTGACTGCTTGTTATGTTTGGCTTCGTACTATCTTCCATCTTGATCTATACTGCCTAGCTGCTATTAGTCTTTGTGCTTTCATCTCATTGAATACTTGACTATGGCTTGCTTAGTGTAGTATACCTTCCGCTGCATGGTAATAGGTTTGTTTCTATCGTTTGTCTTCGAAACTTCCATGTTTTGAAGACTTCCATAAAAATCGCCTATTCACCCCCCCTCCAGTCGATCACTAGCACTTTCAATTGGTATCAGAGCAAGGTACCCCCTTGTTCTGTGTGATTCGGTTTAACCACCTGGAGTTTTAGCTATGTCGACTGCAGGGATAATCAAAGTCTCCGATGCGTGCCCAGTCTTCAATGGAACTGAATATCCCTACTGGAAGAATAAGATGTGCATGCATCTTGAAGCCATTGATGTTGACCTCTGGTATGTCGTCAAGAATGGCGTCCCTAAGGCTGGTGAAGGTGTCACCGCTGCTGATGTCAAGAAGTTCGTTCAACTGGACTCCACTACCAAGAACATCATCTGTGGTCATCTGACCAAAGGGCAGTATGGCCGTGTGAGTGCTCTAGAAACATCTAAGCTAGTCCGAGACTGGCTTTCCAAGGTTAACGAAGGCATATCAACCTAGAGAGATCAATGAATCAGTGTCCTTCGCAACCTCTTCAACCGCTTCAAGAGAAACGACAATGAGAATGTTCAGCTCACGTTTGATCGACTCACTGACATCACAAATGAGCTTCAAGCCCTCGGCGCTACTGAGATCACCAAGCATGAAGTCATCAAGACACTCCTGAGATCACTTGACAGCTCGTTTGACACCCTATCCCTGATGATTCCAGAACGCCCTGACTTCAAGACACTCGATTCGTCTGACATACTGGAAAGGCTCAACACACATGAGTTTCAGCTTTCTGAGAAAAGAGACATCTACGGTCCCAACTATGGGCGAACTCGTGCTTTGAAGGCAAAAGCTATTTCCTCATCTGAAGAAGAATCTGATTGTAGTTCTGATGATCTTGAAGACATTGGAAAGGAGCTTGCTATGATTGTGAAGAAGTTCCTGAAATTCACCAAGAAGAAAGGCTTCAGAAAGTCCTCATGATCTAGCTCAAGGAATGATGAAGCTTCTGCTCATGACTACAAGAAGAGAACATGCCACAAGTGCAAGAAACCTGGCCACTACATCTCTGAGTGTCCGCAGTGGGACAATGAGAACAACAAGAAGAAGAAGAGCAAGGAATATGATTCTGATGACAAGAAGAAGAAGAAATACTCAAAGTCTTCTTCCAAGTCTTCATCAAAGTCTTCATCACACAAGAAGAGCTCATCTGGCAAGGCTCGTGCGTTTGCTGGCAAGGAAATGGATTCAGAGGAGGAGTCTGCTTCTGAGGAGGCGGAGGTGGAGTCTGAGGAGGAGTCCGATTCTGGCATTGCAAGTCTGGCTACAGCCTACGTTTCCAAGTCCATCTTCAACATTGAAGATAATGACTCCATCACCGACGCCGATGCTAATGACCAGGACGACTCCGTTCCCACCTACTGCTTCATGGCACGCGGTGCCAAGGTAAACTCACGCACTACTCACTATCAAACATCCAGTGAAGATGACTCTGATTGTGGTTCCAAACCCAGCTACAAAACACTTGCTAAAATTGCAACTGAACAACAGAAAGCTATGGAACATATTCAAAAACTGTTAGACAAAAGTGATGACCTTTAGATGCTGAAATGACTCAATCTCAGTCCTTAATTGAAGACATAAAAAATATTCACGTTAAGTATAAGGAACTTGAAAGTCGTCAGGAAACGCTCTCAACAACTCATGAAAAGCTTTCCTATGATTATCTTCAAAGGAAGCAAGATCTTGAGAAATTGAGAGCGGCTCATGAAGATCTTCAAAAGGAAAACGAGTCACTTAGCGCCAAACAGATCAGTTCCGCTCAGGAAGTATTTGAACCACCATGTCTTAAATGCATTGAGTGTGACAACGCTACTTCTGTTGCTGGATGTTCTACTGCTACTACTGTTGCAATATCTTCAACTGTTGATGTGGTGACTAACCCCTCTACTGAGGATGCCACTGCTATTGCTGATGAAAATTCTAGGTTGAAGACATTGCTTGAAACAGGGTTGTACAAAAGTCTCAAAGGACATCAGACACTATGTGATGTCCTAAAAGGTAGATCCTGAACCGAAACCCTAGGAAAGAGGGTGTTGGGTTCGAAAGGAAAATGAATGTTGATGGCTCTTACTGGAAACCTAAGTAGTACCCAAAAACCACATGGGTTGCTGCAAAGGAACCTTCAGTGGATCCATCCACCCTATCTAGCTTCACTTGTGCTAATCCCATTGTTATTGATGAATCCTTTGATGCAAACTATAAACTGTTTAAGAATCAGAATGGTGAAGTGTTTTCCAGGTATATTGGTACCAACTGCAGGAATGGGCCACCTATGAAGAAAGTCTGGGTGCCAAAAAGGTGTTTGGAGAATCTTCCTGTGAATGTCACCATGACACCACAAGTGAAGAAGACAAACCCCATACCACAGGCTTCATATGGTCCAAAGGCTTCATACAGACAGAGGACTCAACTGAGTTGCACTAACCAAAATATTTTGTAGGGAAACCATACTCAGGCCTATGAATATGAGCGTGTTTCATCAAATCGCCATGTTCATAAGACCAAGAACTACTCTGCTTATTTTTATGAGTACTATTGCCCTCCTGCAAGACTATTTTCTAGGGCTTCAAAGCCAAAGTTCTTAGATGCTGCACTTAGACTCATTCCTTCGAAGCCACCCTTGATCTAGGTGGCTAAGAAAGCTTAACTCTCTTTTGCAGGGAAGGGTCTCCAGCCAAAAATCAAATTCGTCTGAAGCTATTGCTAGGGACCTTAAACATCTTGTAGGGCGCAAGATCAAATGCCCAAATGGTCTTATTATGTATTTTGTTCCTGAGTCGCTTGCTACTTGCCCTATCAGTCCTAACCTCGATCTAAGCTTTCATAATCCACTTGCTCGTCAAATGTTTATGCTTCACAATTCTCTTCGTGAAGCCTATCCCCCTAACTGCACTGTAGGGTATGACACCAGCTGCTTCAGAATGGATTGTTGATAGTGGGTGTACTAATCACATGACTGGCAAGCGAAGTCTTATCATGGACTCAACTTTACGTCCATCTGACAAGAGTCACATCACATTTGCTGATACTGGTAAAAGCAAGGTATTGGGTCTAGGTAGAGTTGCAATCTCAAGGGATCAACACATGGATAAAGTGATGCTTGTTGAATCCCTTGGTTTCAACTTAATGTCTGTCTCAATGCTTTGCGATTTAAACATGATTGTGATATTTGGAAAATATCGTTGCATTGTTCTAATGGAATCTGACAAGTCTCTAGTCTTTGAAGGGTATCGGAAAGATGATTTGTACATGGTAGATTTCTTAGCAAGACCACAGCTTGCCGTATGTCTTCTAGCAAAAGCTTCAGAATGCTGGCTCTGGCATCAGAGGCTAGGGCATGCTGGCATGAGGAACTTGCACACTCTTGCAAAGAAGTAGCATGTCATAGGCATCGAGGGCGTCAAGTTCAAGAAGGATCACCTATGTGGTGCCTGTGAAGCTGGAAAGATGACGAGGGCCAAGCATCCCTCGAAGACAATCATGACAACGACTCAACCCTTCGAACTGCAACACATGGACCTCTTCGGTCCGACTCAGTACTCAACTCTTACTACTACTGCTTGTCTCTATGGCTTCGTCATTGTTGATGATTATTCAAGATATACATGGGTGCATATAATCCTCTACAAGACTGAAGTGCAGGATGTCTTCAGACGCTTCGCCAATCGAGCCATGAACAACTATGGCGTCAAGATCAAGCACATCAGAAGTGACAATGGCACTGAATTCAAGAACACTGGCCTCGACACTTATCTTGATACTCTGGGCATCACTCATGAGTTCTCGGCTCCGTACACGCCGTAGCAGAATGGCATCGTGGAATGCAAGAACAGAAAACTTATTGAGATGGCCCGGACGATGCTCGATGAATACAAGACTCTAAGAAAGTTCTGGCCTGAAGCCATTGATACTGCATGCCATATTATCAACCGTGTTTATCTTCACAAGCTTCTGAACAAACCATCCTATGAGCTCCTCACTGGTAAGAAGCCAAATGTCATTTACTTCAGTGTATTTGGTGCCAGGTGCTGGATCAAGGATCCACATCACACTTCAAAATTTGCACCGAAAGCACATGAAGGTTTTATGCTTGGATACGGAAAAGATTCACACTCCTACAGAGTCTTCAACCTCTTTCACTATAAAGTGGTTGAAACTTTGGATGTGTTGTTCGATGAGACTAACGGCTCGCAAAGAGAGCACCTGCCAAATGTGCTAGATGAAGTTCCATCGAGTGAATCCATCAATCTTATGGGAACTGGAGAAATCATACCGTCTGAAGCTCAGCCTGAGGACGAACTCATCATCTCTGCACCTGATCAACCTGAAGACAATCCTTCTAACGATGACAATGATCAGCAAGAGCAAAATCTTCGTCCTGTTCATCCTCGTGTTGCAAATGAAGTACAGATTGAGAGAATAATTGACAGCATTAATGCACCTGGTCCACTCACTCGTTCACGGGCAACACAACTAGCAAATTTTTGTGGGCACTTCGCATTCGTCTCAATATATGAACCCAAGAAAGTTGATGAAGCCTTCATGGAACCTGAATGGATTCAAGCTATGCAACAAGAGCTTCAACAATTTGAACTGAATAATGTATGGGAACTGGTCAAGCGTCCTGATCCTCGTAAGCACAATATCATAGGCACTAAATGGATATATCACAACAAGCAAGGTGAGCATGGTCAAGTTGTCAGAAACAAAGCTCGTCTCGTTGCTCAAGGATACACTCAAGTTGAAGGAATTGACTTCGATGAAACATTTGCTCCTGTGGCTAGGCTTGAAGCTATACGCATACTGCTGGCCTATGCAAATCATCATAACATTCTTCTGTATCAAATGGATGTAAAGAGCGCTTTTATCAATGGCAAGATTGAAGAAGGAGTGTATGTTGCACAACCGCCTGGATTTGAAGATCCAAAACATCCTGACATGGTTTATAAGCTCAACAAGGCACTGTATGGCCTCAAACAAGCCCCTCGTACTTGGTATGACACACTCAAGGACTTCCTGAAGAGCAAAGGCTTCAAACCTAGTTCTTTGGATCCCACACTCTTCACGAAGACATATGATGGTGAACTGTTTGTGTGCCAAATATATGTGGATGACATTATCTTCGGCTGCACCAACCAGAAATACAGTGATGAGTTTGGATATATGATGCAAGAGCAGCATCAGATGTCCATGATGGGTGAACTGAAGTTCTTCCTTGGTCTTCAAATACGACAGCAACGCAATGACATCTTCATATCTCAAGAGAAATACCTCAAAGACTGCCTGAAGAAGTTTGGAATGCAAGACTGCAAAGGTTACATGACACCAATGCCAGCTAAACACCATCTGGGTCCCGACGACAATGGTAAAGAGTTCGATCAAAAGGTATACTGCTCCATGATTGGTTCTTTGCTTTATTTATGTGCATCTAGGCCAGATAGCATGCTTAGTGTTTGCATGTGTGCCCGATTCCAAGCGGCACCAAATGAATCGCATCACTTAGCTGTGAAGCGAATTCTTCGATATTTGGCTCACACCCCAACACTAGGATTATGGTATCCAAAGGGCTCAGAGTTTGATCTAGTTGGATTCTCGGATGCTGATTATGCTAGTGACAAGGTGGATCGCAAGTCTACATCAGGCACATGTCACTTTCTGGGATGATCACTTGTATGTTGGTCTTCAAAGAAGCAGAACTGTGTATCTCTCTCCACTGCTAAATCTGAATACATTGCTGCTGGATCTTGATGCGCCCAACTTCTATGGATGAAGCAAACACTCAAAGACTATGGCATTCATCTGAAGCAAGGGCCACTCTACTGCGACAACGAAAGCGCCATCAAGATTGCTAACAACCCAGTTCAGCACTCGAAGACAAAGCTCATTGAAATTTGTCATCACTTTCTCAGAGATCATGTCATGAAGGAAGATATTGATATCATACACGTCAACACTGAAGAGCAACTGGCAGATATCTTCACAAAGCCCTTGGATGAGAAAAGGTTTTGCAAGTTACGGTGTGAGCTAAATATCTTGGAATTCTCAAATGTCCTGTGATCAGGCACACATCCTAACACTAATGCATTTTGATGACTTAGATGTGCAACACACGAAGTAAAGTATGTCTTCAATCAATGAAGACTTACATTCTGAGTGTGAATACATTAACATGGAATTTCACTTCGGAGCGCCATGATAATTGTGCGCCGTGTCTGGGTCTAATACTTCCTATACGGTGGGTAACTCCACCACCAAATTCTTCCCTTAGAAGTGTTTTTCACATGGCGATACATTTGGAAAGTCTTTGCATTTTGTTTGTCTTCAATGTAACATGGCCTCATGATTATCTTCAATATATTGATATAGTTTCTGTCCTCTACAACATTCACTTATAGCTATGTCTTCACATTGAATCTTTTGAACTAAGTGAATGTGATCGTACCCTAACCTTTCTATGCTTCCGTCTTAAGTCTATCTATCCAAATCATATGCATTCTATTGAAACTATCAAAACGTCTTCTCTGCGTCCTTGTCAGCAGAAGACACATAGACAAACATTAATCTGTTTTCAATGCTCAATCCTTTTTGCCTGAAACCGAAGAAGTGGGAATGACCACCCGACAATCCAGGCGTGCGTGGGAACGTGGAACAACCTCCAATGTGTTGCATGATCGCCATGTGTCCTTCAGATGTGAACCGCCAGGGGCACCTGCGTAATAATGTTGTGTCATCCCTCTCTCTATAAATACACGCCTCACCCCAGTCATTATCTCTTCTTCCACTCTCGCACAAACCCTAGCGCCACCGCTAGCACTCGACGACGCCGGCGATGAAGCGCTTAGCTACCGCGACCTCACCGACGCCGTCCTCACGCCGGCCGCGGACATCATCTTCTCCACCGTCGCCGTACGTGTCCTCCGTCACCAAGTTAGGGCACGGAAGATCGAACTGCTCGGCCTCCTCTCCCACTCCGTCTAGTAGTTCCTCGTGTGGTAAATAAAACCTCCTTTTTACAGTCTTTTTGATCCGATAGATTCATCCTTTTCAACCACAAGTGGTTTCCATTCCCACAAGTTGGATCTATCTCATTCTGCAACTCATATCATGCCTAGTATATTCACTTATGCTTCACAAAGTAGTTAGATTCCTCACTTGTACTTATTCGTGGATTCGTACAAATCTGGAACCAACTCTCTACATATCAGTGAATGTCTTTGCACTATGAGGTCAATGTCTTCTAAACTGATTTATCTTCAAAATCTTCTAAGAATGCATATGACCTCTTCCCCTTCCCTCGCACCTTTAATGCTGTCACAGGTACATGCCCGTGGGAGAATCCCTTAGTTCTCATAGTCTGCATTCATTTGCAGAGTTCTTACAGCATCATATAAATTCTCCTGAAGCCAGTTCTTGTCTGACCAGTAGACGGAAGACTTTGACAGTGTTGAAGCCTTTCAGTCTAAACTTCATGGCAACAGAGAAGTCTGCAAGGAAGGGTGGCAGACAGCGCCGTGGAAACACCTCAAGAGATTTGCCTCCTAACTTCTATGAGTTGTCCAAGACAGATCCCGAGGAGGACTACAATCAGTGGAAAACCAGAATCCAATGGATTAGAAGATATTGGGAAGAACAATGGTACAAGTACAGGTTCGTGACCCAGGAATATGCTGAGAAGAATGCCATCAAGCGACCCTGGGGAGACATCTTGTACAAAAACCTTCAACCCAGGTCCAGAGCTGAAGCCATTGAACAAGGCTTCTATCCTTGCATGGTCCGTGGACCACACCCTGAAGATGCAGACCCATCTTCATTACTATGGTGCCGTGACGACAATCTGTTCAAGCGCAACTTCCAGTTTGCCAAGAACTCAGCCAAAGAAAACAAGAAGTCATGGGGATTAGACTTCAATCCAGGCCCCTCTGCTCCTCGTGCTGACGGCACATGCGAAGCTGAACCCAATCTGGTTGGGCCCTTCTATAACTTAGAAGGTCTCATCACTCACATAAAGGTTCAAGGGACAGTCGTGGATCAACCTGCAGATGACGCTGATTCTGATGAAGCGCCTCCACCACCGAAGCCAAAGAAGCTGAAGAAACCTAAAGCTTCAAGCCTTCCCCTGCACCAAAGGTTTCACGGGCGAAGCCTCTAGCCAATGCACCTCCTGAAGACAGTGTGAAGTCTGAAGATCTTTCATGCATCTCCAAGCCCGCCAAAGTGAAGAAGCCCATGCAACCCACTGGTCAAGCACTGACCCCTGCTACTGTTTTGTGAAATGAAAACGACGCCATTGATCTGTCCAGTGATAACGATCTTGGCAATGACGCTCCTGAGCAGTTGATCAAGAGCAAGAAAGAGGCGTAAATCTTCAATAACCTCCCTCTCTTTGATGTGGAAATCTTCAACAAGTTTATTGATGAGTGGTTTGACAGCCCAAATGTCAGCTTTGATGATCTTCAGCTTTCTATTGGCCTCAGCGTCGCCTTCCACAGAGCCATTGCTCCTGAGCTAGCTCTAGCTCAGAAATTTGTTGAGCTAAAGCATAAGATCGATTATGAAAAGGCTCAGTTCAAGAAGCACATGGCCAATCTCAATGTTGAAGACATTCAAAACTTCAAGGTCATGATGCATGAGCTCAAGGAAGCATTCCACAAGAAACGCGAAGAAGCCATAGGTTCTCGTGAGCGCATGATACAATGAAGCTGAAAAGCGCAAGGCTTTGGGGCGACCAGGCATCGACCCCAGAATGGCTGCCAAGAAGAAGAAGAAGCCAGATGTGGCAGAACCAGAAGCATCAAGGTAGGCTTGAAGCCAGTATGACAGGCTCGAAGCCTAAGGTCTCCACAGTGGCTTCAGAACTCAAGAAAACAAGGGAAGCTGAAGCCGAAGCCAGAAAACGCAAGAGCAAAGCCACCACTGATGATGCTCCCACAGAGCCCCTTGATGTCGAGCCAATCTCTGTGGCTTGTCTTGTGTCCAAACATCGAGAGCGCCAGTTGATAGTTCATCAGCCTGCTTCCACAGAGGCTCCTGAAGCTGAAGACAATCCAGCAATTGACCCCACCGCAGCTGAAGACATTGGTCCTCACGACAGTGTTGAAGATGATGAAGTCCTTCCTCAGATCGAGCGCAATTTGGTATTATCGCCTGTGCTCATGCACAGCGAGCTCATCAGCATTGGTCGTCCTCTGACGCCAACTGCTCAGGATGCATCATGGGCTGATCACCCACAACAACAAGACACACCAAGTGCTCCCCAACCACAAGATGACGATGACTTTGAGGCCCAGCCGACTCCATCTCCACAAGCGTCGCCAGTATTCCGCAGGCTTCACAAAAGGATCAAGGCCCCAAGTCACTCCAACTGTAAACGTCTGTGAGTTTGAAGCCAAAACAGCTGAAGATATTCCGGCTGCATCAGCCGATGAAGAAGAAGAACCAAGAGTTGAAGTAGAAAGAGTTGCTACACCCCCGTCCCACCAAGATGTTGTTCTCGAGGAGAACGTGTCCGACCCTCCAGCTCCTGAAGTGGAGGTTAACAATCCTGAGGCGGCCACCAACATCAACACTGAAGCCAATGACGTTGTCATGGCTGAAGCTAATGTGGCGCCTGAAGCTAATGCGGTTCTAGAAGTGCATGCACCTGAAGCCACTGCAGCGCCCGAAGCCAATACTGAAGCACCTGAAGCCAATGTGGCCCCTGAAGCCCATGTCAACGACAATGCCAATGCTCATATACCCCCTCCAAGACCTCATACAATTGAGCTAGCATTTGATCGTGGTCAGCCTGTTATGGTCCGATGGCCCATTCTGGTTCCTCCACCTGCTGCGTGTCCACAATTTGACTATCATGTCGAGCACAGACCTCAAGTCCAGAAGCCCAAGCCAAGACTTCCAAGATTCCCAGGCACTGCAACTTCACCTGGGGTCTTCAATGTGAATGGCTTCGTGGCACATAACACCTTCTTCAATAGCGCCAAGAACCCTTGCACCAAACCTCACATTTCATCGGATTGGTTCTGGAGCTATCAGCAGCGCAGCTACTATTCCTGCGTCTTATACAATCAAGGGCGCATATTTCCCCATATGCGTCTTGACACTGAAGCTCTAGCTGGCCTGCCCTGTCTAGAAGAAGCGTTAGATTGCTTCAGAGACGCTGGACTCCTGCAATTTGTCACAGACAAGGAACACTGGAATGAAGAGCTACTGTTACAGTTCTATGCAACTATTCACATTCGAGGCTACAACAGGGATCCAAAGATTTGGGTCCTTGAGTGGATGACAGGCAATGTCCATCATGAAGCCAAAGCTCTTGCTATCATTGAGCTCACAGGCCTGCCCACTCCTGGTGAATACTATGAACCAGGTTCTCAACAACACCAGAATGCTTTGGAGAGCATTTTTCAGAAGCCAGAACCCAACATGAGCCAAATGTTGAGCATGATGAAGCCTTTGCCTCACGATGCTGACTACCCATCTGAATTCTTTGTTGAAGACCTAGAGTATCTTCCTTGCACAATTTATCATATCATCAGAAAAACTCTATGGCGTATCAAAGGAGATTCATCAGCAGTGAAGCTTGAAGGAGCAATGAAGACTTTGGTTTTCTATACCTTCAATGGCATCATCTTCAATGCTCAAGACTTTTTCATCAGACAATTTGCTGCATCTGGCTCCGACATTTTTGGGTTGAAGTTCTATGCTCCATGGGTCATGCGTCTTATCAAGCTTCACTCTGCCTTCAACTATCAGCCGTCTGCGCGCAATCATCTTGTATTCTTGCCAGAGGTTGATCTGTCTATTGAAGCTATTTACCCAGAGCCTGCTAAGGATCCCATTTATCTTCACAATGCTGATCGTCAAAGCTTCACCCAGCCCATTGAAGGAGTTCAGGAAGTCTCTCGTGTTTATCCATTGGCTGGTAACACACGTGCTCCTCGCGCTCAAAATGACACTACTGAAAGCACCATTGCCCAAAGGCCTCGGAGGCAATCTCGTGTTCTCAATGACCGAGAGCTTCTCGTTGCGCTACACCAGAAACAGGACAAGCATCACAACTGGCTTAAGCGTCAGATGCAAAGCCTCTTGGTGGATGTCAATCACATTCGCAATCTTTCCACCAAGAATGCCTTTGTTACTCATGAAACCTGTCGGAGGTCTTGGAAGAGCTTGACATTGCTTAGTGTTGAAGCTGATCTGCAGGACGATGGCTTCACCGAAAGATTCAAGTTTGACTCAACTCCTCCAAGGAATGCTCACTTGCGTCAGACTCCCTCACTTGAAGACTCTGACTATTCGTCCTCAGCTGCGATAGTGAATGCCAGAGTAATCGATGACCAAGATGATGCAACTTCACCTCCTCCAACTTCAGCGCGTGTCGACAGTGCACCAAGTTCTTATGCAGCACCGAACCTCAACGACGACCCTGCTACCTCACTTGCACCTCATGGGAACGAGTAGGCACTCTATGTCTTCAAACATTTTTGGTCCTTACTAACAAAAGGGGGAGAAGCATATGAGTTGATAGTCTTCAAGCGGGTCCATATGGGTGGTTGCTTTACTTTTTGCTACTTTTGCCAAGTGCTTACAACTCTCGCGTTTTGATACATTTGGTTCTTTGAGTTGTAACACTTAAACTCGATGGTCGTCTGCTACTTATTTGCTATTCTGTGATGTGATGATAAATTCTGCATGTGCGATGATAACTTCCGCACTTAGGTCATTTTGCAGACGTCCATTTTTCATTATGCATGTCATTATCTTCGTAATATCAAATCTTGCATGATGAATTGTCAACATAAGTTGAAGAGGATCTCCTCAAGTACAACCTGCCATGTGCATTTGCATTCCAAAAGCAAATTACTGTTAAGTGGGGTCCAAGTGAACCTGTCAAAATGACTGAAGTGATGCTTAAACAAAATCCTATGTCTTCGAGCGAAGACAATGAGAGCAAATCTTATCCAGAGCTGGATAAGTCAGCTTTGCTTGTAGCCCAAGTAAAGTTGCCGTGTGTGTTTGAAATCTGATCGTTGGAACACGTGTCAGTTGCTTAGTGACCCAGGGTCATTTCGGACAAATCAGGTCGGGTTGCCTAGTGGCTATAAATAGCCCACCCCCTACAACCATAAAAGGTTGGCTGCTCAGAGTTAGTGTACGGCTTTTGTCGTTTGAGAGCAACCCACCTCGAAGCCTTTGATAGAGAATTCCTTGCGATGACAAAGCCCTAAACACCCAGAGACAAAGAGTGTTAGGCATCACTGAAGTCTTCCTGTCTGTGTGATCTGAAGACTTCTTGCTCTTGAGGACTGTGAATCCTCCAGCCGGTTAGGCGTCGCGTTCTGAGCATCCAAGAGTCATTGTGGATCGCCGGTGAATGAAGTTTGTGAAGGTTTGGAAGTCTACCTTAAAGACTTACCAGAGTGATTGGGCGAGGACTGGGTGTCCTTAGCTCAAGGGGAATAAGGTGAAGACGCGGTCTTCTGAGTGGAATCTCAGCCTCCCTGACCAGACGTACAGTTGTCACAGCAACTGGAACTGGTCCAGGAAATCATTGTCTTCAACGAGTCACTGGTTCCATTCTTCCCATCTCTTTATTTGCAGATTGGTCCTTGTGAAGTCATTGCCTGTTTGCACTATCTATTTGTCTTCACTGTGTGACTGCTTGTTCTGTTTGGCTTCGTAGTATCTTCCATCCTGATCTATAGTGCCTAGCTGCTATTAGTCTTTGTGCTTTCATCTCATTGAATACTTGACTATGGCTTGCTTAGTGTAGTCTACCTTCCACTGCATGGTAATAGGTTTGTTTCTATCGTTTGTCTTCGAAACTTCCATGTTTTGAAGACTTTCATAAAAATCGCCTATTCACCCCCCCTCTAGTCGATCACTAGCACTTTCACAATAGTCATGCAATGAAATTATATCCTACTTGTGGTGCATTATTCGGTGTTAATTATGCTTAATGCTTGCTTATGATATTATCCATTTCTTGGTTAGGCGCTTCTCAATCTTTTGCTAGCCTTCATTTTGCACTAAGTATGACCTCTACTTGTGCATCCAAAATCCTTTAACCTAGTTTTGCCACATGGGTCCACTATATCTACCTATATGAGGTATTCTTTTACCATTCTAAGCAAATTTGCATGTACCATCTCTAATTTTCAAAATAAACTTCTCTTTTGTGTGTTCGTTTTGCTCACGGAGAGGTGAGGGATGGCTAATATTTTCCATGCTAGATGTGTTGTTCTCACGATGAGTATTTATTCACTTGTCATTGCATGAGAGTAAGGCAAACGTATTAGGGATGCCCAGTCCCAAAATGAAAAAAATGAATTTACTTTATGTTGTCAAATAATTAATTCCTTGGAAAGTGTTGGTATGGAGGGCAACCGTGTATACGTTTAGCCATGGAAAGTGAAGTATGGTGGAAAAAGCATAAAACTTTATTTTCTGTTTGGGAACCACCTATGATATATTTAAGCATGGAATATATTGGGAAATCTAAGTCATTTTCGTTGGTGGGATGGATACACCTCCCGAAATGTTTTTATCTCTAAGTTTTTTTCGCTTTGAGCTCTGGCACCTCTATAAATCCCTATCTCCCTCTGCGAAAGGCCTATATTTTACTTTATGCCATTTTTATTTTGAATTTGAGTCTCCATCTCCTCTTACAAAAGCACCAACTAGGAGGCAATATGATCGTACTTGAGTGTTGGACATAGCTAATATGCGAGTGTGTTTCATGAATGGATCAATGGTAGAGCATGATGGGTTAGGGATAGCTTATTTTAGGGTTGATATTTTGTTGATATGATTTAGTATTTAAATTATCACGTCAAAACTAGACTATTGATTTGAACAATATAAAAGTCCAAATGTCCATGCTATAAAGAAAGAAATATGATATGACATGTTAGGCAGCATTCCACATCAAAAATTCTGTGTTTATCACTTCCCTACTCGAGGACGAGTAGGACTTAAGCTTGGGGATGCTGATATGTCTCCAATGTATCTATAATTTTTTATTGTTCCATGCTGTTATATTATCAATCTTGGATGTTTTATAATCATACTATAGTCATTTTATATCATTTTTTGGTACTAACCTATTGACATAGTGCCAAGTGCCAGTTGTTGTTTTTTCCATATTTTTTACATCGCAGAAAATCAATATCAAACGGAGTCCAAATGCCATGAAACTTTACGGAGAATTTTTACGGGCTAGAAGGAACACAACGGGCCATGGCTGCGCCTAGGGGGTGCCCCGAGGGAGGAACAACCCACCAGGGCGTGCCAGGAGGACCAGGCGTGCCCTGGTGGTTTTTGCCCACCTCGGGTGCCCCCGGACCACGTCTTTGCTCTATAAATACCCCAATATTCCCAAAACTCTAGTGGATTCAGCAAAATATTGATCCAGCTGCCACAGAGTCCAGAACCACCAGATCCAATCTAGACACCATCACGGATGGGGTTCACCACCTCCATTGGTGCCTCTCCGCATGAGTAGTTCTTTGTGGACCTTCGGGTCCGTAGTTAGTAGATAGATGGCTTCATTTCTCTCTCTTGATCCTCAATACAATGGTCTCTTGGAGATCCATATGATGTAACTCTTTTTGCGGTGTGTTTGTTGGGATCGATGAACTTTGAGTTTATGATCAGATCTATGTTTTTATATCCATGAAAGTATTTGAGTTTCTTTGATCTCTTATAGCCTTGAACTTCTTCTTCGATATTTGGGTTTTGTTTGGCAAACTTGATCTATTTATCTTGCAATGGGAATAGGTGCTTTGTAGTGGGTTCGATCTTACGGTGCTTGATCCCAGTGACAGAAAGGGAACCGACACGTATGTATCATTGCTACTAAGGATAAAATGATGGGGTCTATATCTACATATATAGATCTTGTCTACATCATGTCATCGTTCTTATTGCATTAATCCATTTCTCCATGAACTTAATACACTAGATGCATGCTGGATAGCGGTCGATGTGTGGAGTAATAGTAGTAGATGCGGGCAGGAGAAGGTCTACTAATCTTGTACATGATGCCAATGTAATGATCATTGCTTGGATATTGTCATGAGTATTTGAAGTTCTATCAATTGCCCAATAGTAATTTGTTCACCCACCGCTTTGCTATTTTTCTGGAGAGAAGCCACTAGTGAAACCTACGGCCCCCGGGTCTCTTCTCATATTATTTTCCTTTGCGATCTACTTTTATTTGCTTTTATTTTCAGATCTATTAATCCAAAAGCAAAAAAATACATTGCTGCACTTTATTTTATTTGTGATCTATTTATCCAATCTATGACAACCTTTTACCCGTCACGCACCAATTTCTAGCACAGTTACCCGAAAGGGATTGACAACCCCTTTAACACGTCGGATTGCGAGGATTTGTTATCTGTGTGTAGGGGCTATTTACGTTGTGTTGCTCTATTCTCCTACTGGTTCGGTAACCTTGGTTTCATATCTGAGGGAAATACCTACCGCCGGTGTGCTGCATCATCCCTTCCTCTTTGGGGAAATACCAACATAGCTTCAAGCGACATCAACAGGACCTAGTCCCCAGGCAGGCTTCAGCCATCGCCGGTATGCCAGGTCGCGATGTCATGGTCAAGGCCAGGAGATGAGCAGCCCGAGGTCCTGTGAGAGCTCCTGAGGTGCGATGGTCAAGAGGTCCCCTTTGGCGTGCATGCAGCTCCCTGAAGGCCGAAAATGAAAGCGTCATTGCAAGAGCGAGGTTGCGAGAGTTGAGGGATCGGGTAGTGGAGTTCTTGCCGATATGCGAGGGTGACTTATCTCAGTGAGCCTGCGACGGCTTTCTTGTGGAGTGCCTGATCGTGCCTTAGTGGTGACGCTTCTAGGTAGGGCTCACGCCGGCCTCCCCCTTTCCTCGCCCATCTAAGTGCTCTATGTCCCCAGTGCTAGCCCTCGAGCGAGGCTCAGCTGCCACTAGTTTGCCAGGTTGCGCTGCCGTGGTCAGGGCCAGGTGGTGAGGGCTCGAGAGCTAGTAGGAGCTCCTGAGGTGCGATGCTCGGGAGCTCCCCCTTTAACGTGCAAGAGAATTGCCCGAAAAGGGGTGGCTGGCGGGCCTGCCTGTAGTTAGGCTCCGGAGGTTCTTGCAGGTTAGTCCATGGAGGAGAACATGACACATGACCACACTTGCCGTCTTGCCGCTGATCATTCCGTAAGAAGATGATGGCACTGAGGACCCTGTGAGGTGACGTGTGCGGGGCAGGCCACGAGCTAGAGCTCGATCTCTCAGATTTGTTAGTGCTGCAGGGACGGACCCGAGCACAGGCGTCGTGCCAGCATGTGTAGCCTCCGTTGCGGAATGAGTGCGAGGCGGGTCAGCAACGCGGGGAGGCCATGAAGGGCGATAGAGCACAAGGCAAGCATGTGATAATCATAAAGCAACTAATGATTGAAGCTAAAGCCAGTTCTGATAAATGCAAGAAGGGTACATGCCACAGGGACGGACCCATGTGGCTTGGGGATAAAGCAGCCCGAGGGGCGCCCCCAACTGGACAAACCAAAAGATGTCATATGGCACCGTTGTTGAAGAGATGTTGGAGTAGCCGAAGACATATGTTGTAGAAGTCGCTCCTGGTGAGCCACCAGGGTCCTGATCCTCGGGATGCTCTGGAGGCCCGGGGGGCTCGCCAGGAGCCATCGCCATCTCTGTCAGGATCGCTTAGTGCCTGGCCTCATGAGCTGCCATGACGCCCCGCATGTGGCACTAATGCACGGCAGCCCTATTCAACAAGCAGAAAGGCATGCAGACAAAGCTTTGGGGCGGCCCCTCGCATCGGGCAACACGGGATGACCAGAAGAGCTCCCGAGACGCGACCCTGTTGAGCCCAGGGATGTTGATGTAGGCACGCAGCTCGCTGTCCTTGATGGGGCATGGAGCCACACCGGGTGGCAGGCGACGGTCGCCCCACATAGCTCTTTCCTCTTGAAGCTCCTCGGTTGCCTTGGTCATGAACTCCTGAGCGCCTGGTGCCTCGCGCCCTGTGCTTTCGTCATGGAAGCGCACATTGAAGCATGCCTCCACGTGGTGCCCGAACACCTCCCTTGTGACGCTGGTCAGATCGGAGGCCCTCCAGAGGAGAGCCCCAAGCCCAGCCTGAGAGGGGCGCCGGGCACGCCTTCCTAGCGAGAGGGGAAGGCTCCCCGTCAGTGGGCGTAGAGCTTGAGGCAGCACCACCGAGCGCCCCGCCCTCCTGAGGTCCTTGGCGGAGCAGCTGCTTCTTATTTCTTCTTCTTCTTGGGGACAGCCTTAGGAGGGTAGACAGCGCCCTTGTTGTCCAGGTCCTCGATCGCCGCAGCCTGGTAGGCGCACTCAAGGGAGCACACCGCATCGGCGTTGTACGGGAGGTGGATGTGGGCGATGTCGAAGTCGATGACCTCAGTGCGGTAGTTGTCCCGGGTGCCGAAGGTGACAGGGAGGCGGATCTGCCCTATCGGGGTGGTGGAGCCATCGTTCACTCCTGAGAAGGGCTTGGTAGGCTACAACTAGTCGTAGGGAACCTGGAGTCGGTCAAACGTGTTAATGGAGAGGACATTGAGCCCCGCACTGCCATGGATGAGAGTCTTGGTGATGAGAACATTGTTGATGGTAGGCGAGCAGAGCATTGGAAGGGCACCGGCAGTTGCCGCACACTTGAGCTTGTCGGAAGAGCTGAAGGTGATGGTGTACTTGAACCACCTGAGTGGACGAGTTGCCTCGACCTAGGGGAGGGCCACTTTCACCTCACACGCGAACTGCTTGAAGATGAGATGAGAGGATGGGGCCTGAGCGCCGCCTAGGATGCAAGCGATGGCACGAGGCTCCTGGAAGCCCCCATCCCGCTCCTCCTGGTAATGATCGTCATTCCTTCTTGGTGGTGGTGGCAGCGGGGGAAGGCTAGCGTTGCCCTGAGGACGGTCCTCACGAGGCTGATCTCTCCAGGCACCCCCACGAGGCTAGCCCTGCCAGCGGTCCTCACAAGGCTGGTCGTGCCATTCCTGGTGAAGGTCACGACCGTCCCAACGTCCTCTGCTTCAGCTTCCTCCACAGCCGTAGCTTCGACCGTTACACTCTGGGCGACGACTGAAGCGCCCATCGCGGATGGCCCTGAGCTCTTGACGGTCGTTGGTGTTGTGGCTGTGCACGTCGTGGAAGAGGTAGAACGGGCAACTACCCATGGATGACTCCGGGTGGTTGCAGCCTCGCTTCATTTCTGGCTCGGCCGCGAGTATGGCTGGCCCCTTGCGCTTCGTGTCCTTGACCTTGGTCTTCTTGTCTTTTGGGTCAGCCTCAGGGAGCTCGAGGAGGAAGAGGCATCCCTCCTCAGCTCTCACACACTTGGTTGCCATGTTGAACATATTCAGGGCCGTGCACAGGTCCTCGTGTATGGAAAGCTCCTCTTTCATATTGACGTCACGGACACCATCAATGAATGCCGAGATGATGGCCTCGTCTGACACGTTGGGGATCTTGAGGTGAACATTGTGCAAGCGCTCGGTGTACTTCTGCATGGTTTCTCCTGGCTGCTGCTTGATGCACCACAGGTCATCGCACCTGGCAGGCGGTCGCGAGTGCTCTGGAAGTTGGCGACGAAACGCTCTCGCATCCCGTCCCAGGAGGAGATCGATCCCGCGGGGAGGTTCAGGAGCCGCGAGCGCGCGCCGTCTTTGAGGGCCATGGGAAACCAGTTCACCATAACCTTCTCATCACCGTTGGCCACATCAATGCTCAGCTCGTAGAGCTGCAGGAACTCAGCAGCGTCGGGGGTGCCGTCATAGCATGGAGACAGGTCGAGCTTGAACTTCCCTGGCCAGACGACGCTGGGCAGCTCCGGGGTGAATGCACGGCATCCAGCTATGGTCATGGGAGCCCGCCGTGGAGTTGGAACCTGATCTTGGCGCCCGCACGCCATCACCGCAGGCGGCGCGCGGTCTTGATGTGGTGGTGCTGGGAGCGCACACGCCTCTCCTTGTGGCCACTGCCCCACCTAGTAGCTTTTCTCGTCGTGCGCCGGTGCCTTGGGCGGTGGGTCGCGCCATGGAGCCTCGCGCCTTGTCTCGAAGATGGCGTCCTACCTGGGAGGTGGCAGGGGTCTTCCGTGAGCCACGTCACCCGCGGCAGGTGGAGGCTGAGGCAGCGAGCAAGATGGTGCAGGAGACTCTCCGGCGGCGCTAACAAGCTCGGTGATGTGGTCCAGCCAGTCCTCGTAGAGGTCGCCGATGGGGCGGTAGCACAGCAGCTCGCGTGCCATGAGCAGCGCAGCCTGCGCGTTCACCGGCCCACGACGAGCATGAGACGATGAAGCGGCCGCCGGAGTCAATGACGGAGTGGCGGTGCATCCATCACGCCACGCGGAAGGTTGCATCGATGAAAGCTGCTTCTCGTGGGCCACGGGGCCGGTGGCAGCGTTGGCTGCAAACAACGGGGAACGACGGGGAGCACCGTCGCCAGGGGGTGCGGTCTGGGCGACACGGGTGGTGAGGGTGGCCCGACGCTTAGCGTGAACTCGACGATCATGAGTCATGGGGATGGAGAAACGATGGAGAATCGACTAGAGGAAGAGAGGCTCCGACGCACCCCTACCTGGTGCGCTAAATGTCGGATTTCGGATTCCGCAGACCCTTGAGAGGTTCAAACTCTAGGGTGCGTGTGAAGAACCCAACCTCCCCAGTCAGCCTAGTCGCCAATCTCTCAGCCTAGCTCGATGAACAGGAAGGAAACAAGGCACAACAGTTTACCCAGGTTCAGGCCACCTTGAGGTGTAAAACCCTACTCCTGCTTTGCGGTGGATTGTCCTCGAGCGGCTGAGGATGAACTAGTACAGTGGGAAAACAACCTTAGGAGGAGGAGTGTTCTTGGGATCAAGGGATCTTGTGAGTGTGAGGATGGAATGGATCTCCTCCCCTCTATGGAGGTGGCTAGGCCCTATATATAGTGGCCTTGGTCCTCTTCCCGAAATGAAGGCGGGAATGGTTCCCACAACGGCCAAATTTGAAGGGAGACAACTAGTACATTATATCCTGACAAAAGTAGTCTTCGCCTGCAAAAGCCTCTGGTCATGATGCCGCGGTGGGCTCGGCGATGACCTTCGTCCTGCCGTCCTGGCGGTCTTGGTCTTGTTGCACCGGAATGAGAACCTTTGGCTGATTCCTTGGGACTCTGCACCTGCGCTTGCCTCCTTAGCACCAAAGAGCAAACTAGCACACTGCGCCCGCTAGCTCCCAGCTGGCCTTGGTTGTCAGTACCCGGATCCTAAGTCACACCGATCTAGCATGTAACACTTCATATCACTTTGCGGCCTCACGCACGATATTCTGACGAGTGCCACCTTACCTGGCCCAGGACCGTTTGCGCCTATTGGCTCACGTATATGATAGTGTCACTAGCATCCATATGACAGAGAACCCGGGCCGACATGACTAGTCGTGAACCCAAAGTGGCACTAACTTACGGGGACAGACATACATGAAACAACATCAAACATGTCGGTCATCGGCGTGTGAATCCGGGCTATAGCAACTGGGCTAACAGGACTCCAGGATCCCGGGCTGTAGCAGGCTAGCAGGACTCTGGAAGTCACCGCATGACATTTCCTCGAAGGGACAGACACAGGAACGAAGTGAATCACATGTCGGCCAGTCTAAGTGTTCCGGAGCACTAGTACTGGGCTAGCAGGACTCCGGTAAACCGGGCTGTAGCAGACTACCAAGGCTCAGTGGAAGCACCAGACTATATTTCCCCATAAGAGAGGCTACCAAGGTTAACAACTAGATTGTCGGATCCCACACATACCAAGCATTTCAATAACATACACACAATATGCTCGATATGTGCAAATACAACATGGCATCACAACAAAAATCTACGACTCCAAGTATTTATTCATTAGGCTTCGAGGAGCGAGATATTACAAACATGGGTCTCATGAACCAACATTCAGAGCATACAATTCAAAGCACATGCAGAAGCTTAACTTGTCTGAGTACAGACAACTACAATTGAAAAGGGGCTGAGAAGCCTGACTATCTACAAGACCCTGCCGAGGGCACAAGATCGTAGCTGAGGTATCAAGATAAACGTCAAAGTCCACACGAAACTACTAGCGAGACTGAAGTCTCACTGCAAAAACATAAACGTGAGTACAAATGTACCCAGCAAGACTTACATCAGAACTAACTACATATGCATCAGTATCAACAAAGGGGGTGGTGGAGTTTAACTGCAGCAAGCCAGATTTGGCTCAATGGCTGTCTTAAACTACGACTTCACGTAACTCTTTTGAGGTGGCCCACACGAGTCCTCATATTCACCATATCAATACACCACTATGGATCCGCTCCCGTCTCCCTACGAGAACGCCATCCATAGCACTCACGCTTATCTTGCGCATTTTAGAGTATCCACTTTCACTTGTCTATGAACTGTATAGGCAACCAAGTACTCCTTTACCGCGAACGCTGATATTCGAATAGATGATGTTAACTTGCTCAAACATGCATGAACATGGCATAAACAGATTCTTCATATTTTTCTTATAATTTTTCATATATAAATTATTTCATTTGGAGTTACAGTTTTAATTTCTATGATTTTTAGAAGTTTAAAGCAATTTTAGGAATTTCCAGAATTGTTTTTAATCCAGAAATTACATTATTGCGTCAGCGCTACGTCAGGGTGACGTCAGCAGTCAACAGGCGTCGACCAGGTCAAACCTGACTAGTGGGACCCACTGGTCAGTGACCCATTCAACTAACTAAGTTAGTTACCCCTAACTAACTGGGAAGGGCCCACTAGTCAGTGACTATAGTAACTAACCTAACTAGTTAATTAGTGCTAACTAGAGTATTTAGTCGGGCGAGGCCCGCAAGTCAGTGAGAGAGAGGGGGATGGTCAAACCGGGCAGTGGGTTCAACCCACGCCGGTCAATGGGTCAGGGGTCGCTGGCGTTTAGCCGCCAGTGACGATAGAGATGGCGGGGTGGCTCCGAAATGCTCTACAGACCACCATTCGATTCGTGGGTTGCACCGATGGGTTCCTGGGAGTGAGGCGCATCCATTGGTGGTGGTGGTAGGAGCTACGGTGGTCAGGATCAACGGCGGCGACCAAATCGGAGGCGGACGGAGTTTGGACGGGTTCAGTTTGGCGCTAGGGGGCACAGCAGGTCGAACGGGTGGGCGCGCCCGGCTCCTGGGAGAGTGCTGAGCACAGAGCAAAGCTCGGACGCGGGTGGCAGCAGCTGTGGCTGCGGCGGCGATGAGGCACGACGCCGGCGAGCTTCGGCATCCTCACAACTACGGCCTAGAGGAGGCGGCGAGCAATGGGGTTCAGAGGAGGAGGAAGAGAAGCTCACCGTGAGCACGATGGGAAGGTCAGTGGGCGCAGGGGAGGTCCGGAGCAAGCAGGGTGACGATGGCGATCTCGCGACCCGAGGAGGAAGAAGAGGTCAGGGCCGGCGCTTCGGGACGTTTGGCGTCACGTGAGTCGACAGAGAGACGTCGGAGATGGTGGCGGAGCTCCTGGGCATGTCGGAGAGGCGAGGGGGAGACGGTGGCCATGGTGAACGGTGTCGGCGGCGATGAGCTCTGCTCAGGCTGCGCGGGAGAGAGAGCAGAGGAGGGGGAAAAGGTCAGGAGAGAGTGAGAGGGTTCCAGGGGGTGCGTGTCACCCTCGGGTGCCTCCAGCGGCGAGCGGGGAAGCAGGAGGTAGCCGGCGTGTGCTCGCGCGTAGCGGCCACGCGCGCGCTGTCCTTCTGTCAAAGGAGGAAGAAGACCGGGGAGCCCCTGGTGGGCTGGGCTAGAACATAACACCGGTATGACGAAAGCTAGGGCGACAAGAGAGGAATAAAACACGAGGCAAAAGGCCAAGCCTTCCATACTTTACCAAGTATATAGATGCATTAATTAAATAATAGACATTTGTGATATCCCATGATATCCATGATATCCATGTACCAACATGGAACAACCTGCAACTGTACCTTCAACTAGCAATGTTATAAGAGGGGCTGAGCAAAGCAGTAATATAGCCAAACAACGGTTTGCTAGGATGGTGGAAAAGGTTAGAGGTTATTTCATGGCCTATTGGGAGGCTTGATAAACAAGTGGTACGCAGCGCGACATAGCGATAGCATCGAGACAACTATCATAGCAAAGAGAGTAGTGAGATCCAAGGTGACGGTCATCTTGCCTGAAATCCCGCTAGGAAGAAGAACGGGTCCATGAAGAAGACAACCGGGCGTAGTCGAACAAATCCTTACGATCGCAACAAAACAGGAACTATCGAGAAAGAGCATGACCGGAAAGAAGCTAACAACATGGTAAACACGCAACACATAAACATGACATGATGCTCAACCAAGTATGATGCATGACAAGGCTACATTATGTTACTCATCGCAAGAGATGACGCATACAAGAAAAACACATCAAAGCATGTTTAAATGAGGCCGGAAACAACATATAACAATTCCGCAAACTCCCCATATGCAAATTTCGACTTTCATACTGATCTGAACACAACATTATCTTAAATTTGTTAAGCAGCAAGTGAAGGTGCATCAAGATGATCTACACGTCTTTCTAGTCAAGTTACATCTAAGGTTCAATTAATTCAGAGCTACGTCCTACAAGATATGAGCAAAACAAGTTAAACATGGCATTGATGCAAATGCAAGCAAGACACAATCACAAGCACTCCAAAACATGGATGCAACATGGCATGATGAAACTACATGCAATACCAAGCAAGTTTCATGTAGAGCATGCTCCAAACGGAGCCACGGTTCAACACATACACTCCATTCAAGTTTCAAACACAATCTGCCCAAAACAAAAACTAAGCACTTTGCAATCAAGAAAACAACATGCTACAGGAAACATATGGACACAAACTTGAGATGCACTCAAAGTACAGATTACATGCTTCAAATAACATCAAGGTTCTGGTTCATAGGCATCAGGATTAATCCAATGAGATCAATGCAAAAAGCAACTTTATAACACAGATTAAGTATTAGTGAAAAACTGGGCATACATGTGAGTAGGAATAACATGTTCACTTGTTGGGGCCATGGAACAATGAGGCTATAGTGCAAGAAAATAATAAGCAAAAGCATGGCATCAAAGTACAGGTTAAACATGGAAAACATGATTACTAAGCATCTCCATATAACCCCTAGATCAATGGCATTAATCAAGACAAGTAAGCAAGTCATAACAGATTCTCAGACTTAGTGAAAAATAGAGTAAGGCTAAAAACAGATTCATGATGCATACTTTGTGATAACAGAAGTGTATGCTACAGGAACATTTCATGGCATCAAAGGGCCTGGCAATAATGTACAGGTAGAGCACTACAAAACATGATCACTGAGCTACTGCTAGAAACCAATGAACTCATGGCACAGGTCTGCCCATGACGAAATGGAGTTCTCTGGCAGGTGCATCAGCCAAGACCTCACATTGGACTTGAGGGCCAAAGGGAAGTAGTTGGCGAACACCTTCTCGTCTCTTCCCCCGGCAGCCTGAACAACGATGGTGTAAATGCTCAGAAACTCTGCCGGGTTCAGCCTCCCGTCGTACTTCTCAGGTATCTCTTGCTTGAATGTGCGAACGGACGGCCAACGGACTTGCCGCAGCTCTCGTGTGAAGGCAGGGCAGCCAACCTCTAAAGGCAGGCACACACCAACTTCGAGCGGAGGCTCATCGACGTTGAGGCCGTCGCACCCGTTCAACGACGATGCGCGCGTCTCCCCGCCGCGTGTCTTTCAGGGTTCGACATAGGCCTGGGCATGCTCGAGGGTCAGAAGAGGCCATCGAGACGTTGTCAAGGTCCTGATTCTGCTATGCCCTCACCGACTGCCATGGTGGGGACTAAACCGTGGGGACAGCTCCCTCCATATGGCCAGCAGCGCGGGCGGTGGATGTCACTTGGGGAGTTGCAATGGGCAAGCTCATCATGAGCCCCCAGCTTCGGCGAAACCGAGCAGGCTTTGGATGGTGGCACGCCATTCATCCATCTTCTCGGCTGCTCGCTGGAAGCTCAGTAATAGCTGAGCTCGCGCCATAGCCTCCGTGGCTGTGCTTGGCATGGATGTTGACGACATCGACCACTCTATCGCTTGGCTCCGGATGGTGCCAGCGGTGGACGCGGCGCCGTGCCCGCACTACTGTGAGGCGACCACCGAGGTGGCGGGTCGTGCAGCGGTGGTGCTCGAAGATCATCGGCTCTGTTAAGCACAGCGGTCTGGTTGGCTCATCCGGGAAGAGGCGCATGCGCTGCGGTCGCTCCCATGGTGGGGGCGACTAGAGAGCGATTGACGGTGTCCTGGACTAGGGGGTACTCACCACGTCATCTCCCGGTCTATTAGATTGGGCCGAGGACCCTCATGGCCGTATACTCATGGGCCAGTTCGGACAGCTGCCGCATACAAGGAATATTCCACAAGACTTGGCGATCAAGACAAGGACTTCTCCCCACCGACGTATTTGGCTAGGACTCTTGTTATCCTAGACCTCCGGTGCATTATATAAACCAAGGCCAGGCTAGTCGATAGATATACAATATATACAACAATCATACCATAGGCTAGCTTCTAGGGTTTAGCCTCCTTGATCTCGTGGTAGATCTACTCTTGTATTACCCATATCATCAATATTAATCGAGCAGGACGTAGGGTTTTACCTCCATCAATAGGGCCCAAACCTGGGTAAAACATCGTGTCCCCTGCCTCCTGTTACCATCCACCTTAGACGCACAGTTCGAGACCCCCTACCCGAGATCCGCCGGTTTTGACACCGACATTGGTGCTTTCATTGAGAGTTCCGCTGTGTGATCGACAAAAGGATCGACGGCTCGCCTGCAGATCAACTGCGACTTCGGCATCTTCGTCACCAGCTCGACTGGTCACCTTGGTTCGACCAAGAATTGCGCCCCGTGTTCGGATCACCATGTCTGGACGAGGGCCTTCATCAAACATCAACTCCGATCTCTATCAAGATCACGGAGGAATCATCTATGGAACTCGGGGCTCAACATCAACATTGCCCTCAAGCGACCGTGCTGTTTTTCTGGACAGCAAACTCGTATCTGCCACCACCACCTCCTCATGTATCGCTTTGATGATTGCTTTGGTGGAATTGTGCGGAATTGAGTCTACAACAACCCTGGAAAATTTCGTCGAGTTCCGATGGAGGAATCTCTGGCAATCCACGATATACCGGAGCTCTGTCAAATCTGGACGGGAATTTGGATGAGTTTAGGGCGTGGTGTCCAGCTTCTAGCTCGGACGTCCTTTGGAAGATCCAACCATTGATCGGCTGCAGAATTACTATATCTACCACCTCTCAAAATTTTGGCTCGATCCGACCGTCCAAACTCCGGGAACCTTCCGATTAGTGCATCACTTTTCGGATCTGTTTTTATGCGCGAAAACGAATCCGACCGGAATTCATCTTTTTTATGAACAGGATTTTAGACATCCCTTTTGAAGGAAGTTTTGTATGGGGTATTGTGTTTTGTTCCCGAACACATCCCACTAACTTTAAGATCTTTTAAACATGATCTTCAATATCATGCTGGTGTCAAACCAGTCCGGCAATATTACTCCACGGCTGCCGACCTGCGCTAGACACGGCGTCACTTTGTTGAGCCGAGCTCAACTTCTTCGGATCATCATATCGGCAAGACGAACAAGAGCCCGGCATCGCGAAGGATAAATCATCACCAACATTGCCGCCCCACGGATTACACGGAGCGGGCATACCGGCATCGCCGCACGGTCGCTTCATCAAGCCGGCATCGACCACGTCACGACCTGCATCGACAGGGCCGCACTATTGCTTCTTCAAGCTGGTGTCCATCACGCCGACCTACTTCGACTCATCGGCTGACATCGAGGCTTCGACATCTCGGCTGGACCGGGGGCTTCGCCATCTCTTCATCAACCTACTCCGGACACTTCGGCATCACTAGCCGACAACCTCCGTCACGTTAGCTGGGCCGAGGGCTTTGCCTCGGCGAATCAACCTTTACCAGCATTGCCATGCCATCGTTTCATCGCCCATCAGGCAATGGGTGTGCGGAGCGGGTCCCAATTTTAGGAATCACCTTCCTTCGGATTGCTACAACAAATAAACCAGGTGCTATTAATCCCAGTATTTTTTGCTTGTTTGGGTTCATTTTTCCCAAGGAATTATTACTCTAGTTTGTCCGTCATATGTACACAGGTCTATCAAATGGTGGCCGCATTAACGACAGTCGCATGGTGGTTCGGTTATTTTCCGTACATAGTCCGGCGAATGCCGCACTCGGAGCTCGGACCGACCTGCGAATTCAAGTTTTGCCACGCCTTTACCGCATCACGCCGACGCCCTGCATCGACATTGACTTCGGCGACAGGCCATATTTCTTTTATTACTCACTTTGCATAAATTATTTATTATGCAACGATTTTTTTAATTATCATTATTACTATTATCTCCGGTTTGCACTATTTTTTGTGCACAGGAAAATGATCCGGGGACTTCGTCGTCACTCTGCCGGTCTGCATTGATCGTGCTATGTCACCACTTTGGCGTGTCAAGCTCTCCGCTCCGCCACCTCGGGACCGTCTTGAGGATGGAACCTTGCCCTGCATCAAGCTCGGACCGCGTCATCAATACCGAACACATTAACCAGCTAAGTCGCTTTCATGCTCAAAGCTTTAATTTCTAACGTGTGCTCGGTTCGACCAAGCATTATACTTTTTTGGAAAAAAGTTGCTTGTAAAAAATTTCCTTGTCCAAACTTTGTTTGTGACGCATAAATTCAAATACCCCATTTACTTGGGGGCTTCCTTTATGAAGCTTTTCCTGTTGCATATGATTATACTTGTACGGCTTCGTTCCTTGTTCGTGTATTACGCCACAATATGCACCATATTGACTTAAGCGATTTGCAAGCTGGGTTGCCTCGCTCCTGTGTTTACCCCTACGTTCCCGATTGTTCGGCCAGGGAGTAAAGGGAGCACCTCTGCGATTGTCACGATCGGGTCACCCGAGCCGGACCTCAGACTGGGTGAAGCCGAAAGCTAGTGCTCTTATAGTTATTCAATGATGGTCAGCACACAACGGAACTCATGAGTACAAAAAATCTATTGCACAAGTCTCATAATAACAATGAGCACCGAAGAAAGGTATCGGTGGGGGTACTATTTTCTTCGAAGATGCTTCTTACTCTTCGCAGTAGTATAGCATAAGTTCCCTGAGCGCGCTTTGTCTGTTACAGCCTTATGGCCGGATTGCCTGGTTATTGGAAACACCGTCGATATTCTCGACCGATGGAGTACATAACACTTTTTGGTCCTTAACCGAAGAGGGAGAAGTTGACGGTCGGTTAAGACGCGTTTAAAGTTCGGTTGAACATAGATATGATATAAGTACTTCGGTACATACAATCACTCTTCTACCCAAGTCACTTGGGGGCTCTTAAGTTTATTTGAGACGTTTTATAATAAGTGTTCTTCTTCTTCTTAGTCGTTGCAAAGTTTTATTACTATTATTTATCACTCCTTTTTTCGACGCGAGTGTGCGGTCACTAGCCGGGGAGCCTAATTTCTCTCTCAAAGCCGCTAGAGTTTAGTTTGCTAAACTGGCCTAATGAGAAGTACTCCGCCCTCGGGATAGGAGGTTGAAGCCGTAGGCTGACCCGCTCGAAGTCTTGAGATAGGATGTGTCATGTTAAAGGACAACAGAAGCACGTCTTTTTTCTAAGACCAATTTTCGGATTGGCACCGAACACTTGATCTTGTTCGGACGTCATGTTTTTACTAACATTTCTTGGTTTTCCAAGCTTTTTGGCACTTTTAAACTATTTGTGCTTTTCCAGCATTAGTCTCGCAGTGCAACGCCGGACACCTTTAGGGATTCGGCAAAAACATTCTCAGATATTGCTATATATGCATCGGTTTCGAATTGTGTCTTCGGTCAATAGTTGGGTTGCCCGGCTCCTGCACTTGCTTCCTACGTTCCATTTTGTTCGGCTAGGCGTGCAAAGGGAGAACCACTGCGATTGTGCTTCCAACTCACATGGTTAAGCACCTTAGTGGAGAAAGCCGAAAACTGACTGTCACAATAAGCGTAAACTGGTCAGCGATCCGATGACTATGACGGGCCATTCATAACATTGGCCTAAGTGTTTACGGCTTGACCTCGACTATCGCCGAACACTACCGGGGGCTATTAATTGGCCTCCCAAACTAAATCCTCGATATTTTTCTCTTACATTCGAGCTGAGGTTTCATGATCATGCTTAGCATGACAACCCAAAGAAAGGAACCGGTAGCGGGACTATTTTCTTTGGAGTACATTTCTTCTGTTAAATAGTAATATAACATATCTCTCTGCTACCTTTGTTTATAAAACCGTGTGGCCAGATTGCCTTGTTTGTCGTAAATCTTTTCCCTCATAAAGGCTTTATAAAGTAGGACAAACACTCCTTGGCTACTGGCCAAGGAGGTGGAGGCCGATGGTCGGTCAACAAAGTTTTGTACAATGCGGATCCGAGCATTAATGACGTAAAATACTTGGATACATAGAGTCATTACACATAATTTGTGATTTTACTATGGATATTGATCCTTAATTCGGCCACCCGTGCCCGCATTAAGGCTCGGGGGCTACTGGGCTTCGGGCTTATTATTTACAAATATTAAAGGGGCACATCAATTCCCTGATCTAGTGTTGCCACCCGACCAGTGTCTCGGGGGCTACTGCATTGCTTGTCCAATGCAGAAAATTTTATGTGCAATATAGTTTCCGAGGAGATTTTGATCCTCAGGTTGGTCGGCCGCACCCAACCTGAGTCTTGAGGACTGAGCACGCCGCTTTTGTGTCCCGAAGTATTTTGCCGAGCTAGGACTTGATCCTCGGGCCGATTTCGCAAATCAACCTGAGTCTCAGCGGCTATTGGGATCAGCGGTCTTATGTCATCCTTCATGTGCATATCGGGTTTTAGACCGATACACACCTTGAGGGCTACTGGCTATATATCTCGGCAGAGAATAAATTGCACCAATAAAAAATATTGACAAAAAATCGGCCCATAGTCGGGGTGGTGCACCACCTCGGAAGCAGTCCGGCATAAAGCTCGGGCGCTAGTGGCTGGCTCCATAGAGGGCATTTCTGGCATTAAGCTCGGCTAAACTCCTTCAACTTTTTTGAACCAAGGTGATATGACACCTCGGATATACAGTCCGGCGATGGAGCTCGGATACATTCCGGCGCTAGAGCTGGGAAGCGGTCCGGCGTTGGTGCTCGGCGGCAAAAGATACCTCGAATGCAGTCCGGCGTTGGAGCTCGGACGCAAGAGGACCCTACCTCCCGGGAACAACTTCAAACCCGAGGTGTGGCATAAAAATAAACAAGGCATTGATAAAGGCCGGAAACTTAAAGGGGCTCCTCGGATACCCGACGTGTAAACTCGTCGAATGCATTTCGGCGACCCTCAAGATCGAAGATAAAGAAGATTTGTTGAACTAGTTTTCAAGACTGGCAACCGAAGATGAAGAATAGTTCAGAAGAATCAAGGAGCGTCCCTAACTTGAAGACCGGTTCAGGGGGCTACTGACGGTGTCCTGGACTAGGGGGTACTCACCACGTCATCTCCCGGTCTATTAGATTGGGCCAAGGACCCCCATGGCCGTATACTCATGGGCCAGTTCGGACAGCTGCCGCATACAAGGAATATTCCACAAGACTTGGCGATCAAGACAAGGACTTCTCCCCACCGGCGTATTCGGCTAGGACTCTTGTTATCCTAGGCCTCCGGTGCATTATATAAACCGAGGCCAGTCTAGTCGATAGATATACAATATATACAACAATCATACCATAGGCTAGCTTCTAGGGTTTAGCCTCCTTGATCTCGTGGTAGATCTACTCTTGTACGACCCATATCATCAATATTAATCGAGCAGGACGTAGGGTTTTACCTCCATCAAGAGGGCCCGAACCTGGGTAAAACATCGTGTCCCCTTCCTCCTGTTACCATCCGCCTTAGACGCACAGTTCGGGACCCCCTACCCAAGATCCGCCGGTTTTGACACCGACAGCGATGGCTCATCCCGGACCGAGCACCGTTGTCGTGGCTATTCCCGTTGGCGAGAGGAGGGGGCGTGGATGGAATGACCCCCTCGCCCGTACCTTGTAGAGCCTGATCGTCGAGACATTGCTGATGTTGTTCTATTTCGGTAGCTCCGGACCCCGTGTCGGCCACGGGCGAGGTGGTAATGGCGTCACCTGCTCCAACCACGTCCCCAGCAGCGCCCACGTCCTCATGCGCACCCGCATCCCCTGCGGTGTTAGAGGCTATGGGCGGTGGAGCCCTCGAGGTGGATGGATGGGCCGAAGCAACAGATTTCTTCTAGGCTCCATGGTTGATGGTGTCGTCAAAGATGAGGATGGTGATGAAGATGACGCGTTGCACACACTTTTCGGGTTTGCGCAAGTGAGCCCCCTACCTGGTGCGCCAAAGATGTCACGGGATATCCGCGGCCACCTATAGGACCGGGTGGCCCCTTGCTAGTTCGACAGGGGGACGTCGCGTTGCACAAAGATCCGACTAGCGTATGGCATCACGGAAGAGAGCACACAAGCAATTTACCCAGGTTCGGGCCGCCGCGAGGCATAAGACCCTACTCCTTCTTTGTTGGATTGATGGTGGAATGAACATGGTGATGCGTAGTACACTTGCCCGGCAGGGTTCGCCTCCGGGCCGAAGCGACTATGCGTATATGGTGGCTTAGGTTCATCAACTTTCCAACCCCCCCTAAGAGTGCCATGGGCCTCCTTTTATAGATTAAGGGGTCACCACAATGGCAAAGTAGTCATTATCCACTGATATGATAGCGAACAGTGCTATCATACCTAACTCAACGGGCTGATAGGGTGCATTAAATGCACCGCTTAGTGTCACATCATTGGTCGCCCGGCAAGGCTTGCCGGGTTATCTTGCCAGCTCCGTGCCTGTTCTCTTGACACGTCGTAGGACGGGTGTCTTCTCTAAGACTCTTCTGTAATAAATGGCTGCCATGTGGCGAATGGCTACCACTTAATCCTCTTGCGTCTTGACACCTCACTGATTGATGACGTGGATCGCGCTTGAGTGGTTGGTTGGGTGGTTTTGCCCCCGCGAGCCCCGGCAGACCATGCTGAAGGAAATATGCCCTAGAGGCAATAATAAAGTTGTTATTTATATTTCCTTATATCATGATAAATGTTTATTATTCATGCTAGAATTGTATTAACTGGAAACTTAGTAACATGTTTGAATACATAGACAAACAGAGTGTCACTAGTATGCCTCTACTTGACTAGCTCGTTAATCAAAGATGGTTAAGTTTCCTAACCATAGACATGAGTTGTCATTTGATAAACGGGATCACATCATTAGAGAATGATGTGATTGACATGACCCATCCATTAGCTTAGCACTATGATCATTTAGTTTATTGCTATTGCTTTCTCCATAACTTATACAAGTTCCTATGACTATGAGATTATGCAACTCCCGAATACCGGAGGAACACTTAGTGTACTATCACATGTGACACTGTAACTGGGTGATTATAAAGATGCTCTACAGGTGTCTCCGATGGTGTTTGTTGAGGTGGCATAGACCGAGAATAGGATTTCTCACTCCGATTGTCGGAGAGGTATCTCTAGGCCCTCTCGATAATGCACATCACTATAAGCCTTGCAAGCAATGTGACTAATGAGTTAGTTACGGAATGTTGCATTACATAACGAGTAAAGCGACTTGCCGGTAACGGGATTGAACTAGGTATGATGATACCGATGATCGAATCTCGGACAAGTAACATACCGATGACAAAGGGAACAACGCATGTTGTTATGCGGTTTGACTGATAAAGATCTTCATAGAATATGTAGGAACCAATATGAGCATCCAGGTTCCGCAATTGGTTATTGACCGGAGATGAGTCTCGGTCATGTCTACATAGTTCTCGAACCCGTAGGATCCACACGCTTAACGTTCGATGACGATTGGTATTATGAGTTTATGTGATTTGATGTACTGAAGGTAGTTCAGTGTCCCGGATGTGATCACGGACATGACGTAGAGTCTTGAAATGGTCGAGACATGAAGATTGATATATTGGAAGATTATGTTTGGACACCGGAAAGTTATCGGATTAGTTCGGGCATTTTCCAGGGTACCGAGGGGTTACTGGAACCCCCGGGGGCTTAATGGGCCTACATGGGCTTTAGTGGAAGATAGAAGGACGCGACCAAGAGGTGGGGAGCCCCCCCCCCCAAGCCCAGTCCGGATTGGGAGGGGGGCCGGCCCGCCTTTCCTTTCTCTCCCTATTCCCTTCCTTCCCCCTCCTTGTTGGACTAGGCAAAGGGGGAACCTACTCCTAGTAGGGGTAGGATCCCCCCCTTGGGGTGCGCCTTGTGAGGCCGGCCGGCCCCCTCCTCCACTCCTTTATATAAGGGGAGGGGGCACCCCGTAGACACACAAGTTGACAATTGTTTTAGCCGTGTGCGGTGCCCCACTACACAGAACACACCTCAGTCATATTGTCGTAGTGCTTAGGCGAAGCACTGCGTCGGTAACTTCATCATCATCGTCACCACGCCGTCTTACTGACAAAACTCTCCCTCGGCCTCAGCTGGATCTAGAGTTCGAGGGACCTCACCAAGCTGAACGTGTGCACATCGCGGAGGTGTCGTGCATTCGGTACTTGATCAGTTGGATCGCGAAGACGTTCGACTACATCAACCGCGTTACTAAACGCTTCCGCTTTCGTTCTACGAGGGTACGTAGACACACTCTCCCCTCTTGTTGCTATGCATATCCTAGATAGATCTTGCATGATCGTAGGATTTTTTTTTGAAATAATGCATTCTCCAACAGTGGCATCAGAGCCAGGTCTATGCGTAGATGTTATATGCATGAGTAGAACACAAAGGAGTTTTGGGCGTGGGTATATACATATTGCTTGCCGTCACTAGTTATTTCTTGATTCGGCGGTATGTTGGATGAAGCAGCCCGGACCGACATTACATGACCGCGTTCATGAGACTGGTTCTACCGACGTTCCTTGCACATAGGTGGCTGGCGGGTGTTAGTTTCTCCAACTTTAGTTGAATCAGATTCAATGAACAGGGTTCTTTCTGGAGATCAAAAAGCAATCGCTATACCGCGTTGTGGTTTTTGATGCGTAGGTAAGAACGGTTCTTGGTAAGCCCATAGCGGCCATGTAAAACTTGGAACAATAAAGTAGAGGACGTCTAACTTTTTTTGGCAGGGCATGTTGTGATGTGATATGGTCAAGACGTGATTATATAAATTATTGTATGAGATGATCATGTTTTGTAACACAGTTATCGGCAACTGGCAGGAGCCATATGGTTGTCGCCTTATTGTATGAAATGCAATCGCCATGTAATTGCTTTACTTTATCACTAAGCGGTAGCGATAGTCAAAGGATCAATAGTTGGCAAGACGAAAATCATGCTATGATGGAGATCAAGGTGTCAAGCCGACGACGATGGTGATCATGGCGATGCTTTGGAGATGAAGATCAAAGGCACAAGATGATGATGGCCATATCATATCACCTATATTGATTGCATGTGATGTTTATCCTTTATGCATCTTATATTTCTTAGTACAGCAGTAGCATTATAAGATGATATCTCACTAAATTTCGAGGTATAAGTGTTCTCCCTGAGTATGCACCGTTGCAACAGTTCGTCGTGCTGAGACACCACGTGATGATCGGGTGTGATAAGCTCTACGTTCACATACAACGGGTGCAAGCCAGTTTTGCACAAGCATAATACTCGGGTTAAACTTGACAAGCCTAGCATATGCAGATATGGCCTCGGAACATTGAGACCAAAAGGTCGGCGTGAATCATATAGTAGATATTATCAACATAGTGATGTTCACCATTGAAAACTACTCCATCTCACATGATGATCGGACATGGTTTAGTTGATATGGATCACGTGATCACTTAGATGATTAGAGAGATGTCTATCTAATTGGGAGTTCTTAAGTAATATGATTAATTGAACTTTAATTTATCATGAACTTAGTACCTGATAGTATTTTGCATGTCTATGTCGTTGTAGATAAATGGCCCCTGCTGTTGTTCCGTTGAATTTTAATGCGTTCCTAGAGAAAGCTAAGTTGAAAGATGATGGAAGCAATTAGACGGACTGGGTCCATAACTTGAGGATTATGCTCATTGCTGCATAGAAGAATTACGTCCTGGAAGCACCGCTAGGTGCTAGGCCCGCTGAAGATGTTACTGATGACGTTAAGAACGTCTGGCAGAGCAAAGCTAATGACTACTCGACAGTCCAGTGTGCCATGCTTTACGGCTTAGAACCAGGATTTCAACGATGTTTTGAACGTCATGGAGCATATGAGATGTTCCAGGAGTTGAAGTTAATATTTCAAGCAAATGCCCGCATTGAGAGATAGTAAGTCTCCAATAAGTTGTATAGCTACAAGATGGAGTAGAATAGTTCTGTCAGTGAGCATATACTCAGAATGTCTGGGTACCACAATCACTTGACTCAACTGGGAGTTAATCTTCCGGTTGATAGTGTCATTGACAGAGTTCTTCAATCATTACCACCAAGCTACAAAAGCTTCATGATGAACTATAATATGCAAGGGATGGATAAGATAATTCCTGAGCTCTTCGCGATGCTAAAAGCTACGGAGGTAGAAATCAAGAAGGATCATTAAGTGTTGATGGTCAATAAGACCACCAGTTTCAAGAAGAAGGGCAAAGGGAAGAAGGGGAACTTCAAGGAGAACGACAAACAAGATGTTGCTCAAGTGAAGAAGCCCAAGTCTGTACCTAAGCCTGAGACCGAGTGCTTCTACTGCAAAGGGACTGATCACTGGAAGCGGAACTGCCCTGAGTATTTTGCGGATAAGAAGGATGGAAAAGTAAAAGGTATATTTTTTATACATGTTATTGACGTGTACCTTACTAATGCTCGCAGTAGCGCCTGTGTATTTGATACTGTTCTGTTGCTAATATTTGCAACTTGAAATAGGGGCTACTGATCAAGCGAAGATTGCCTAAGGATGAGGTGACGATGCACGTGGGAAATGGTTCCAAAGTCGATGTGATCGCCGTCGGCACACTACCTCTACATCTACCTTTGAGATTAGTTTTAGAGCTGAATAATTGTTATTTGGTGCCAGCGTTAAGCATGAACATTATATGTGGATCTTGTTTGATGCGAGACAGCTATTCATTTAAATCAGATAATAATGGTTGTTCTATTTATATGAGTAATATCTTTTATGGTAATGCACCCTTGATGAGTGCTCTATTTTTACTAAATCTTGATAGTAGTGATACACATATTCATAGTATTGAAGACAGAAGATATAAGTTTAATAACGATAGTGCAACTTATTTGTGGCACTACCGTTTAGGTCATATTGGTGTAAAGCACATGAATAAACTCCAAGCTGATGGGATTTTGGAATCACTTGATGCTTGCGAACCATGCCTCATGGGCAAGATGACTAAAACTCCGTTCTTCGGAACAATGGAACGAGCAACAGACTTATTGAAAATAATACATACTGATGTATGTGGTTCAATGAGTGTTGATGCTCGTGGCGGGTATCATTATTATCTGACCTTCATAGATGATTTGAGCAGATGTGGGTATGACTACTTGATGAAACATAAGTCTGAAACATTTGAAAAGTTCAAAGAATTTCAGAGTGAAGTGGAAAATCATTGTAACAAGAAAATAAAGTTTCCACGATCTGATCGTGGAGGAGAATATTTGAGTTACGAGTTGGTCTTCATTTGAAACAATGCGGAATAGTTTCGCAACTCACGCCACCTGGAACACCACAGCGTAATGGCGTGTCCGCACGTCGTAACCGCACTTCATTAGATATGGTGCAATCTATGATGTCTCTTACTGATTTACCGCTATCGTTTTGGGGTTATGCTTTAGAGACGGCTACATTCGCGTTAAGTAGGGCACCATCGAAATCCATGGAGACGACACCATATGAACTGTGGTTTGGCAAGAAACCCAAGTTGTCATTTCTTAAAGCTTGGGGATGCGATGCTTATGTGAAAAAGCTTCAACCTGATAAGCTCGAACCCAAATCGAAGAAATGTGTCTTCATAGGATACCCAAAGGAGACTGTTGGGTACACCTTCTATCACGGATCCAAAGGCAAGATATTCGTTGCTAAGAATGGATCCTTTCTAGAGAAGGAGTTTCTCTCGAAAGAAGTGAGTGGGAGGAAAGTAGAACTTGATGATGTAGTTGTACCTGCTCCCTTATTGGAAAGTAGTTCATCACATAAATCAGTTCTAGTGATTCCTACACCAATTAGTGAGGAAGCTAGTGATGATGATCATGAAACTTCTGATCAAGTTACTACCGAACCTCGTAGGTCAACCAGAATAAGATCTGCACTAGAGTGGTACGGTAATCCTATTCTGGAGGTCATGTTACTAGACCATGATGAACCTACGAACTATGAGGAAGTGATGATGAGCCCAGATTCCGCAAAATGGCTTGAGGACATGAAATCTGAGATGGGATCCATGTATGAAAACAAAGTGTGGACTTTGGTTGACTTGCCCGATGATCGGCAAGCCATAGTGAATAAATGGATCTTCAAGAAGAAGACCGACGCTGACGGTAATATTACTGTCTACAAAGCTCTACTTGTTGTGAAACGTTTTTGACAAGTTCAAGGAGTTGACTACGATGAGACCTTCTCACCCGTAGCGATGTTGAAGTTCATCTGAATCATGTTAGCAATTGCCGTATTTTATGATTATGAAATTTGCCAAATGGATGTCAAAACCGCATTCCTTAATGGATAACTTAAAGAAGAGTTGTATATGATGCAACCAGAAGGTTTTGTTGATCCAAAAGGTGCTAACAAAGTGTGTAAGCTCCATTGATCCATTTATGGATTGGTGCAAGCATCTCGGAGTTGGAATATACGCTTTGTTAGTGTGATCAAAGCATATGGTTTTATGCATACTTTTGGAGAAGCATGTATTTACAAGAAAGTGAGTGGGAGCTCTATATCATTTCTAATATTATATGTGATGACATATTATTGAATGGAAATGATACTGGATTACTGAATAGCATAAAAGGGTACTTGAATAAGAATTTTTCAATGAAAGTCCTCGGTGAAGCTGCTTATATATTGGACATAAAGATCTATAGAGATAGATCATGATGCTTAATTGGACTTTCACAAAGCACATACCTTGATAAAGTTTTGAAGAAGTTCAAAATGGATCAAGGAAAGAAAGGGTTCTTACCTGTGTTACAGGGTGTGAAGTTGAGTCAGACTCAATGGCGACCACTTCAGAAGATAGAGGGAACATGGAAGTCATTCCCTATGCTTCGGCCATAGGTTCTATCATGTATGCAATGTTGTGTACCAGACCTGATGTGTGCCTTGCTATGCGTTTAGGAGGGAGGTACCAAATTAATCTAGGAGTGGATCACTAGACAGCGGTCATGAACATCCTGAAATACCTGAAAAGGACTAAGGATATGTTTCTCGCTTATGGAGGTGACAAAGAGCTCGTAAATTAATAGTTACGTAGATGCAAGCTTTGACACTGATCCGAATGACTCTAAGTCGGAAACTGGATACGTATTTTTATTGAATGGAGCTGTCAGTTGGTGTAGTTCTAAGCAAAGCATCGTGGCAGGATCTACATGTGAAGCGGAATACACGGCTGCTTTGGAATCAGCAAATGAAGGAGTCTGGATGAAAGAGTTCATATCCAATCTAGGTTTCATACCTAGTGCATTGGGTCCAACAAAAATCTTTGGTGACAATACTGGTGCAATTGCCTTAGCAAAGGGATCCAGATTTCACAACAGAACCAAGCACATCAAGAGACGCTTCAATTCCCACCATGATCAGGTCAAGGAGGGATACCTAAAGATTTGCAAGATACAAATGGATCTGAATGTTGCAGACCCGTTGACTAAGCCTCTCTCATGAGAAAAACATGATCAACACCAAGAATCCATGGGTGTTAGAATCATTACAATGTAATCTAGATTATTGACTCTAGTGCAAGTGGGAGACTGAAGGAAATATGCCCTAGAGGCAACAATAAAGTTGTTATTTATATTTACTTATATCATGATAAATGTTTATTGTTCATGCTAGAATTATATTAACCGGAAACTTAGTACATGTGTGAATACATAGACAAAGAGAGTGTCATTAGTATGCCTCTACTTGACTAGCTCGTTAATCAAAGATGGTTAAGTTTCCTAACCACAGACATGAGTTGTCATTTGATAAATGGGATCACAACATTAGAGAACTATGTGAATGACATCACCCATCCGTTAGCTTAGCACTATGATCGTTTAGTTTATTGCTTTTGCTTTGTCCATAACATGTACATGTTCCTATGACTATGAGATTATGCAACTCCCGAATTCCAGAGGAACACTTAGTGTGATATCAAATGTCACAACGTAAATGTGTGATTATAAAGATGCTCTACAGGTGTCTACGATGGTGTTTGCTGAGTTGGCATAGATCGAGATTAGGATTTGTCACTTGGATTTGTCGGAGAGGTATCTCTGGGCCCTCTCGGTAATGCACATCACTATAAGCCTTACAAGCAATGTGACTAATGAGTTAGTTACGGGATGTTGCATTACGACATGATTAAAGAGGCTTGCCGATAATGAGATTGAACTAGGTATGATGATACCGACGATCGAATCTCGGGCAAGTAACATACCGATGACAAAGGGAACAACGTATGTTGCTATGCGGTTTGACCAATAAAGATATTCGTATAATATGTAGGAACCAATATGAGCATCCAGGTTCCGCTATTGGTTATTGACCGGAGATGAATCTCGGTCATGTCTACAAAGTTCTCGAACTCATAGGGTTCACACGCTTAACGTTCGATGATGATTGGTATTATGAGTTTATGTGATTTGATGTACCGAAGGTTGTTCGGAGTCCCGGATGTGATCACTGACATGACGAGGAGTCTCGAAATCGTCGAGACATGAAGATCGATATATTGTAAGGTTATGTTTGGACACCGGAAAGGTTTTGGATTAGTTCGTGCATTTTCCAGAGTACCGGGGAGTTACCGGAACCCCCCGAGGGCTTAATGGGCCTGCATGGGCTTTAGTGGAAGAGAGGAGGAGGCGTCCAAGAGGTGGGGCACGCCCCCCAAGCCCAATCCGAATTTGGAGGGGGGCCGGCCCCCCTTTCCTTTCTCTCACTCTTCCCTTCCATCCCCCTCCTATTTGGACTAGGAAAGGGGGGGAACCTACTCCTAGTAGGAGTAGGATTCCCCCCTTGGGGCACGCCTTGTGAGGCCGCCCGGCCCCCTCCTCCACTCCTTTATATACGGGGGAGGGGGCACCCCATAGAGACATGAGTTGACAATTGTTTTAGCCGTGTGCGGTGCCCCCCTCTACAGAAACACACCTCGGTCATACTGTTGTAGTGCTTAGGTGAAGCCCTGCGTCGGTAACTTCATCATCACTGTCACCACGCCGTCGTGCTGACGAAACTCTCCCTCGGCCTTAGCTGGATCTAGAGTTTGAGGGACGCCACCTAGTTGAACGTGTGCAGATCGCAGAGGTGTCGTGGATTCAGTACTTGATCGGTTGGATCGCGAAGAAATTCGACTACATCAAATGCGTTACTAAACTCTTTCGCTTTCGGTGTACGAGGGCACGTAGACACACTCTCCCCTCTCGTTTCTGTGCATCTCCTAGATAGATCTTGCGTGATCGTAGGAATTTTTTTGAAATACTGCGTTCTCCAACACTTGTCGGGCTCGCCTGACCGGCAAGGGAGGCCCTTCTCTTGCCGATATCTTGCTCTTTTGGCTCGAACTTGGTCTCTCTGGACTACGTGTTGGTTATTCAAATCTCTTGGTCCTTCAATGACTGACTTAGGTTGGTGCTTCAAACTTGATCTCGTGCCTGTGCATAGTCTGGGCAACAAACCCAGGGTTTGTTGCACCGACAAACAATGGCATCAAGATCAAACACATCAGAAGTGACAATGGCACATAATTCAAGAACACTAGCCTCAACACTTATCTTGATACATTGGGCACCACACATGAGTTCTCCGCTCCTTACACACCTTAGCAGAACGACATCGTGGAGCGCAAGAACAGAACCCTCATTGAGATGGCATGTACGATGCTTGATGAGTACAAGACTCCAAGAAATTTCTGGCCTAAAGCCATTGATACTTCATGCCACATAATCAACAGAGTTTATCTTCATAAGTTCTTCAAGAAGACATCCTATGAACTTCTGACTGGTAAGATGCCAAATGTCATCTATTTCAAAGTCTTTGGTGCTAGGTGCTGGATCAAGGACCCGCATCACACTTCAAAATTTGCACCGAAAGCACATGAAGGTTTTATGCTTGGCTACGGAAAGGATTCGCACACCTACAGTGTCTTCAACCTCTTTCACTACAAAGTGGTTAAAACAGTAGATGTGTGGATCGAAGAGATTAATGGCTCGCAAAGAGAGCACCTACAAAATGTGCTAGATGAAGCTACACCAAGTGAATCTATGAAGCTAATGGGTACTGGAGAGATCATACCCACCGAGGAACAGGCTGAAGAGGAAATCATCATATCAGCACCAAATCAATATGAAGACAATGGTTAGTCTGAAGACAATGCTGAAACAAATGACAATCAACAAGAGCAAAGCCTTCTCCCAGCCCATCCTCATGTGGCAAATGAAGTACAGATTGAAAAGATCATCGATAGTATCAATGCACCTGGTCCACTCACTCGCTCAAGAGCTCAAAACTAGCAAATTTTGTGGTCACTTTCCATTTGTATCTATATCTAAACCCAAGAAAGTTGATGAAGCCTTCATGGAACCTGAATGGATTCAAGCTATGCAAGAAGAGCTTCAACAGTTTGAGTCAAATAATGTATGGGAGCTAGTTAAGCATCCTGATCCTCACAAGCACAATACTATTGGCACCAAATGGATCTATCGCAACAAGCAAGATGAGCATGGTGAAGTTGTCAGAAACAAGGCTTGTCTCGTTGCCTAAGGTTACACACAAGTAGAGGGAATTGGCTTCGATGAAACCTTTGCTCCTGTGGCTAGGCTTGAAGCCATTCATATACTGCTAGCCAATGCTAACCACAACAATATTCTTCTGTACCAAATGGATGTGAAGAGTGCCTTCCTCAATGCCAAAATTTAAGAAGTATATGTTGCTCAACCTCCTGGTTTTGAAGATCCAAAACATCCTGACATGGTGTACAAGCTCAACAAGGCACTGTATGGCCTCAAACAAGCACCTCACACTTTGTATGACACGCCCGAAGATTTCCTGACGAGCAAAGGCTTCAAACCTGGTTCTCTAGATCCCACTCTCTTCACGAAGACATATGATGGTGAACTGTTTGTATGCCAAATCTATGTCATAACATTATCTTCGGCTGCACTAACAAGATATACAGTGATGAGTTTCGGCATATGATGCAAGAGAAATATCAGATGTCCTTGATGGGAGAGCTGAAATTCTTCCTTGGTCTTCAAATCCGTCAACAAAGAAATGGCATCTTCATATCACAAGAAAAATACCTCAAAGATTGCCTAAAGAAGTTTGGAATGCAAGACTGCAAAGGGTACAAGACTGCAAAGGGTACACGAGGCCAATTAGGAACTCATGACAATGGTAAAGAGTTTGATCAAAAGGTATACTGCTCCATGAGTGGTTTTTTATTGTACTTATGTGCATCTAGGACTGATATAATGCTTAGCGTTTGCATGTGTGCCCGATTCCATGTGGCACCGAAGGAATCGCATCACCTCGCTGTGAAGCGAATTATTAGATATTTGGCTCACACCCCAACACTAGGAATATGGTATCCAAAGGGCTTAGAGTTTGATCTAGCTGGATTCTCAGGTGCTGATTATGCTAGTGACAAGGTTGATCGCAAGTCCACATCAGGCACATGTCATTTTCTTGGATGATCTCTTGTCTGTTGGTCTTCAAAGAAGCGGAACTATGTATCCCTCTCCACTGCTGAATTTGAATACATTGCTGCTGGATCTTGCTGTGCTCAGCTTCTCTGGATGAAGCAAACTCACAAGGAATATGGCATCAACCTGAAGCATGTGCCACTCTACTACCACAAAGAAAGCGCCATCAAGATTGCCAACAATCCAGTTCAGCACTCGAAGACAAAGAACATTCAGATCCGTCATCACTTTCTCAGAGATCATGTCGTGGATGAAGACATTGATATCATTCACATGAACACTAAAGAGCAATTGGCAGATATATTCAGGAAGCCCTTGGATGAGAAAAGGTTTTGCAAGCTGCGGTGTGAGCTAAATATCTTAGAATCCTCGAATGTCCCGTGAATGGATACACATCCTAAAGCTTATGCATGTTGATGACTTAGATGTGCAACACACGAAGTAACCTATATCTTCAATTCATGAAGACGTACCCTCTAAGTTTGAATACATTAATGTGGAATTTGACTTCAGAGCGCCACGATAATTGTGCGCCGTGTCTGGGTCTAATATTTCCTATATGGTGGGTAACGCCACCACCACATTTTCTTGAAGAATTTTCATTTGGCGTCCTGATTACATTATCTTCATGTTTGATTTGTCTTCAACATTGATTTGACTTCAAGGTTTATCTTCGCAATGTTGATTTGGTCTTCACAAATATGTGTGTGTGTGTTTTTGTGTGTGTGTGTGTTCTTTCCTCTACAACATTCACTTATAGCTGTGTGTTCATATTTGCTATCTTTTGACCTAAGTGAATGTGATCGGACCCTAACGTCTTCTATGCCTATCCCTCAAATTCTCTCGATCTCTTCATATGCATTATGTTCACATGTGTCGAATGTCTTCATTCTGTCCTTGTCAGCTGAAGATACAAAGGCACACATTTAAAATGCTTTTAATGCACTTATCCTTTTTGCCTGAATATCGGAGAAGGCGAAACGACCACACGACAAACTAGGCGTGCGTGGGAATATGGCTCAACTCTCAATAAGTTGCATGCTTGCCATGTGTCCACCAGATGTGAAGCACCAGGGGCACTTGCATAATTTCCCTACACTGCCGCCCCTCATCCTTATAAATACTCCACCCCGTGCGGTCATAATCTGTAACACCCACAATGCCGCTATATCTCCCATGTGTCGGGGCACGACTTAGAGGCATAGCCACATGGTAGGTTTGTCGCAAGAGGGGTAATCTTCGCACAATCCCATGTACTGAATAAGAAAGGGATAAAGAGTTGGCTTACAATCGCCACTTCACACAAATAACAAGTTAAACATACATCATCCAGAATACAATCAAGGTTCGACTATGGAACCAAAATAAAAGAAGACAACCCCAATTGCTAGATCCCTAATCGTCCGAACTGGGCTCCACTACTGATCATCCGAAAAAGAAACATAGCAACGACCAAGATCTTCATCGAGCTCCCACTTGATCTCGGTTGTGTCACCTGCACTGGTATCATCGGCACCTACAACTGTTTGGAAGTATCCGTGAGTCACGAGGACTCAGCAATCTCACACCCGCGAGATCAAGACTATTTAAGCTTATGGGTAGGGTAAGGTAATGAGGTGGAGCTATAGCAAGAACTAAGCAAATTTGGTGGCTAACATGCTCAAATAAGAGCGAGAAGAGAAGCAACGGAATGGTCGGGAAGCTAGAAGTGATCAATAAGTGATCCTGAAAACTAGTTACGTTCAAACATAACACAAGACCGTGTTCACTTCCTCGACTCCGCCGAAAAGAGACCATCACGGCTACACATGGGGTTGATTCATTTTAATTAATTTAAGTGTCATGTTCTCTACAACCGGACATTAACAAATTCCCATCTGCCACATAACCGCGGGCACGGCTCTCGAAAGTTTATACCATATAGGGGTGTCCCAACTTAGCCCATCACAAGCTCTCATGGTCAACGAAGGATATTCCTTCTCCGGGGAAGACCCGATCAGTCTCGGAATCCCGGTTACAAGACATTTTGACAATGGTAAAACAAGACCAGCAAAACCGCCCGATGTGTCGACAAATCCCGATAGGAGCTGCACATATCTCGTTCTCAAGGCACACTGGAATGTCCAAGATTCCGGTAGGGCAACCCAGAGTTGCCCCTGGTGGCCACCGACAACTGACAGGTTGGACCAACACTCAGAAAAGCACTGGCCCGGGGGTTTAAAATAAAGATGACCCTTGAGTCCGCATAACCCAACGGAAAAATTCTTAGTTGGCAAATGTTAAAACCAATGTTGGGCCTTGCTGGAGAAGTTTTATTCAAAGCGAACTGTCAAGGGGTTCCCATAACACCCAACCGCGTAAGGAACGCAAAATCAAGGAACATAACACCGGTATGACGAAAACTAGGGCGGCAAGAGTGGAACAAAACACCAGGCATAAGGCCGAGCCTTCCACCCTTTACCAAGTATATAGATGCATTAAAGTAAATAATATATAGTAATGATATCCCAACAATATCCATGTTCCAACATGGAACAAGCTTCATCTTCACCTACAACTTGCAACGCTATAAGAGGGGCTGAGCAAAAGCGGTAACATAGACAAACAACGGTTTGCTAGGAAGGTGGGTTAGAGGCTTGACATGGCAATATGGGAGGCATGATAAACAAGTGGTAGGTAGCATGACATAGCGATAGAACGAACAACTAGCAAGCAAAGATAGAAGTGATTTCGAGGGTATGGTCATCTTGCCTGAGATCCCGCAAGGAAGAAGAACGAGTCCATGAAGAAGACAAACAGACGTAGTCGAACGAATCCTCACAACTCCGGAACGAAACCGAAGCTAATGAGAGAAGCAACCCGGAAAGAAGTGGGCAACATAGTAAACAACCATCACATAAACATGGCATGATGCACAACCAAGTATGATGCATGTCCGGTTTAAAAAGGCATGGCATGGCAAAGTGCACAAACAAAACTACAAGTTAAGTGGAGCTCAATATGCATCGGGATGCATATTGACAAAACACTATTAAATATTGTTAAACATGGCAAGAGGGTGAATCATAAACAAACTAACTATCTAAGCAATTTAAATGGGGCCGGAAACTTCCAACAACAATTTCGGTAAATGCCCATATGCATTTAGAAATTTTATGCAACAACAATTTTAAACATTTTAAAGGTTATTATCATGATGCGGCTGGCATGTGCAAGTTTTATGCATTTTTATGAAAAAGTTGACATAAGCATATTATGAAGCATTTGTCACCATGGTGGAAAGAAAGAGTGCCACGGCGAGGAATCCAAAAATGATGCCACGACAACATATCGGTTCCGGTAGCTCACGGAGATACCGGTGCAAAAGGAAATGTGGCGGGAGCGTGCAAAAGATGGTGGGGTAATCGCGGTTACCGGGTTGCCACGAGTCGATGGCATTGAAGCGAGAGACACTACGGACATGGTGCAGACAAAGGGTGCATCTCATACAACACAAGCAATCGTTCTCGGACGGTCGTCTCGGGGTTATACCTTCAAAGCATGCAAACGGGATGGTTCGAGTTTGACGGGATGTAGTAGTTCTCTCGACGATAGTCGTTCACGTTCATAGTGGAAGTAGTCGTTCACGTTCGTAGTAGAAGTAGTCGTTCACGTTTGTTCGGAGAGGTACTTGATGACTCCAAGCCCTTCGCGGTCGACGGTAGTCGAGGTACTTGATGACTCCAAGCCCTTCGCGGTCGACGGTAGTCGTGCACAGGTCTTCGGTGATAGTAGGTGTACACACGTTGTAGTCGAACTTGACGTTGCGTAACACGTGTGTTCGCTGACGTTTGTGGTACACTAGTCGGCGGTAGTGGAACTTGACGGATCCAAGCTCTTCGAGGATCGTTGTGGTACTCGTTCATGTTGTAGTCGTACATGTTCAAGAATAAACTTATGCGGCGTCGTGGAACTTGGCACATCCAGAGGGTATTTGACGGGTCCGAGGTCTCCGGCCGTAGTGGTACTTGCTATTACCGGTAGTCAAATTTGAGGTGCTCCTGGTGTCTGACTTGCAGCGTTGGACAGAACCATGGCGAGGTTCAGCACGAGAGGAGGGACGCGAGCAGCAAGGCGACGATAACAGAGCAGCCGTGGATGGCAGCAGTGCCATGGGAGGCAGCCGAAGGGAGCACCTCGGGCGTCGGGCTACAGGACGGAGAAGAAGCGAGGCAGGCTTGTAGAGCAACAGGAGTGAGGCGAACCAGGCCGGCAAGGCGCAGGAGGCTAGCGATGAAGCAACAGAGGCGTGGGTGTCGGGCCATAGTGATGGGGAGACGACGTAGAGGAGGTTCAGAGGCGCCGGAAGCGTACGACGGAGGGCATGGGGAGGTGACCGACGGGCACCGACTCGGGGAGCTCCTGCTCAAGCCCGCCCGCGGAGGGGGGCATAGGGCTGCAGGCCTCGGGCGGCGAGGATGTGCCATGGAGGAAGGAGGCTGGCTGAGAGGAGAGCTTGGGGAGCCGGCGGCGGCCTCGAGAAGGAGAAGGCGGCTTGGCGAGGCGGAGGAGGAAGGAGGCAGAGGGGGATCGAGAAGGAGAGCGGGGTTGAGCACGATGCACTCCTTTCCCGGGGGCGCTGGATGGAGGATGAGAGGGAGAGGGTGAGGGAGAGAGATCGAGAGGAGCGGGTCGCTGCATGTGCGTGCGGCGCTGGAGGCGGACGAAGGGAAGGAGCAGCTCGCTAGGGTTACGGGGGAAGTGGGCCCTAGAGGCCGGCCCAGTAGAGAGGGGGGGTCGGCTGGGCCTTAAGGAAAATAGGCCGGCTTGGCAGGCCTAAGAGGCTGGTGGGTGCTTCTGGTGGAGCAAAAGGGCCGGACTGATTGGGCTGCTCTCCCTCTCTCTTCTCTCATTATTTCCTTTAACAAAAAACAAATAAAGAGGAGAAAAAGAAAGAGGGGGTTAGGGGAAGAAGTTGGACACGCGGATAAATTTCCCGGACTCACAAAAATGTGCTTGTTCCGAGAAAACAGAAATGGCCATCATTGAAAGATGTAAATTCAAACTCATTTGAATTTAATTCAAATGGGTGTGAACTAGGACTTGGTTTTAGAAGTGTCCAAAAATGTTCAGATTTTTGGAGAAACCTCGGTAAATGGTAAGAGAATAGTTAGCAAGGTTTGAAGGTAAAACTCGAAGAGGAAATAAACATGGGAAATATTTTGCACGTGTGTTATTGTTAATTCCAAAAGAATAGAATATTTATAATAGCTCCCTAATAATAGTAGGAGACTTTTATATGTTATAAAGAGAATTTCACCATGTGAACTCCCTCGATTTAAATGGATCAAAGATCCATGCCATTTATTTGTTGAGTTTTTAAAAAAATGAAATGGCATGATGGCATGATGACATGATGCAATTCACATGATTCGAAGATGGATACAACAGACAAAACAAAACACACGGCAAAATTCGGAAAACATGGAAGGCATTTGGAGCTCCGGTCTTCGGGCGTCACAACACTCCACCACTACAAGAGGATCTCATCCCGAGTACTAGGATGGCACGGGAGGAAAACGGAAGAGAAGATAAGAGGTAAAACTAAGCTATTTCTTTGACAAATTAGTGAAACCAAAGAACCTTGCGAGGTTGAATAAATTCAAAGAAGAATACAACAAAGATGAACAAAGTTGAAAACCGTCCGCTAGAAAAGAGGAACAAGGAACATTACGGGAACCTTGTAGGTTGAAAGAGATAAGAAAAAAGGATGCAATGGACAAGAAGTACATGCAAGCACTCCAGTAGAAACGAGATGTACAAGGAACGATAAGGATCAATTACGACAACACTCTGGTTGGAAATGGAAGGTAAAGAATATGAGCTTGGCAAAATGAAAGCACTTGGATGAGAGTATGGTTAGAAGAGGAATGATAGACACAACACTCCGGTTAAAACAAGATAGAGAAGGAATCAGAATGATTTAATTTCGACAGCACTCCGACTGCAAAATGGAAGGAATTAAACATGAATTTGACAAGATGGGAGGACATTAGATGACATCAACAACATACTACCTCCGGAACTATTGAAAGAATGGAACAAGGGGTAAGAAAGATCTCAGATAGCACTCCGATTGAGAAGGAAGGCAAAACTTTATAAGATGAGAGAAATTGAATGAAAACATGACACTCCGGTTGAATGGATAAGCAAAAGGAAAGAATATGATCTTTGACAAAAAAATTATGATGGGTTGAAGAGTGCAACATCACAATGCCTCCAGAAGAAATGAAAGAAATGAATTTATTGAATGGAGGGAAACAAGATGTTAGAAGAGCACGCTTACACAAAATGCTATAACGGAGTTGTTGGATTATCAACAACAAAAGGATAAGCTTGTTGTGGCCTTATGGAAAAGATCTCAAAATTATGAGGTGACAACCTGCCACTCACGGGAATTTTTTTGGATTGAGAGCACCAAAGAGATGACAAACTTCTTCCACGAAGAAGATAAAGAGATAACTTGGATCATTATTAAGCACCGCAATAAAAACATTCCTTAGGGAAGGCTGTAGGTGAAATATAACCCAATATAACTCCAATGAAGAGATTGATGGATTGAAAAGATGTCTTGAGCAAAGATAAAATGATGGATTTAGATATGTCACTCTTGAAAAACTTGTGAAACATGAAACACGAATGGAAATTATCAACAATGACATAACACCACCTCAAAAGATAAGATAGAAAGAATTGCACTTCGGAATGCGAGATGAAGAATACTTGAAGTATAGCTTGGCGGATCATCGCTTCGAGAGAAATCTTGACGAACAATTGAATAATGAAAGGAATCCTTGACAAAACACCATATAGAGCTTCCATGAAGAACTCTGGTAATAAAAAGTATGATAAAAAGAAAGAGAAGCTGAAAACACAAGGTGAAGCCTTGTGATGATTTAGATGGAGCTTCGTGGTGATATACTTGAGATAGCTTGGAACTCTGGGAAAAGAAAAGATGAAACATTTGAAACCGAGAATTTTTTGATGAACCTCCGGAATAAGGAATTGAATTTACTCGATGAAACAAGAATAAGAATAACATTATGCTCATCCTTCACCAATTAAATTGATGACAAGCAATGGATTTGGCATACTACTTATTATCGTAGAAAGGATTAAGAGAGATATAGCGCAAACTTGGGAAGGTCTTCAACGAACCACCGGTATGACTTGGAAACAACGAATGAATTGATATGAAAACGAAGGAAGAAGAATCTTGAAGAAACCACTGTACGGATAGAAAAACAGACGAAGTTAATGGGTCAATCACCGGTAAGAATTAGAGAATGAAAGAAGATACTTGAGGGGATTTAAATACATGAGACCAAAAAGATCACGAGCTGATGAGAGAATAGGTGAATGATACACCGGTAAGATTTGGAGAACAATAGTTGAAAGCTGAGAATGAATAATTCTGAGATGATGGGCTTCGGAGAATCAAACTAAAAAGACTCTTGAATTGATCCAGATGGGTGAAAAGAATATCTCACAATCGAAAATAATTGTGAGGATGGCATCGAGCTAGAATCACGAATCTTTGAAAGAATGGATAAGATTTGCAGGAAAACTCTTCTTCGGTCTTCAAATGCAGAGAATGACGATGAGAAAACACCACCATGAATTGTTGAGGTACTCCGAAATTATTAGAAGAGGAAATGTTGAGCCAAAGATCAAAATAATTTGAGAGTGATATTGGAGAAAGTAATTGACTGATGAAAATTCATTAGTTTGAAAGTGATATTGGAGAAGGTAATTAACTGATGAAAATTCATTCTTACGTCAAACTTTAGAAGATTTGAGAATAGCTCCGAGAAAATAGAAGAGTCAGGTAAGATCCTGGGAAAAGACATGTGGGTTAGGGCCTGCTCAAAAGAAACACCGTTGAACGATTTAAAAGATAGATTGCCGGTTGAATTAAATGGCTTGAATAAGATAACAACCTCGACATAGCTTAAGCGAATTAGCAATGGAAACGCGAATCTCCTGAGATATCTTCAGCACTCCGGCACAATTGAATAGCAAGTGGGGAATGATTATGAGGTGCACCGGCATGAGAAAGCATTGGACAAATGAAAGGACTATGCTCAATACCAAAGCTTGAATTGAATCCACCATAAGAGAAAATAAACAAGAATGATGGAGTAGTAGAGCATCTTCATGAGAAATACCGGGTAAGAACATTGATTGAAAAGAATGAAGAGACTTCACATGAATAAAAGGGTACTTGATTAAGCAATCCGAGTCCTTAAATAAAAAGGGTGGGAGGGCAGGAAAACAAAGGCAACTTGGGAGGATGAAACAAACAACGTTGAGAAGACTTAGAGTTGATCTTGCGGATGTCGAAAATGATCGGATCCACTTGAAGGGGAGCACACCGGTTGCGAAGAATTTGAGATGACAAACTCGAGGATCAAGAAGGATTGGTATTCACATAGAAGTGTGAGAACACCACTTAGGGGAGGTATGGAATCAACAATTGACATTGAAGCAACTCGAATACCACAACTCAAAACAAAACAAAGGATTGGCTTGCAAAATAAGTCGGAACAAACATATGATAGACCCCATATCGTATCATGTGTCTGTTGGAAAGATATCCTAAGATATACTTGAATTCCCACTTATAAACTCCCAAAACATTCTGATTATGCAATCAGGTGTTGGGGATACAGGGGAAGCATAATATCTCACCCAAATAACAATTCCTACATCCATCTGTATCCATCCTTCAACACATAACCAAGAAACCTTCAGAAATCATGTAGCTCAACTTTCGAAAAGCATCCATTATACGAGTTATGGAAATACTCCCGAAATCCCTCCCCAGTACTGGGTGGTGTCGAGGTTATCTCACCAATAACTACATAAAAGAGATTTTCGATGTCGGCGAACTCGGGTATTCAAGAACTGCAATGATAAAATTGTGACGATGACACCTCGGAGCTCATCTCCCCGGGACAGTGCCACAACCCCTAAATGTCAGGAGGCACCAAGAATAATGTTCTCGTCACAAGAATATCGTAACAATTCCAAGAGACCCGCGTGATCCTAAAAAAAATTCATGAAATTTGAGGAGACAAGAGTCAAAACTCTACGTCAGGAGACGTCACCAGAGCGACGAAGGGACTGATGAGTAAAAAGAATCCTACTCTCTGATATATATAATCCTAAGACTAATTTTTTTGTTCTAGACTCACCAACGTCAGCGATTCGATCAAGCAGGGGGATCCTAAGTTGGGGAAGGCTTTGATTACCAACTTGTAACAACCACAATGCGACTGTATCCCCCACGTGTCAGGGCACGACTTAGAGTCATAGCTGCATGGTAGGTTTGTCACAAGAGGGGTAATCTTCACACAATCCCATGTACTGAATAAGAAAGGGATAAAGAGTTGGATTACAATCGCCACTTCACACAAATAACAAGTTAAACATACATCATCCAGAACACAATCAAGGTCCGACTACAGAAACAAAATAAAAGAAGACAACCCCAATTGCTAGATCCCCGATCGTCCCAACTGGGCTCCACTACTGATCATCCGAAAAAGAAACATAGCAACGGCCAAGATCTTCACCGAGCTCCCACTTGAGCTCGGTTGCATCACCTGCACTGGTATCATCGGCACCTGCAACTGTTTGGAAGTATCTGTGAGTCATGAGGGCTCAGCAATCTCACACCCGCGAGATCAAGACTATTTAAGCTTGTGGGTAGGGTAAGGTAATGAGGTGGAGCTGCAGCAAGCATGAAGCAAATATGTTGGCTAACATACGCAAATAAAAGCGAGAAGAGAAGCAACGGAACAGTCAAGAAGCTAGAAGTGATCAATAAGTGATCCTGAAAACTACTTACGTTCAAACATAACACAAGACCGTGTTCACTTCCCGGACTCCGCCAAAAAGAGACCATCACAGCTACACAGGTGGTTGATTCATTTTAATTAAGTTAAGTGTCAAGTTCTCTACGACCGGACATTAACAAATTCCCATCTGCCACATAACCGCAGGCATGGCTCTCGAAAGTTTATACCCTATAGGGGTGTCCCAACTAAGCCCATCACAAGCTCTCATGGTCAACGAAGGATATTCCTTCTCCCGGGAAGACCCGATCAGTCTCGGAATCCCGGTTACAAGACATTTCGACAATGGTAAAACAAGACCATCAAAGCCGCCGGATGTGCCGACAAATCCTGATAGGAGCTGCACATATCTCGTTCTCAGGGCACACTAGATTGTCCAAGCTTCCGGTAGGCCAACCCAGAGTTGTCCCTGGTGGCCACCGGCGACTGACAGGTTGGACCAACACTCATAGGAGCACTGGCCCAGGGGTTTAAAATAAAGATGACCCTTGAGTCTGCAGAACCCAAGGGAAAAAGGCTTAGGTGGCAAATGTTATAACCAAGATTGGGCCTTGCTGGAGGAGTTTTATTCAAAGCAAACTTTCAAGGGGTTCCCATAACACCCAACTGTGTAAGGAACGCAAAATCAAGGAACATAACACCGGTATGACGGAAACTAGGGCGGCAAGAGTGGAACAAAACACCAGGCATAAGGCCGAGCCTTCCACCCTTTACCAAGTATATAGATGCATTAAATTAAATAATATATAGTAATGATATCCCAACAATATCCATGTTCCAACATGGAACAAGCTTCATCTTCACCTACAACTTGCAACGCTATAAGAGGGGCTGAGCAAAAGCGGTAACATAGACAAACAACGGTTTGCTAGGAAGGTGGGTTAGAGGCTTGACATGGCAATATGGGAGGCATGATAAAAAAGTGGTAGGTAGCGTGACATAGCGATAGAACGAACAACTAGCAAGCAAATATAGAAGTGATTTTGAGGGTATGGTCATCTTGCCTGAGATCCCGCAAGGAAGAAGAACGAGTCCATGAAGAAGACAAACGGACGTAGTCGAACAAATCCTCACAACTCCAGAACGAAACCGAAGCTAACGAGAGAAGTAACCCGGAAAGAAGCGGGCAACATAGTAAACAACCATCACATAAACATGGCATGCTACACAACCAAGTATGATGCATGACCGGTTTAAAGAGGCATGGCTTGGCAAAGTGCACAAACAAAACTACAAGTTAAGTGGAGCTCAATATGCATCGGGATGCATATTGACAAAACACCACATTCCATTATTTAGTTCTCTATCGGTTAGGTACTCAACACTATTAAATATTGTTAAACATGGCAAGAGGGTGAAGCATGAACAAACTAACTATCTAAGCAATTTAAATGGGGCCTGAAGCATCCAACAACAATTCCGTTAAATCCCCATATGCATTTAGCAATTTGATGCAACAACAATTTTAAACATTTTAAAGGTTATTATCATGATGCGGATGGCATGTGCAAGTTTTATGCAATTTTTATGAAAAAGTTGACATGAGCATATTATGAAGCATTTCTCGCCATGGTGGAAAGAAAGGGTGCCACGGAGAGGAATCCGAAAATGATGGCACAACAACATATCGGTTCCGGTAGCTCACGGAGATACCGGTGCAAAAGGAAATATGGCGGGAGCGTGCAAAAGATGGTTGGGTGATCCCGGTTACCGGGTTCCCATGAATCGATGGCATGGAAGCGAGAGACACTATGCACACGGTGCAAACAAAGGGTGCATCTCATAGAACACAAGCAATCATTCTCGGACGGTCGTCTCGGGGTTATACCTTCAAAGCGTGCAAACGGGACGGTTCAATGTTTGACGGGATGTAGTTTTTCTCGCAACGATAGTCATTCACGTTCATAGTGGAAGTAGTCGTTCACGTTCATAGTGGAATTAGTCATTCACGTTCGTTCGGAGAGGTACTTGATGACTCCAAGCCCTTCGCGGTCGATGGTAGTCATGCATGGGTCTTCGATTATAGTAGGCATACACACGTTGTAGTCGAACTTGACATTGCGTAACACGTGTCTTCGCCGACGTTAGTGGTACACTAGACGGCAGTAGTGGAATTTGACGGATCCGAGCTCTTTGAGGATCGCCGTACTACTCGTTCACGTTGTAGTCGTACATGTTCAAGAAGAAACTTATGCGGCGTCGTGGAACTTGGCACATCCGAAGGGTACTTGGCGGGTCCGAGGTCTCCGGTCGTAGTGGTACTTGCTGTTACCGGTAGTAGAACTTGAGGTGCTCCTAGCGTCTGACTTGCGGCGTTGGACAGAACCATGGCGAGGTTCAACACGAGAGGAGGGACGCGGGCTGCAAGGCGACGGAAACATAGTAGCCGTGGATGGCAGTAGTACCATGGAAGGCAGCCAAAGGGAGCAACTCAGGCGTCGGGCTACAGGACAGAGCATAAGTGAGGCAGGCTTGCAGAGCAACATCAGTGAGGCGATCCAGGCCGGCAGAGGCGCTGGAGGCTGGCGACAAAGCAACAGAGGCGTGGGCATCGGGCCTTGGTGATGGGGAGATGATGCAGAGGAGGGTCGGAGGTGCCAGAAGCAAACGACGGAGGGCGTGGGGAGGTGACCGACGGGCACCGACTCGGGGAGCTCCTGCTCAAGCTCGCCCACAGAGAGGGGCACGGGGCTGCAGGCATCGAGCAGCGAGGAGGCGCCATGGAGGAAGGAGGTCGGCTGAGAGGAGAGCTTGGGGAGCTGGCGGCGGTCTCGGGAAGGAGAAGGGGGCTTGGCGCGGCGAAGGAGGAAGGAGGCAGAGGGGGGTCGAGAAGGAGAGCAGGGTCAAGCGTGATGCACTCCTCTCCTGGCGGCGCTGGAGGGAGGATGAGAGGGAGTGCGTGAGGGAGAGAGATCGGGAGGAGAGGGTGGCTGCCTGCACGTGCGTTGCTAGAGGCGGCCGAAGGGAAGGAGCAGCTCGCTAGGGTTACGGGGGAAGTGGGCCTTGGAGGCCGGCCCAGTAGAGAGGGGGGTCGGCTGGGCCTTAAGGCAAATGGGTCGGCCTGGCAGGCCTAAGAGGCTGGTGGGTGGTTCTGGCTGAGCAAAAGGGCTGGACTGATTGGGCTGCTCTCCCTATCTTTTCTCTCCTTATTTCCTTTAACAGAAAAGTAATAAAGACGAGAAAACAAAGCGGGGTTAGGGGAAGAAGTTGGACACGCGGAAAAATTTCCCGAAGTCACAAAAATGTGCTTGTTCCGAGAAAACAGAAATGGCCATGATTGAAAGATGTAAATTCAAACTCATTTGAATTTTATTCAAAGGGTTTTGAACTAGGACTTCGTTTTAGAAGTGTCAAAAAATGTTCGGATTTTTGGAGGAACCTCGGTAAATGTTAAGAGAATAGTGGGCAAGGTTTGAAGGTCAAACTCGAAGAGGAAATAAACATGGGAAATATTTTGCACGTGTGTTATGGTTAATTCCAACAGAATGGAATATTTATAATAGCTCCCTAATAATAGTAGGAGACTTTTATATGTTATAAAGAGAATTTCACCATGTGAACTCCCTCGATTTAAATGGATCAAAGATCCATGCCATTTGTTTAGTTGATTTTTTTAAAAATGAAATGGCATGATGACATGATGCAATGCACATGATTCAAAGATGGATGCAACAGACAAAACAAAACACACGGCGAAATTCGGAAAACATGGAAGGCATCTGTGTCAGATTTCGGGTTCCGGCAGACCCTTGAGGTTCGAACACTGGGGTGCGCGCGGAGATTTTGCCTCCTACCTACCTGCGCCCCTCCGCCTTGCTAGGATCTAAACTACGGAAAGAACAACGCAAGAGACACAGGGTTTATACTGGTTCGGGCCACCGTTGTGGTGTAATACCCTACTCCAGTGTGTGGTGTGGTGGATTGCCTCTTGGGCTGATGATGATGAACAATACAAGGAAGAACAGCCTCTCGAGGGTCTGTTCTTGGCTGGGGCAATGAACTGCTGGGAGGAGTTCAATCACCTTTCTCTCTCTCTCTCTCTAATCCTTTCTTTTATCCTTCGATCCCCCCTCTTTTCTTCCAACCCCCTTGCTCTGTGGGTGGCTGGTCCTATTTATAGAGGCCCTGGTCCTCTTCCCAAATATCGAGCGGGAAGGGAGCCAACAATGGCGGGCTAATTTGAAGGGGGCAGCTAGTACTAGCTACCCTGACAAAAGTAGTCTTCGCCTGCACAAAGCTCTGGTGATGACGCCGTCTCGGGCTCCACGATGACCTCCATCTTGTAGTCCTCATGGTCTTGGTCTCGTTGCACCGAAAATGGCAACCTTTGCCTGATGCCTTGGTACTCCACGGCTGCGCTTGCCCCCTTTGCACCAAAGAGGAAAGGAGGACACTGCGCGGGCTGGCACCCGCCTGGCGCCCTCGGTCGTCATGGCTTGCGTCACGGGCACCTTGTGAGGTACCCCGCCTTGATCTCTCCGCCTCCTCGCGAGCCAGCCTGACGAGGCCATGCCTGAGGAAGCTCCGCGTCGTCCACCCCGCGAGGCTTGGCCCCTCGCGAGGGTCTTGGGTTTGTGTTGGTGAAGATGGGCCGTGCTGGGCCCCCCTTTGAGCCACGCCGCAGGCCGCAGGCAGGCAAGTCTGGGGACCCCCGTTCCCAGAACACCGACAGTAGCCACCGGGCCCAAGGCGCGCCCGGACTTGGCCGTGCAGGAAGGCGGAAGGGCAAGAGCGAAGCGCCGCAGGCCCTAACAGCCTGCATTCTTGGGTGCCGCGTGGCGGTTGATTGGACGTGGGCGACACTGTTCCCCCACGCCCTCCTTATTTTGCGCCATGCTAGGCGGACCCGTAGTCGTACACAGCCGTTCCCCTGTTTGGTTGCTCGAGCGCCCTCTGTCCTTCCTCTGCTCGAACTCTGGTTTCTATTTTCAACCCAATCTTGAACCTTCCCCCCCTCCCATCGCCATGGCTTCGACGAAGAAGGGAAGAGGGAAGAAACCCGTGTCTCCGCCTTGCCCGCCGCCGTTGGCGGCCCCCGCCGAGGGCTTGGGCAAGGTCAGCTTGGCTCTGGCCACCATCTTCAATGAATGCGGGAGGACGACGGCCTGGCCCGCGTCCCATTTCTCCATCGACAGGATAGCCACCGAGGTCCCGTATTTTGCCGACGCCCTGTGGGCGGGTCTGGTTCCTCCCTTTTCTGATTTCTTCAATGCCGTGCTTTCCCATTATCAGATCCACATGATGCATCTGGGTCCTGAATCCATCACTCTCTTTTCGGCCTTCACCTTTGTTTGCGAGGCTATGATGGGCATCCTTCCTTCGGTTTCCTTGCTGCGCCACTTCTTCTCGCTGCGCCTTGTTGACCCTACCCAATGCTGGGCGTGTGTGAGCTTCGTTGCCGCGCCTGAGACGGCGGCCTCTGGGATTGACTTCAAGCTCCCTCCGCCCGCGGCTGGGTTCCGCGAGTGGTGGCTGTATGTGGATGCTGGGGTGCCCAGCCCCCTGCTGTCGGAGCCAACTTCGCCTGCTATCCCCAATTCGGGCTGGGGCCAGGAGACGCTTGAGAGCCCCCGGCTCGTCTTCGTCTGGCACCGCCTCACGTTCTTGAGGTCGCTTGGCGCGACAACGCCCAAGGTGGTGAAGGAGTTCCTACTACGCCGCGTTTCTCCTGTCCAGCGCCACTCCCGCCGGATGTGGGCCTTCAGCGGGTGCGACGATCGTATGAGGCTCCAGGAACAGGACCTCACACCTGAAGTGCTGAGGTCGGCGCTCTTGACCCTGACGGGGGACCCCAACCCTGGCAGTATCCAACAGGGAGGGGCCTTGCTGTACCTCTGCCAGAGCGGGGGCGATTTTGTGAGGCAGATGCCTACCTTCGATGAGTGGGGGCCGCGCCCCGCCGGCCTTCAGGGGCCTCGCGAGAACCCACTGGTGGTGACTGCCCTTCTAGTCGGCCAAGGCGACTCTTCCTCAAGTGGCGGAGCAGGGAGGCACGAGGCGCCAGAGGCCGAGGGGGCTCCCGGCGGGGTGACAGCGGTGGGCGAGGCTCATGAGGAAGCAGTTATCGGGGCCCGTGCCGCCGAGGCTGAGGGTGACAAGCAGCTGCCCTCTGCGCCTACGACCGAGGCCACTAAGGCTCCGGCGGCTTCTCTTGGTGAGGCGATTGGCGGCGCACGTCAGGCAGGCGCCCCTGCCACAGATCGCCTTGACGCTCCATCTTTGTCGCAGGTTGATCCCTGCGCCGGACTCTTAGGCCGCTTCCGCGTGGACTTTGAGGCCCTCCGGAAGAGAAGGGAGGCCCTGGGCGACGATTACCCTTGTCGCCTGCTGAAGCGTAGGAAGTACTTCGCCACTGATGAGTAAGCCTTCTCCTTTCCCAGCTCCCGATCCTTCTGTTGCTCTTACTGACCCTTGCTCCGCAGGCCCCTTCCAGCCGAGCTTGCGGAGACGGCTGAGGAGTCGTCCCCCTTGGCTTCGCCCCCTCCATCGTCTTCAAGTGCTCCAAGCAGTGGAGCCGTTGTGGTGAGGGCGATCGACGAGGCGAACCATCCCGAGGCGTATCGTGGCCCCGCGCACCTCGCGATCCTTCGCGGGCCTTCTCGTGGCATAGCCAGCCTGCCGTGGGCTTCTCGCCTGGTCGTGGACTGCGATTGGCTGAGGCGCTTCCTGCACTCTTCACCTGGGGATGGGCTGGCCCCCGGCCGGGCTTCTGACGCGGCGTGCCCGGCCGTCGTGAGGGTGCCAGCCCCCAGCCCCCAGCCCGGAGGGGGAGTGCTGACTCGCGGCCCCCGGCACTTGCTTGGGCAGATGATGGTGTGGAAGACGTGCTCGAGCGCGCTCGGGAGCTTCGCGCTCTCCGCCAAGGATTCCTTCGAAGGGCGGCTGACGCGGTAAGCCTGCTTGGAGAGGAGCTTGCTGATGAAGACGCGCGCCTTGAGGCCAAGGGCCTGCGCCTGGCTGCAGAGAGGCGCGAGCTGGAGGGCACCATTGCCCTTGTGTGCTGTCAGCGCGATCTTGACGATGCAGAGGCCAAGGCGTCGCTGGCCGCCTCTCGAGAGGCCTGATCTTGGGCCGCTGAGGAGGCTCGGGAAGCTGACCAGCGGCGAACGGCGGCGGAGGAGCGGGCTCGGGAGCTCCTGTCCTGGTGCCACTCGCTGGAGGAGCAGGTGGAGCTGCGCGAGGCAGCCCTCGCGTCGATGAAGGTGGCCTCCGGCGACTCAGCAGAGCTCCAGAAGCGTGAGGAGGCGCTGACGCTGGAAGCCGCCGAACGTACCCGTGAGTACGAGCGTCTGGAGACGAGGGAGCGCTTGGTGACACAGGCGGAGGATGATGTTGCTGCACAGGAAGCCCGCATCCTGGAGGAGGTCGGACGTCGAGTAGCGATGGCGCATTTGAACCTCGAGCACGAGTTCGAAGAGAAGCTAGGGTTGGTCCGGGCTGAAGCTGAAGGCAGGACTGCTGCCTTGAGGGCCAAGCTGGAGGAGGCGATGCGGCGGGCCAACATTTCCGGGCCGCTCTTGAGGTGGCGCAAGGTGAGTTAACCGCCTCCCAGGCCGAGGTGCTCCTTCTTCGCCATCGGGTGGAGGAGGCTGAGGTCGCCGCGGGCCAGAACGCAGACGAGATCCATCAGCGGCGGATCCTGGAGCATGAGCACGGCCCCATGCTTGCCACGCTCCGGGAGAGAGCCAACACAGCCTTGGGCAACATCTGCGAGGCGGCTGTTGGCGAACCGTACACAGTCAACTTTGCTGGCAATCTTCATTTCTTCACTGACATGGTGACACAGCTGCAGGCGTGGTCGGTCAGGGCTGACAGGTTGGTGGAGGAGAGGAGCCGCGCCCTGCTTGGGCGCGCCTTTTCTCGCGTCTCCAGCCACCTCCGGAACATGGATCCCCACTTTGATTTTGACGCTGCCATCGCCCCAGTCCCCCAGGCCGTCCGAGATAACCTGGCGCACTGGGTGGAGGACAATGTGGATGCTCTTATCAGGGCCTTCGCTTCAGACAACGATGACGTGATCGTGGCGGCCGACGAGGGAGGCGTGGTGAACGGCCCTGACGCCGATGGCGGTGACGCGGACAGCGATGGCGAGGTCAGCGACGCCAGCAACGGCTCGGGTGGTGCTCCTGAGAACGCATTGGGGGATTCATCCGACTGATTGTGCATCGCTCCTACTTCCTTACCCTGCATGAATAGAACTCGGGTCTTGGCCTGATTGTAGTGAGAGCATTTTGGAGGGGGAGCCCCTTATGTAAAACTTGTGTTCATCGTATTAGTAGACGTTACATTGCCCATGCGCCCGCGCCAAGTGGTTGGCCCAAGCGACGTGCTGGTCGGCTAGTTTACCTTTACCCTGTGCTGGCCCTGAGGCAGCCCGCTGGGGGTTGTGGTGTCTCGAGTGTTCCCTGATTGGGTTCGTAGGATCTGCAGTAAAACACCCTCCTGAGAGGTCACGTCGGTGGCAGTCTGGGCTGCGCGCAAGCTAGGCCTGACCCAGCTCGCGAGGGGCTCCCGAGGGGAGGCAGCTGAGGCGAAGCGGTAACCAAAACGCGAGAAATTGCTCGAACGAGACTAAGCACCACTTCCCCGAACACACGCAAATCTCAAATTCGAATCCAACTTGAATCCAGCGGGGGAAAGCGCCAACCAAAGGGAAGAGCAACAAAAGCAAACAAAAGGCCGCGTCCGGCACCTAGTCTAGTCTTGGACGTCTTCTCACCAGCGCGGAGCTAAGTGCTGCCACTGGGCATGGGAGGGAGCCCCAGGGCCTGAGGCCGGCACCCCCGAGACTCCGGGGCGTGTACAACCCCACTCATTATTACGTGAGAGTGTCACGGGGCGGCGAGCTTCACAGGCACCGGGCCTTCTTCACAGGTACTGGCCTTGCTTCATATCGCCAGATGAGGGCCCCGCCTTGCGCCACACTCTAGTGCCATCAACGACGACCAAAAACCAGGACGCCGTCGATGGGGTAGAGCGGTCGCCAGCGGTTCCCCCGACGACCACGGGTCCTCCGCCGGGGGCAGGCCCTGAGGCACCTCCCCAGCGGAGGGCCTACCTCCTGAGAACACCTTGCTCCGAACGCCGCGGTGGTGATGTCGGATCCCGGCCCCTCTCCTGCAGCCCCCTGCACCCTCCTCCCGAGGGGCAGGAGACTGTGGGAGCGGGGCAGCTGCTCGCTGTGGTGACCTGCACCTCCTGCGATCCATGGTTAGCGTATACCTGCTCCCGAAGAATTAGCGGTACCCGATTGTCAGGACCCCGACTCGATGCCACATAGGTCTAGCATGTAACACCTCATATCACTTTGCGGCCTCACGCACGGTATTCCCACGGGTGTCGCCTTACCTTTGCCTGGGACCGTTTGCGCCTTTTGGCACACGTATATGATAGTGTCGCTAGCACCCATATGATAAGGAGCCCGGGCTGACATGGCTAGTCGTAAACCCAAAGTGGCACAGACTTACAGGGACAGGCATCCATGACCCAGCATCGAACGTGTCGGTCATCAGCAAGTGGGTCCGGGCTGTAGCACTGGGCTAGCAGGACTCCGGTAAACCGGGCTGTAGCGGGCTAACAGGCCTCCGATACTCAATGCGTGACATTTCCCCGAAGGGACAGACACAGGAACGAAGAAGGACACATGTCGGCCAGCCTAAGTGTTTCGGAGCAGTAGCAAGCTACCATGGCTCGGTGGAAACACTAGGAGACATTTCCCGGTAAGAGAGGCTACTAAGGATAAACAACTAGATAGTCAGATCCCACACATACCAAGCATTTCAATCATACACACAATATGCTCGATATGTGCAAATACAACAAGGCATCACAACATGACTCTAGGACACAAGTAAATATTCAATAGGCTCCGAGGAGCGAGATATTACAAATATGGGTCTTATGACCCAACAATCAGAGCATACAAGTCAAAGCACATGCGGAAGCTTAACATGTCTGAGTACAGACATCTATAAATGAAAAAGGCTGAGAAGCCTGTCTATCTACCAATCCTGCCGAGGCACAAGATCGTAGCTGAGGTAACAAGCTAAACGTCGAAGTCCACGCGGAACTACTAGCGAGACCGAAGTCTCTCTGCAAAAACATAAAATAGGCAAACGTGAGTACAAATGTACCCAGCAAGACTTACATCAGAACTATCTACATATGCATCATTATCAACAAAGGGGATGGTGGAGTTTAACTGCAGCAAGCCAGCTTTGACGCGGTGGCTATCCTGATCTACTATTGCAAATAACTCTTTTGAGGTGGCGCACACGAGTCCACATATTCACCATATCAATACACCAGTATGGATCCACTCCCGTCTCCCTACGAGAATGCCATCCATAGCACTCACGCTTATCTTGCGTATTTTAGAGTATCCACTTTCACTTGTCTATGAACTGATATAAGCAACCCAGAAGTCCTTTTCCGTGGACACGGCTATTCGAATAGATGATGTTAACCCTGCAGGGGTGTACTTCTTCACACACGCTCTCACCACTTACCGCCGTTTACACGACATGTACTCGGCAACCTTCAAGCGGAAGCCCAACGTGGGTGTCGGCCACGGCCTACCTAAACACTCAAGTCTCTAGTCCAGGTTTATCGCCTATTCGGGTTCCATCCATGAGGAGATCCGGCCGGAGTTTCGCTCACAACCCCAAACGATGTGAACAGGGTTCCCGAGACACCAAACGGGCGCCCGGTACACCGTGCCACGTGCCTACCGCATCACAGCCCACCCCTACGGTCAGCGCTGCGCACGGCCTCCAGCATACTACAAACACCAGAAACTACTTGCAACTCCTGGACAGAGGACAAGGGTGATTAAGAAGCCGAGAGGGTCCATTGGTTTCGGGCCCAATGCGTGGTAGTAGCTGAATCATGGATCACAAACACAGAACTCAGTTCCTGAGGACGGCTGCAATGAGACAACCCACCATGTACTCCTACATGGCCTCTCACCGCTACCTTTACCAAATCGTGTTCACACGCTTAGCTCACACACCGTAGGACATGTTCACACACCTCTGATTCATCCCGGATGAATCAGACCTGACTCAACTCTAAGCAGTAGCAGGCATGACAAACAAGCATGAATGAGTAGGCACATCAGGGCTCAAACAACTCCTACTCATGCTAGTGGGTTTCATCTAATTACTGTGGAATGACAGGTCATGCAGAGGATAAAGGGGTTCAGCTACCGCAGCAAGTAACAAATGAATCGATGTTGTCCTAATGCAGTAAAAGAGAGCAGGAGTGAGAGAGTGGGATTGTATCGGAATGAACAAGGGGGTTTTGCTTGCCTGGCACTTCTGAAGATAGCATTGAGTCTTCATCAGTGTCAACGATCACAACATCGGAACATCGTCTACAGGGAGGGAACAGATACCGGCAACAAAGAAGAAATACAATCAATGCAATGCACAATATGATGCATGCTCATGACATGGCAATATGAATGTGTTTTGAGCTAATGCAACTAGCAACAGATTAAATGAAGTTGGTTTGAATACAAGATTCAAATTCAAACTCCATATGTGATTATTCAAATGCCATTTAATTGATTTGTGCTAAACAGCAGCTATAAGTTGTTCTAACATGCATGAAAATGGTACAGATGGATTCCTTGAATTTTTCTGATAATTTTTCATATATAATTTGTTTAATTTGGAGTTACGGTTGAATTTCTATGAATTTTAGAAGTTTATACAATTTCCTGGAATTTCCTGATTATTTATAAAATAAACTAAATTCCAGAAAAGGAATATTGCGTCAGCATGGCGTAAGGCTGAGGTCAGCAGGTCAACTGGGTCGCCCAGAGTCAAACCTGACGTGTGGGGGCCACACGTCAGTGTCACAGTTAGTTAACAGGAGGTTATTTGCTTAATTAAAGGATTAGGGGGGTCGGGGCCCACTGGTCAGTGTTAGTGGCTAATTAGGTTTAGTTAATATTTAACTAAAATTAGCAGGGCCTGGCCCCACTAGTCAGCGACCCTGGGGGGTCAAACCCCAGGTCAAACAAGTCAAACCCGCCGGCGACATGACACCGGCGAGGCCCGAGACGGCGGCGATGCGCGGAATCGCAGCACAGGCCACGGTTCGAGGCGCGGATGGCACCGTTGGAACCCAGGGCCTCGTCCGCGTCGGCTGGTGCTAGAGGGGTCGCCGGAGACGACCTAAATCGACGGCGGTGTCCGCTTACGCGGCGGCCGGAGTTCGGGCGCCGACCGATTCGACGCTATGGTGCACTACAGGAGGAACTGGTGGGTGCTGCGGGCTCCTGAGGTTGCGGTGAGCATGAGGGTGGGCTCGGGAACGAGCTGCGGTGGCTGTGGCCACGGCAACGCATTGCCGGCGGCGAGAAGCTCTCGGCCGCGGTGGAGAAAGAAGCTAGGGGATGAGCGCGAGCTTGAGAGAAGGGGGAAGAGGAAGAGAGGCTCACAGTGGATCGAACGGAGGGGTCAGCGAGCTCGGGGGAGCTTCTGCGACGGCGAATTTACGGCGGCGGTCCTCGGTGGCCGAGGAGGGGAACGGCGGAGCTAGCGGCATCCAGGGGCTTCCGGTGCCTTTCGTCTGGGTGAGGATGAAGAGGGAGGCGAGGCGGAGCTTCCTGGGGCGTCGGTGAGGCGTGGGGTGGCCGGTAGGCGTGGCTACGGCGAGCGGCGGCGACGAGCTCCGTTCGGTCGCGGGAGAGAGAGGGGCCAGAGGGGGATAGGGACGGAGGGAGAGACGCGGGAGAGTGGCGAGAGGTGCAAGGGGTCGAGGGGAGTGCGTGGCACCCTCGGGTGCCTCCAGCGGCGAGCAGGTAAGCAGGAGGTGGCCGGGGCTCTCGGGCGCGCGCCACGCCTCGGTCCTTCTGGCGAGGAGGAAGACGACAGGGGGGGGGGAGTGGAGATGGGCTGGGCCGGTTTCTGCAGCAGGCCGCACAGGTAGGTGCCAGGTAAGTGGCCTGGTGGCCTTCTCTCTTTTTTTTATATATTTTTGTTCTATTTTCTATTTAATTGCCACTGAATTCAAATTCAAACAAATTTGAAAACAGTGCCAAAACTCCCCTGGATGATTTTATGTCACTTAAGGTCTACTCCTCATAAACATAAAATATCTCAGGGCATTTGAAAATATATTCATTATATATTATGAATATAACTCCAAATTCAAATAAAATATTGATTTAAAATCAGAGCCCAAATAATTCCTTAGAAATGTCCCACAATTTTGGTTTGATCTACAACTCTTGCCAAAATTGTCAGAGCTATTTCTAGGCATTTTGGATTTACTGATTGCAATTTTAGGGTTTCTTGCCCCTTAATTAAAATGATTTCCGAGGCTTTCAATTTCCTCATTTCAACTTTCGGAATATAGACATGATGCACACATGAAGCTAGCCTAGAGCATTACCAGAAGCTAGGGATGTGACAACTCACCCCCACTAAACAAGAATCTCGACCCGAGATTCAAGTGTAGGGTAAGACGAAGGGGAATGCAACCTAACACAATCTTCACGATCCAGGTTGCCCTTCATAAGAACATTGATTCGATCACCATCATTGTCTTGATGTCTTGCTCTGAGAACTCTAGCTAATCCTGACAAGAAGAGGAAAGGAAAACCCTAGAAGGATCGATCTTCTCGAAGGTCGAACAACTCACGGAATGAGACATAGAACCATCTCTCGGGTTGAGACACGAGATACACATCAAGAGGGGTGGAAAGAAACGGATGACGAAGGTTCACTAGGTGGATAATAATTCCACGCTTAAGAAGGTGGTAATCGATTGTCAACGTAGCGAGGAGTTGAGTTGCCATGATACCACAACGATGCACCTTAGGGAAGGTGACTCGTAGAAATATCCCCTTAAGTGGCAAAAAGAATTACCTTTGATTCAAAGATCATTGAAACTCTTTAAACCAACCTAAGACAATTCTCGACCGATCATTTGGAGGGGGTCGGTAGAATGGCATACTCGGACTTGGATGATGTGGATTACCTTGTTGAAGACAACGTAATGGATGAATTTGTTTACCACCGGAAATGGAAGGGACCCATGGTATAACCACTTTTGAAAATGATCCTGATCAGTAATTACTAAGAAGGGTAATCCAGAGTAGGGTGGCACAATGGCGGTGCAAGCCGGGAGCGAAATGCAAATGATGGGAATGATTCTGATAACTGGGGAAGAACCCAACAATAGAGAGTGAATTCACTGTTTGAAAGGGTCATAGCATTGTCGAGGAAACTGAGAGCACTATATAGTTAATGCCAACGATCAAACCTAGCACTTGCGCGTGCTCTCAAGAACTTGAGCATTTCCATAATCATCAAGATTTTACCAATATCCGTGTCAAGGGTCCGGTAACACAACTTACTACCATGATGAATGGTGATGGAGGATGCAGATGCAAAGGAAGATAACACCTTCTCAGATTTCACCCTTGGCGGGGCCAAGGAAATAAAATCTGGATGATCGACCGAGAGACATTTAGCACTCCGCTTCTAATGTTCTCCTTGATGTGCTAGTGTAACCCATTCATAGATATGGTTTGATATCTAGAACATCAAGTAAAAAGGTCGGACTTCGGAACACAGAAATCCATAGGGGCAACTAGGGAGTAAATCCTACGAAATCCCTATGGGGAGGTGGCCAACTTCTCCAATCAAGATACTACAATATTAGGTCTCCCGGCGGGGTGTGTTGGCCACGACATCCACTTCACCGGTTATCGTGAGACCAATATTATATTTCTTGGGAAATGTTCCAAACCATCATATCTGCCTGAGATTCAGATCTGGTTGGTGTCAGGATATTCCAGACTCATCGAGTCTAGAAAGAAAAATGAAAGTTTGCAACACAAATCGACGAGATGACGTTGCGAGATTCTCGGGGAATGAACTACGATAGTAAGCTCCAAAACATGAGCTGGTTCTGCTACAAACATGTGAACACGTTGTCCCAGACAAGCATGGCCATGTAGTAGTCTTACAATTAAACACTACCGAGTTCAGGTGGGGAACCATAATCGAGGATATCGAAGTCTTTATGCAAGTCCATGGATTAGATCCCAAGCATAGACTTCTTTTCCTTGAACAAGTCAATCAGTGGATTAGTGTGCTAGGGACACATATAGAATGAAGGTTGCAAGCCTCCAGACTACAGAATACTTCGCACGTGTGCATGACTGATTTGGGACGATTCCAAAGGAAACAAAACAATCTTCCTCGAATTCATGGCGGCAACTTACATCAGATGCACATGAATTAGAGGAAGTCACTACTTTCATCCAAACATAGGCTTCATGAACGAAACACGAAGAAATGCTTACACAAGTTTCCAACACTAGGTTGATGTTCAACATGATTCATGGGGGGAGACAAAATGCTTCTGATGGGCTCAACAACAACTCATCGGAATTTCCATATCACTGGACTTCCACCATCATGTGAACACGGTGATAGCATTGGTCAGACCAAAGATGTAAGGGTGTATGCTCGAGGGATCAACCACGAGTAAGACAACATTACGAGCATCGTTGGTACTGATTTGATTTGACGATGGCCCACACTCAAATCAAAGGATTGATAAGACAATAGGTCCAGCAACTGATCATAGAGACCAATCGATGAAGATATCATCTTCCTTCAACACACACTACACCAGAATATCCCTTTGGAACGAACTAAGTCAGGCAAGCTTTTATCTTCCAACTCTCCAAGTTGTTGTCTAGCTTAACCAACTAGCTCCGGGATATCCAACACAGATTCTTGGAGAAAGGGTGGTTCACAAGAAACCGACTTGATCACGAGCTCAACATAACAATCAGGGGACAACCTGGTAATACTTTCGAGAAGATATTCGGAAAATCACGAACCACCGGTATGTTACTAATCTCGAGAACAATCTCGCTTTTGAGGGCAAGACGATATGATCAAATGAGTGAGGACTGGCACTATCCTAACTCACTGATCGGAGAGTGCACCAGAAATAAGGACTAGGTAGCACGATCAATCTTAGAATGATGACTCAATAATCAGCACGCTAAGAATGAGGTTGTGGTCCATTTAACTACCAAGCAACGGAGTTGCTAGCAGTATTGATTTCACACGCCATGATTCATTTGTCGGCATTCCGGTTACAATAACACAGGAACCGAGGAATGAAAAATGATGGCAAGAAGTATCACTGTACCAAGAGTTCATAGGATGGTGTGCAATTCCTATAACAATCCCGATATAAAAGATGGTAATACTCCAAGGTAGAACAGAGCGAAAGCTGGATTAGCAATTTGTTCTGCGGAGCACAACTTCTTTGACCCAATCCTGGATATGGAAGAGGTACTGGAGTTTGTTTCTCCTAGTCATTCTGCGATAGAATGGCTTGACGGACCACAAGAGTAATAGGCATCGATAAACGAATGCATGCATACTCTTGACTATCAATTGATAGACGAAGGTCAGTAGACAACTAAAGAGGGACAACTCAAAGGAACATATAACTTTCTGAGTTGTGGATGCATAGATTAGTATGTCGAGCCAAGTTCAACATAATTCTTCCGGATAACCCATGCAGAAAGGTAGAACTGGGAGAGTCACAATATAGCATGGAGAACTCATCAAGAGCACTCTGGTTGTGATCGTTCAGTTCAACGAGGAACTTCTGCCATAAGTAGTTCATGGTATTTGGAAGAAGAAGAAACCACGGACTTCAAGGGCTATCGCAAAGGTTACTAATAACCTAAGGGAGCTAGCAATTACTATCAACATGAAGTAAGTAGGGTGAATCTCGGGTTCAAAACCCAAGGAGTAGAATACCTACTACTAAGTGGCATCACGGGATGCTTTCGAGAATAAAAGCCAGAATCATCACACTGGGACACAAAACATGGCTAGACTACTAGATGATCCCCTGAGACACCTAGGGTCATAATAATAACTCCACATAAAGGTCGAGGCAGTAGAGTACCTCAACTCAACAATTTGTGTGATTAACCTGGCCTAAAAGACATTGAAACCAGAGGAAAAGGATTTTGCAAATGCATCAGACTCTTTGGAAACCTGGGATGACTCGGACAACATAACGGCTGTAAATGCTCAGAAAAGATTTGAGACATCCACAAAAATGGTGGCATAACCACTCAGAAGCACAATATCAAGGTTTCGAGATCAACAGTTAACATACAGAGGTAGTATAAACTGAACTGAGGCTTAAATCCAACAATCTTATAAGTCTACGGATTAGTAACACGTGATCCTGATAGAAGAAGAGATAGCCTAGTTCCTTAACCCCGTAGAAAAGATAAGATGACTCAGATCAGAAGGGCATAAGGTATAAGGAGTAAAAGAGCCTTACGTTCCATCCCACAATCAATTCCCTTATATAACTAAAGCATTTCTAGACTCAACTTCGACCAGTTTGGCTTGGTAATCCTACAGGCAGTCAAGCTCTGATACCAACGCTGTCAGGACCCCGACTCGATGCCACATAGGTCTAGCATGTAACACCTCATATCACTTTGCGGCCTCACACACGGTATTCCCACGGGTGTCGCCTTACCTTTGCCCGGGACCGTTTGCGCCTTTTGGCACACGTATATGATAGTGTCGCTAGCACCCATATGATAAGGAGCCCGGGCTGACATGGCTAGTCGTAAACCCAAAGTGGCACAGACTTACAGGGACAGGCATCCATGACCCAGCATCGAACGTGTCGGTCATCAGCAAGTGGGTCCGGGCTGTAGCACTGGGCTAGCAGGACTCCGGTAAACCAGGCTGTAGCGGGCTAACAGGCCTCCGATACTCAATGCGTGACATTTCCCCGAAGGGACAGACACAGGAACGAAGAAGGACACATGTCGGCCAGCCTAAGTGTTCCGGAGCAGTAGCAAGCTACCATGGCTCGGTGGAAACACTAGGAGACATTTCCCGGTAAGAGAGGCTACTAAGGATAAACAACTAGATAGTCAGATCCCACACATACCAAGCATTTCAATCATACACACAATATGCTCGATATGTGCAAATACAACAAGGCATCACAACATGACTCTACGACACAAGTAAATATTCAATAGGCTCCAAGGAGCGAGATATTACAAACATGGGTCTTATGACCCAACAATCAGAGCATACAAGTCAAAGCACATGCGGAAGCTTAACATGTCTGAGTACAGACATCTATAAATGAAAAAGGCTGAGAAGCCTGACTATCTACCAATCCTACCGAGGCACAAGATCGTAGCTGATGTAACAAGCTAAATGTCGAAGTCCACGCGGAACTACTAGCGAGACCGAAGTCTCTCTGCAAAAACATAAAATAGGCAAACGTGAGTACAAATGTACCCAGCAAGACTTACATCAGAACTATCTACATATGCATCATTATCAACAAAGGGGATGGTGGAGTTTAACTGCAGCAAGCCAGCTTTGACGCGGTGGCTATCCTGATCTACTATTGCAAATAACTCTTTTGAGGTGGCGCACACGAGTCCACATATTCACCATATCAATACACCACTATGGATCCACTCCCGTCTCCCTACGAGAATGCCATCCATAGCACTCACGCTTATCTTGCGTATTTTAGAGTATCCACTTTCACTTGTCTATGAACTGATATAAGCAACCCAGAAGTCCTTTTCCGCGGACACGGCTATTCGAATAGATGATGTTAACCCTGCAGGGGTGTACTTCTTCACACACGCTCTCACCACTTACCGCCGTTTACACGACATGTACTCGGCAACCTTCAAGCGGAAGCCCAACGTGGGTGTCGGCCATGACCTACCTAATCACTCAAGTCTCTAGTCCAGGTTTATCGCCTATTCGGGTTCCATCCATGAGGAGATCCGGCCGGAGTTTCGCTCACAGCCCCAAACGATGTGAACAGGGTTCCCGAGACACCAAACGGGCGCCCGGTACACCGTGCCACGTGCCTACCGCATCACAGCCCACCCCTACGGTCAGCGCTGCGCACGGCCTCCAGCATACTACAAACACCAGAAACTACTTGCAACTCCTGGACAGAGGACAAGGATGATCAAGAAGCCGAGAGGGTCCATTGGTTTCGGGCCCAATGCGTGGTAGTAGCTGAATCATGGATCACAAACACAGAACTCAGTTCCTGAGGACGGCTGCAATGAGACAACCCACCATGTACTCCTACATGGCCTCTCACCGCTACCTTTACCAAATCGTGTTCACACGCTTAGCTCACACACCGTAGGACATGTTCACACACCTCTGATTCATCCCGGATGAATCAGACCTGACTCAACTCTAAGCAGTAGCAGGCATGACAAACAAGCATGAATGAGTAGGCACATCAGGGCTCAAACAACTCCTACTCATGCTAGTGGGTTTCATCTAATTACTGTGGAATGACAGGTCATGCAGAGGATAAAGGGGTTCAGCTACCGCAGCAAGTAACAAATGAATCGATGTTGTCCTAATGCAGTAAAAGAGAGCAGGAGCGAGAGAGTGGGATTGTATCGGAATGAACAAGGGGGTTTTGCTTGCCTGGCACTTCTGAAGATAGCATTGAGTCTTCATCAGTGTCAACGATCACAACATCGGAACATCGTCTACCGGGAGGGAACAGATACCGGCAACAAAGAAGAAATACAATCAATGCAATGCACAATATGATGCATGCTCATGACATGGCAATATGAATGTGTTTTGAGCTAATGCAACTAGCAACAGATTAAATGAAGTTGGTTTGAATACAAGATTCAAATTCAAACTCCATATGTGATTATTCAAATGCCATTTAATTGATTTGTGCTAAACAGCAGCTATAAGTTGTTCTAACATGCATGAAAATGGTACAGATGGATTCCTTGAATTTTTCTGATAATTTTTCATATATAATTTGTTTAATTTGGAGTTACGGTTGAATTTCTATGAATTTTAGAAGTTTATACAATTTCCTGGAATTTCCTGATTATTTATAAAATAAACTAAATTCCAGAAAAGGAATATTGCATCAGCATGGCGTAAGGCTGAGGTCAGCAGGTCAACTGGTTCGCCCAGAGTCAAACCTGACGTGTGGGGGCCACACGTCAGTGTCACAGTTAGTTAACAGGAGGTTATTTGCTTAATTAAAGGATTAGGGGGGTCAGGGCCCACTGGTCAGTGTTAGTGGCTAATTAGGTTTAGTTAATATTTAACTAAAATTAGCAGGGCTTGTCCCCACTAGTCAGCGACCCTGGGGGGTCAAACCCCAGGTCAAACAAGTCAAACCCGCCGGCGACATGACGCCGGCGAGGCCCGAGACGGCGGCGATGCGCGGAATCGCAACACAGGCCACGGTTCGAGGCGCGGATGGCACCGTTGGAACCCAGGGCCTCGTCCGCGTCGGCTGGTGCTAGAGGGGTCGCCGGAGACGACCTAAATCGACGGCGATGTCCGCTTCCGCGGCGGCCGGAGTTCGGGCGCCGACCGATTCGATGCTATGGTGCACTACAGGAGGAACTGGTGGGTGCTGCGGGCTCCTGAGGTTGCGGTGAGCATGAGGGTGGGCTCGGGAACGAGCTGCGGTGGCTGTGGCCACGGCAACGCATTGCCGGCGGCGAGAAGCTCTCGGCCGCGGTGGAGAAAGAAGCTAGGGGATGAGCGCGAGCTTGAGAGAAGGGGGAAGAGGAAGAGAGGCTCACAGTGGATCGAACGGAGGGGTCGGCGAGCTCGGGGGAGCTTCTGCGACGGCGAATTTATGGCGGCGGTCCTCGGTGGCCGAGGAGGGGAACGGCGGAGCTAGCGGCATCCAGGGGCTTCCGGTGCCTTTCGTCTGGGTGAGGATGAAGAGGGAGGCGAGGCGGAGCTTCCTGGGGCGTCGGTGAGGCGTGGGGTGGCCGGTAGGCGTGGCTACGGCGAGCGGCGGCGACGAGCTCCGTTCGGTCGCGGGAGAGAGAGGGGCCAGAGGGGGATAGGGACGGAGGGAGAGACGCGGGAGAGTGGCGAGAGGTGCAAGGGGTCGAGGGGAGTGCGTGGCACCCTCGGGTGCCTCCAGCGGCGAGCAGGTAAGCAGGAGGTGGCCGGGGCTCTCGGGCGCGCGCCACGCCTCGGTCCTTCTGGCGAGGAGGAAGACGACAGGGGGGGAGTGGAGATGGGTTGGCCGGTTTCTGCAGCAGGCCGCACAGGTAGGCGCCAGGTAAGTGGCCTGGTGGCCTTCTCTTTTTTTTTATATTTTTGTTCTGTTTTCTATTTAATTGCCACTGAATTCAAATTCAAACAAATTTGAAAACAGTGCCAAAACTCCCCTGGATGATTTTATGTCACTTAAGGTCTACTCCTCATAAACATAAAATATCTCAGGGCATTTGAAAATATATTCATTATATATTATGAATATAACTCCAAATTCAAATAAAATATTGATTTAAAATCAGAGCCCAAATAATTCCTTAGAAATGTCCCACAATTTTGGTTTGATCTATAACTCTTGCCAAAATTATCAGAGCTATTTCTAGGCATTTTGGATTTACTGATTGCAATTTTAGGGTTTCTTGCCCCTTTATTAAAATGATTTCCGAGGCTTTCAATTTCCTCATTTCAACTTTCGGAATATAGACATGATGCACACATGAAGCTAGCCTAGAGCATTACCAGAAGCTAGGGATGTGACACCGATAATCGTTGCCCCCAGCGTGGCGAGTGGGACCGTCCCGGGGCTCCCAGAAAGGCTCAGCTTCTGGCGCCTCGTCCCCCCAGCTTGGGCTGAGGAGCGAGCCTTGTTCGCTCTCATGTGGGTGTCCTTGGTCCATCATGAGGGGCACGTATTCCTCCGGCGCCGTCATCCCGAATGCCACGCCGTAATGCCTTGCATGCCACGCGGTCCTGCCTGACGCGCCCACCGTGGGGTGGCAGCACGGCTGTCCACTGGGGCCGTGGGTAGCGTCAAGTCCTTCTTCTTCGCGGACCGGGAGCGGGAGCAGCGCCGCCGCTGGTCTGGCGCTGACAGCTTCGCTGGCGTTGGAGTAGCCTTGGAGCCCACGGGCGCGCGCGGAGCCCCCGCGCGGGCCGCCCTGGGCTTGAGATGGGAGCTGGGTGGAGAAGGGGTGAGCCCCCGAGGCGGCGAAGCCCAGGAGCTCTGCCACTCGCTCCAGCAGCACGTCGTGGCCGCCCTCCAGCTGCCTGCACTGCAGCAGCTCTCGGGCCACTGTGAGCGCGGCCCTCGAGTTCGCCTGCTCCCTGCGGGTGTACGGCGTCGTGGTCGCGGCGTCATTGGAGGCCCTTGCTTCTGACCGCGCCTGCCGCGGTGTGGGAGCTGTCAAAGCCTGTCCGCGTCGCCCGCGACCCGCAGCGCCCTACGGACCGCGAGCTGCCTGGGGCACGGGGTCGCCCGAGGCAAGCGGCTCTGTGCAGGCGGGCCACGCCACCCACGGATCTGGGTTGCCCGCCTGGTCGCCGGACATGGTGATGACGACGCGACGGGGCGCGAAGCGGTAGAAGGTGGATTCCGGCGCACCCCTACCTGGCGCGCCAAATGTCGGATTTCGGGTTCTGGCAGACCCTTGAGGTTCGAACACTGGGGTGCGCGCGGAGATTTCGCCCCCTACCTACCTGCTCCCCTCCGCCTTGCTAGGATCTAAACTACGGAAAGAACAACACAAGAGACACAGGGTTTATACTGGTTCGGGCCACCGTTGTGGTGTAATACCCTACTCCAGTGTGTGGTGTGTTGGATTGCCTCTTGGGCTGATGATGATGAACAATACAAGGAAGAACAACCTCGCGAGGGTCTGTTCTTGGCTGGGGCGATGAACTGCTGGGAGGAGTTCAATCACCTTTCTCTCTCTCTCTCTGATCCTTTCTTTTATCCTTTGATCCCCCCTCTTTTCTTCCAAACCCCTTGCTCTGTGGGTGGCTGGTCCTATTTATAGAGGCCCTGGTCCTCTTCCCAAATATCGAGCGGGAAGGGAGCCAACAATGGCAGGCTAATTTGAAGGGGGCAGCTAGTACTAGCTACCCTGACAAAAGTAGTCTTCGCCTGCACAAAGCTCTGGTGATGACGTCGTCTCGGGCTCCACGATGACCTCCGTCTTGTAGTCCTCATGGTCTTGGTCTCGTTGCACCGAAATGGCAACCTTTGCCTGATGCCTCGGTACTCCGCGGCTGCGCTTGCCCCCTTTGCACCAAAGAGGAAAGGAGGACACTGCGCGGGCTGGCACCCGCCTGGCGCCCTCGGTCATCATGGCTTGCGTCACGGGCACCTCGTGAGGTACCCCGCCTTGATCTCTCTGCCTCCTCGCGATCCAGCCTGACGAGGCCGTGCCTGAGGAAGCTCCGCGTCATCCACCCCGCGAGGCTTGGCCCCTCGCGAGGGTCTTGGGTTTGTGTTGGTGAAGATGGGTCGCGCTGGGCCCCCCTTTGAGCCACGCCGCAGGCCGCAGGCAGGCAAGTCTGGGGACCCCCATTCCCAGAACACCGACAATCTGGAGCTCCAGTCTTGGGGTGTCACATAATATCTTCTCCCACCTCGCTGTCGCGCTCAAATCCTAGCACCTCCGCTAGCCTCAATCGACGCCGGAGACGAAGCGCTTGGCTGTCGCGACCTCTTCAACACCGTCTTCACGCCGGCTGCGGACCCCGTCTTCTCTGCCGCCACCGTAGGTTTCTTCCGCTTCCAAGTTAGAGCATGGGAGATTGGACTGCTCGGCGTCCATTCCACCTCGTATAGTAGTTTTTCGTGTGGTAAATAAGCTCGCTTTTTATCGCTTATTCGATCTCTTGAATCTGTCCACTTCTTCCAAAAGTGGTTTCTAAACTTCCAAATCCAGATCTTTCTATTTCTGCATCTCATAACCTGCAAGTATATTCACTTATGCATCACAACTAGTTATATTCCTCACTTGTACTTATTCATGGATTCGTACAAATCTGGAAACAACTCACTTCGATAAGTGAATGTCTTTGCACTATGAGGTCAATGTCTTCAAATTGATTTATCTTCAAAATCTTCTGAGAATGCATATGACCTCTTCCCCTTCCCTGACATCTCTAATGCTATCACAGGTACATGTCCATGGGAGAATCCCTTGGTTCTCATATTCTGCATTCATTTGTAGAGTTCTTACAACATCATATTGACTCTCCCGAAGCCAGTTCTTGTCTGACCAGCAGATTGAAGCCAAACACTGTCTTGATGCCCTTATGTTTAAGTCCAATGGCATCAAGAAAGTATGCAAAGAACAATGCAAGTCTGACCTAGAGGAAACACTGCTATGGACCTGCCACGAGTCTGACCCAAAGAACAATACAAGTATGCAAAGAACAGTATAGTACAAGTCCAATGGCATCAAGCAGGCAGGGCCGAGGGAACACTGCTATGGACCTGCCATCAGATATCTATGAATAGTACAAGTCTGACCCAGAGGAAACATATGGAGAATGCAAGACTCGAGTCCAATGGATTCAAAGATATTGGGCAGAGCAATGGTTTCTCTACAAGTTCATCACAAATGAATATGCAAAGAAGAATGCTGTGAGGGCACCTTGGGCCGATATTGTATACATGAAGCTTATGCCCAAGACAAAGGCTGAAACCATTGCCATGGACTTCTACCCCTGCATGGTCAGAGGACCACAGCCTGAGAATGCTGATGCCTGCAGTCTCAGATGGTGTCCTGACGATGAATTGTTCGAGCAGAATCTTCAGTTTGAAGAGCTTCAGCTTGGGATTGACTTCAATCCTGGCCCAAAGCCCCAGGGCAGATGGCAGTTGCGAAGCCAATCAGAACATCATTGGCCTATTTGATAGCTTCGACGGGCTTCTCTCACATTGCTTCCCAAAGGGCCAGTGTCAAAGTGGCTACTGCTGAAGAGGAGCATGAGGATGAACCTGTAGCTCCAAAGCCAAAGAAGAAGTCTAAGCCTTCAAAATCTTCAACTGGTCCAAAAGCTTCAAGAGTGTAGCCATTGCAATATGCACCTCCTGAATCCAATGTGCAATTTGAAGATCAATCCCGCGTCTCCAAGAAGCCCAAGAAGCCCAAGAAGATTTTGGGCATGATCTCACTCATGCCAGCATTCTGCGCAATGAGGAAAATTTCATTGATTTCTCAAGTGACGAAGATCTTGTTGATGATGCTCTAGAGATTCTCATCAAGAGCAAGCAGGAGACTGAAATCTTCATGGATTTGCCTTTGTTTGATGCAGATATTCTCAATCACTTCATTGATGAATGGTTTGAAGATCCCACAATAAACATTGATGATCTGCAGTTGCCTGTTGATATAAGCGTCACATTTTAGGGCTGTATTGCCAAGGAACTTGCCATAGCTTAGAAGATTGTTGAGATGAAAAACAAAATTGACTATGAGAAGGCCCAATTAAAGAAGCATATGGACAAGCTCAGCATTGTTGATGTCCAAAACTTCAAACAGATGATGATTGACCTCAAAGCTCAGTTCAACAAGAAGCATGAGGAAGCTAAAGGCTCCCGTGACCACATGAAGTACTACGCTGAGAAGTGCGTCCAAGCTCACAATGAGGCTGAGAAGAAAAAGGCACTTGGGCATCCAGACATCGACCCCAAGCTTGCTGCCAAGAAGAAGAAGAAGAAGCCTGCTAAAGCTGAACCAGAAGCCCCAAGGCAGGAAAGACCAAGCATAATCTTCCCTGCCAGCATGACTAGCTCGAAGCCAAAAGTCCATTTGGCAGCTTCAGAGAAGAAAAAGACTAGGGAAGCTGAGGCTGAAGCCTGGAAGAGGAAGCAGCATGACACCTCTGAAGCTGCTCCGTCCAAGAACAAGATGAAGACAAAGTCTTCAAAGTCTTCATGCAAAGAGCATGCTGCTTCCCAAGAGCCTTTGAATATTGAAACCATTTATGTTGCACTTCCTGCCTCCACAAATCGCGAGCGCCCTCTCGTTGTCCTTGAGCCTGCTTCCACAAAGGTTCCAAAGTTTGAAGAGATACTAGCTGCCGACTCCATCGCAACTGAAGACATTGGTCATGAGGACCATGTTGAAGATGATGAAGTCCTTCCTCAGCTTGATCCCAAACCGGTGTCATCGCCTGCTCCAAGGAGCAATGAACTGATAAGCATTGGCGGTCCCACGACGCCATTAACTCAAGACGAATTTTGGGAAGAGCAACACCCCAACTGCCCCCTGAATGAAGTGATTCCCCATACTCCACCAGCTCATCTCACCACTCTGGTGCTTGAGACCTCACAAGCAACAGATGAAGACATGAAGAAGACCACCCCTTCACCACAGGAGACACCTCCGCCCCGAAGGCTTCGCGTAGGCCCTAGGCCCCAGGTCTCCATGTCGAGCATTCCTTAAGAGGATGTGCAACACACAAGCTCAGTAGCACATCAAGTGTTCCTTGAAGCCATCCCTTCTGAGTTTGCTCATGAATCTGAAGCCCAAACAACTGAAGACATTTCGGCTGCATCAGCTGATGAAGAAAGAGAAGAAGAATGAGATGTTATTCCCCATTCCAGTGATCCCGCTGTACAAGAAGAGGATATGATTGTGCTGGACCCCCTGTTCATGAAACAACTCAAGATGAAGCTAATACGGCTGCCACCACCATCACTACTGAAGCCAATGATGTTGTGATGGCTGAAGAGAATGTGAAGCCTGAAGTCAATGCTATAACCGAAGAAAATGCGCAGCCAACCACTTCTGATGTAGCCATTCCTCCACCAGTGCCTCACACTATGGAGCGTGCTTACAACCGTGGTGGTGAGCTTGTTACTATTAGGTGGCCCATTCTGATTCCACCCACTATTCCAGGTCCACAATATGACTATCATGTGGAGCGTGGGCCTCAAACACAGAAGCCGAAGCCCAGGCTACCAAGGCTTCCGAATGTTGCAACAAACTCAAGGCTCCTTCAAAGTGCTCAGCTTTAGAGAGCAGAACACCTTCTTCGACTCTGCAAATAATCCAGACAAGAATCCCATGATCTCCTCAGATAGGTTTTGGAGCTACCAGCAACGCAGCTACTACTCTTGCATACTCTATAATCAAGACATGATTTTTCCACACCAACGTCCTGACTACGAAGCCATTGTTGGGCTGCCATGCCTTGAAGAGGCTCTTGATTGCTCCAGAGAAGTCGGACTGCTCTAGTTTAAACTGATAATGAGCATTGGAAAGAAGAGCTTCACATCAGAGGCTACAACAGGGATCCGAAGACATGGATCCTTGAGTGGACGATAGGCAATGTCCATCATGAAGCCAAAGCTCAGGATATCCTCGAGCTAACTTCCCTACCCACTCCTGGTGATCTGTTTGAACTAGGTTGTCAGCTATATCAGAATGAACTACATAGCATCTTTCAGAAGCCAGGACCTAATATGAGCTAGATGCTCAGTATGATGAAGCCATTGCCCATTGACGCTGAATATCCCAAGGAGTTCTTTGTCAAAGACCTCGAGTACCTACCCCGCACCATCTATCATATTCTGAGGCATACTCTCTAGCCTATCAAAGGATATTCTCCAGACGCAAAGGTTGAAGGCGCTATGAAGACATTGTCTTCAACATTCTCAATGGCATCAGGTTCAACACGCAAGATTTCTTCATCCGACAGTTGGCAACTTCAGGAATTAATCTGTTTGGCTTCAAATTCTATGCACCATGGGTCATGCACTTGATAAAGCTTCACTCTACGGTCAACCATCAACCTTTAGCGCGCAATCATGTTGTTTTCTTGGCTGATGTGGACATGTCTCATGAAGCCATATACCCTGTGCCTCCTAAGGCGCCAGTGCGTGAATACAATGCTGCTTTTCAAAGCTTCACACAACTAGTTGATGGAGTTCATGCTCCCACTCCTCCTGCTCCAGATGGTCCGTTGGCTAGTTAGCTATGCCTGCCGCATCGTGCAAACACTGATGTGACTGCCAGCACTCTAGCTCAAAGGCCTCAGAAGCGTCCTCATGTCCTCAATGACAGAGAGCTTCTTGTATCACTTCATCAGAAGCAGGATAGATATCACGATTGGCTGAAGCGCCATATGTAGAGTCTTCTTGTTGATGTAAACCACATTCACAATCTAGCTACCAAGAATTCATTCGTTGTGCATGAATCCTGTCGACGGTCCTGGAAGAGCCTCACACTGCTCTATTCTGAAGATGATCTTCGCAAAGATGGCTTCATAGAACGATTCAAGTTTGACTCCGGGCCTCTACAATCTGCAAGTTGGCGTCCAACACCTTCCAATGAAGATTCAGAGTATTCATCTTTGGCTGCAACTGTTGTTGTGAGAGTCATTGATGAAGAAGACGATGCCACTTTACTAGCTATGGCTTCACTACATCACGACTCTAAACCAAGCCCATCTGCGCCGCCCAACACCAACATCGACCCTGCTGCTCCAACATCTTCTCAGACTAGGAACGAGTAGATACTCTATGTCTTCAAACCTTTTTGGTCCTTACTAATAAAAGGGGGAGAAGCATAGGTGTTGATAGTCTTCAAGCAGGTCCATATGGGTCGGTTGCTTATTTTTGCCAAGTCTTACAACTCACATTCTTGAAACTTTTGGCTTTTGAGGTGTAGCACATTTAAAACTTGATAGTCGTCTGCTACTTTTTGCTGCTACCCCATGATGCGATGATAAATTCCACATGAAGTCATTCTGCAGATGCCCATTTCTCAATGTGCATTTCATTATTCTTAATTATTCTTATGTATGAATGACGAATTATCTTCATGTGTTGAAGAGGATCTCCACAAAGTAAAACCTGCCATGTGAATTTTCTTTCAAAAGAAAACTACTTATATGCAAATCTTTAGGGGAGCTCTTTATAACTCATGAAGACAATGCCTATGTACTTTAACTTTCACATACTTTTATCCCCGTTGAAAACTTCAACCAGTTTGTCATCAATCACCAAAAAGGGGGAGATTGTAAGTGCATCTGGTGCCACCCCTAGTTGGTTTGGAGTATTGATGACAAATGTGGTTGAGGGACTAATGTGTTTGTGATAATTACAGGATAACACAGGTAGTAGTCCCTCGTTGATTCAGTTTACCTAGCAGAGATGACCCCAAAAAATGTATGAAGACATTGAAGACAATGGTGGTTCGTGAAGACATTCACATTGAAGATAATGACCTGTGAAGACATTCACTTGAAGACTATGGAGTGCGAAGACATAGTTTCTTTCGTAGTTCTTTTATTCTTTCTTGAGTCATAGGAACCACCGTACTATTAAGTGGGGTCCAAGTGAACAAAGTCAGATGACTGAAGTGATGCCCAACCTAAATCCTATGTCTTCGAGCGAAGACAATGAGAGAAAATCTTATCCAGAGTTGATGAGTCAGCTTTGCTTGTAGCCCAAGCCAAGCTGCCGCGTGTGTTCGAAATTTGACTGTTGGACATGTATCGGTTCCTTAGTAACCCACGGTCATTTCGGACATATCATGTCAGGTTGCCTCCAGGCTATAAATAGCCAACCCCTACACCATAAATTGGTGGTTGCTCAGAGTTAGTGCACGACTTTTGTCGTTTAAGAGACACCCACCTTCGAAGCCTTTGAGAGAGATAGAGAGAGTGCATGACTCGAGGATATAATGTTTTATTCGTTGCCCATTAACAACCTTCGGGTTAGTACCTTTGGCATTATTTATTTTGATGCCTCTAGACCGATAAACCTCCTTGATAATATAGGGTCCTTCCCATTTTGAGAGGAGTTTTCCTGCAAAGAATCTGAAATGAGAGTTGTACAAAAGAACATATTCTCCAACTTTAAACTCACGCTTTTGGATTCTCTTATCATGCCATCTTTTGACTTTTTATTTAAATAACCTATCATTTTCATAAGCTTGGTGTCGGTGTCAAAACCGGCGGATCTCGGGTAGGGGGTCCCGAACTGTGCGTCTAGGCGGATGGTAACAGGAGACAAGGGACATGATGTTTTTACCCAGGTTCAGGCCCTCTCGATGGAGGTAAAACCCTACTCCTGCTTGATTAATATTGATGATATGGGTAGTACAAGAGTAAATCTACCACGAGATCAAGGAGGCTAAAACCTAGAAGCTAGCCTATGGTATGATTGTTGTTCCGTCCTACGGACTAAAACCCTCCGGTTTATATAGACACGGAGAGGGCTAGGGTCACACAGAGTCGATTACAATGGTAGGAGATCTACATATCCATATCGCCAAGCTTTCCTTCCATGCCAAGGAAAGTCCCTTCCGGACACGGGACGAAGTCTTCAATCTTGTATCTTCATAGTCCAGGAGTCCGGCCGAAGGTATAGTCCGGCTATCCGGACACCCCCTAATCTAGGACTCCCTCAGTAGCCCCTGAACCAGGCTTCAATGATGACGAGTCCGGCGCGCAGATTGTCTTCGGCATTGCAAGGCGGGTTCCTCCTCCAAGTACTTCATAGAAGATTTTGAACACAAAGGTAGTGTCCGGCTCTGCAAAATAAGTTTCCACATATTGCCATAGAGAGAATAATATTTACACAAATCTAATCTCCTAACGTATTCCGTAGCGTGACATCACACCACGGCCAGGTCTTTATTCGAATCGCTTTACTGTCCCACCTCAGCGCGTTTAGAGAGGCGGTTTCCTTGGCACGTCTTGTGAAAGCAGAGATCGTGTCCCCTTATTCCGGGATTCTCATCAATACGGGCGTGGGTAACCCAACCGCGCCATTGATTATGGCGCTTGGGAGATAAGCGAGTTTTACCAGGATGGTGGGGACGCATAGTCGCATCCACCCATATAAGGGGATAAGGATCCACCTTTTCATCCACGCCTTCTTCCTCCTTTGCCTATCCACTTCCGCGCACTCGAGCTCCAGCGCCCAAGTCCGCACACCCCACCTCAACCTTCTCCAGCCATGTCTGGAGCGGGAGGCAAGTGGATGGTCTCCTCCGTCATGGAGGGACACATCAAAAAACTGAGGAAGGCCGGATACTTATCTAACGACATTGCGCACCGGCTTCCTGAAGAGGGGCAGCTTATCCCCACCCCTAGGCCCCACGAGAGGGTGGTGTTCCTCCCCTATTTCCTCTGTGGACTGGGCTTCCCTCTCCAACCATTTGTCCGGGGGCTCATGTTCTACTATGGCCTGGATTTCCACGATCTGGCCCCAAACTTTGTCCTCAACATCTCGGCGTTTATCATCGTGTGCGAGGCTTTCTTCTGCATCCGCCCCCATTTCGGCCTATGGCTCAAGACTTTCAATGTCAAGCCGAAGGTGGTGCGTGGCACCCAGGCGGAGTGCGGAGGTGCCATGGTGGGCAAGATGCCCAACGTCCTATGGCTCGAGGGATCCTTCGTGGAGACCCTAAAGGGGTGGCAATCGGGGTGGTTTTACAACACCGAGCCGCGCGACCCTGAATGGGTCGCAGCCCCCGAGTTCCGATCCGGACCCCCTACGCGGCTCACCTCCTGGAAAGAGACTGACCTGTCGTGGGGTAAAAAAAGGAGAGCTGACCGGACTCCAAACATGCGTCCAAACCCTGGTGGACAAGAAGCTCAAACTTGTCAACGTAGTCTAGGTTATGCTCATCCACCGGATCCTCCCGTGTCAACAACGGGCTTTCAACCTGTGGGAGTTCGACCCGGCGCATCACCGAACTCTGAGCAGGCTCTTCGACACGACGTACGAAGATGCCTGGAAGGTGCTTTTCAAGGGCGCCGAGGCCCCCGCATCCGCTACTGAGGATCGCGGATTCAGCACACAGCGTCACGCTAGTGCGGTAAGCTATTTTTACCTTTTATAGGGTATTAGTTTTTCATAGTTTGAATCCATGTGGGATCTAAGCTCCCTTACCTTTGACAGGATTGGCAGGAGACGTCCGGGCAGGTCAACTTTCCGGCTCCTTTGCCCGAAGGCCCAGCGGATGCTCGCTTGGTGAAGCTGCTGGTTCCGGCACCCTATGTGGTGCCGGAGAAGAAGGCCACGGGGACTCGAAAGAGTGCCCGGCGCTTGGAGGTTTTGGATTCATCATCCGACGACTCCAAGACGCACTCCTCCCGTGAAGACGAGGAGGAGGAAGAAGAGACCTCTCCCCTCCAGCGGGGGGAGGGAAGAAAAGGAAGGCCGCCCCAACTGGGGAGGCCGAAGGGTCCAAGAAGGGGAAAACCCTTCCTCCGGACTACTCCACCAACGCCGATGACGGGGAAGAGGAGTGGCCGCTCAGGGCCAAGCCCCTGGCAAAATCGTAAGTATCCAGATACCAGAGTGATTCATAGTATTCCTCCATTGCACAACTTTTCTTTATGTTGAACATGTTTATGCAGTCCACCCAAAGACCGGCTCGACGTGTCATCGAGCGGTTCCCTGGATTCGTCGGATGTGAAGTCGCTTCCGATGGCTACCTCCCCCCACCCTACGGACGACGCCGAGGTGCTGTCCTAATAGGTTCCAAGCCAGGAGGAGGTGGTCCTGGAGGCGCCGCAAGGCGACCTCCCGGACTCCAGGCGCAAAGGGGATAAAACCCCCAAGGGCTCCGAGTCCGGCCTTGAGCCGGACACCGCGTCGGAACCTTCAATGGTTCCGGACTCTGGTAGGCAGCCTCCTTCCCAGAGGAGCAAGCCTACCGAGCTGGTGACCTCCGTCCAACCGGAGGCACCAGACAATTTGCTGGAGGTGCTTAACGGCGCCTCCATCGACGAGGAGCACTGCACTATTATGAGTGCGGTGATCCAGAAGGTTCAGTCCGCCAAGAGCGGACTGACTGAAGCCTGTGCCAGCCTTCTAACAGGCTTTGAGGTAAGTAAAGAATATGTAAAAATATTACCACATAGACAGTAGCCCCTAATGCTCTGTTCGGCATTCGGAAAGAAAAGCTGAATAGAGGATCTAATAATATTCGTAGGAGTCTAACATAATCAAGTCAATATGCGTATGCAGGCTTCGCTGCTGGCCTCCGCCGCATTGACTGTGGAGGTGGATACGCTGAAGCAAAACCTCGCGCGGTTCGAGAACGAGCTCGGCCATGCCAAGAGGCAACTCGAGGAGAGGGAAGGTAAGTAATACCTTGCGCAAGTATATAGAGAAGATGTGGTTGCAAAAAATGACAGGATCAATGTGCTATTATAGGGGCCACGACCGAGGTGGCAACCCTTAAGAAAGCATTGTCCGAGGCCGAAAACAGAGCGGCTGCGGAGCGCATAGAGAGAGGGAAGCAGGAGGCGCGGGTGGAGGAGGTGCAGAAAGAGCTCCAGGCTCTCGTGAAAAAACACGAGAGTTTCGAGCTTGACTCACAGACGCAAGCGTCCTTGCGGCAGCCCTCGAAAGCGCGAAGTTTGCCAAGGCCGAAGCCCAGAAAGCCCTCCAAGAAATTGAAGCGATGAAGAAGATAGAGGCGGGTAAGGCATTCATTATGCAAAGCAAGCACGTGAAAGTGAATTACTTGTTACCTACCCGAGTCCGGAGCTCTCCAGGAGCATTCGCAGATTTGCCCCGCAGTGCGTCTGATGCCACCGCCTACTACTGATCCGACGAGGGGAGCTCGACGGAGAAGGTGTTCTGGTCTCAGTATGCTGAGGCCGGACACCTGGTGCCTTTGAGCGACCACCTGAAGTAAATGGTCGAGCTCCACAAGGTGGCCGAACAGGCCATAAAGGGCCTCATAGTTTGGTTTTGGCCTGGAGAGGCTCTGCCTTGGAGCTACTTCGGGCTGGTGAGGCGGCTAGTGGATGCCTATCCACGGCTTGAAGTAATCAAGTGCTCCGTCTGCATCGAAGGTGCCCGTAGGGCGCTTGCCCGTGCTAAAGTGCACTGGGGCAAGATGGATGCAGAGAAGTTGTTGAAGGACGGGCCGCCGCCGGGATAGGAGCATCGCGTCCTGGAAGCGTATTATGAGGATGTCCTGAAGGGCGCCCGCCTTATAGCGGATGAATGCTTCAAAGATGTAATTTTTGAGTAAACTTGCATTTGTGATCCTATACGCTGAAAACTTGTTCATATGCGCTAAGCAACACTTTTGAATTTAAAATATTACCTTCTATGCGGTTGTTTATCAAATTTGAGAGATGGCGAGTCGTCGGCTTCTGCCCCCATGCCACGAGTGTTGGGGTGTTCGGGATAAACATGAGCGCTCTTTTTCCCATTCTTGGGTCCTTCGAGGGAGGCGCTCAACACAACGAACAAGGAAATCGGACTATAATGCTTGAACACTCTCACTTAGCCATAGAATTCTATAATTTTAGATTTCGGCGAAGCCCCTAGTCTTCGGAAGACCGAGTTCGGGGCGCTATCCAAGCCTAGGCCGGACAAAGCCGACTCCTCGCTCTAAGCGGCATAAGTCTTTAGGGACTCGAAAACCTCTCGAACAGCGACCAGCTCTCGCCTCATCATGACGGTCAGTTCTATCTTTCTCTACTGAGCTGCTTAGCCCAGCTCAACTGGGGCACAATCGCAGTAGTTCTCCTAGTGCTACCTTAGCCGATATGACGGAACGTAAGGTACCAAAACATAGGAGCCGGGCAAACCCAACTATTGACCCAAGACATGATTCGGAGCCGATGCATATAATGATATAAGTTTGGGGTGCCGCACTTTTGAAAGTGTTCGGACTTCTCACACCGTGTTGTGGGGTACTTAAGCCCCTCGCGTATTGGCCCTACCAAAGTGTACGGGTGCAACATGTCATTAATGAACATATATTCGTAAAAAAAAGAGTAATGCAATAATAGATGGAAGCTATACATTGTTTATTTAAAAAAGTTGCGATCAAAGCAGAACGATACAAATAGTCAATAAGCAAAAGATGGGACTATTTAACATGTCCTTTCCGGGGGCGAGCTGCGGAATGGTATGTGAAACAGGTATACTGCTCGTTATAGAGACCACCTTAGAGTTCCATAGTGCGGCGTAGCTTTCTGCTTCCGTGGTTGTATTGTTTGTGCGGCAATTGTGCTGCCGGACAAGCCTTTTGAAGAATGGAGTCCTGAAAATAAGAGAAAATTAAGAAATCGACAGCCCCTAGTGAGGTTTAAGCCGCGTTTCGGGCGTGCCGTGATGGTGCCCCTCCCCCTGTGCCCATGGTATTTCTAGAGCGTAGTTATGTACGCACAACACTGGTTTCGCAAGTTCGCGAGGGCTGGGGTTGGGGCCGCATTGCTACGCTTGCTCGGAACGTGCCAGGCGGTCTTGTTGTAGGTTACTCCGGGCACGCTTGACGGTGTCTAGACGTTTAATGGCCGGACTGGAGAATTGCCTTGAGAGGCTGTTTTGTACTTCCGCTGCGATAGCCGCCGTATGCTCCTCCGTTCAGAGAGAGCGTTCGGTGTTTCCATTGACCGTGGTGACTCCTCGAGGGCCTGGCATTTTGAGCTTGAGGTATGCATAGTGCGGCACCACATTGAACTTGGAAAATGCGGTTCACCCGAGCAGTGCATGATAGACACTTCGGAACGGGACTATGTCAAAGATTAACTCCTCGCTTCGAAAATTACTCGGAGATCCGAAGACCACTTCAAGTGTAACTGAGCCTGTACAGTTGGCCTCTACACCTGGTATGACGCCTTTAAAGGTTGTTTTAGTGGGTTTAATCCTCGAGGGATCGATGCCCATTTTCTGCATTTTATCCTGGTAAAGCAGGTTCAGGCTGCTGCCGCCATCCATAAGGATTCTAGTGAGGTGAAATCCATCAATAATTGGGTCTAGGACCAATGCGGCGAATCCTCCATGACGGATGCTAGTGGGGTGGTCCCTTCAATCAAAAGTGATCGGGCAGGAAGACCATGGGTTGAACTTTGGGGCGACTGGCTCCATCGAGTATACGTCCCTTAGCGCACGCTTCCGCTCCCTCTTGGGGATGTGGGTTGCGTATATCATGTTCACCGTCCGCACTTGTGGGGGAAAACCTTTCTGTCCACTGTTGTTCGGCGGCCGGGGCTCCTCCTCGTCATCGCTATGCAGCACCTTGTCTCTGCTTTCGGCATTTAACTTGCCTGCATGAACACCCAAAAATCCCTGTTGGTGTGATTGGCTGGTTTTTCAGGGGTGCCATGTATCTGGCATGAGCGGTTGAGTATTCTGTCCAAACTGGACGGGCCCGGAGTATTTCTTTTGAATGGCTTTTTTCCGCTGACCGGGTTTAGAGCCTCTGAATCTGGCATTAACTGTCGTATCCTCGGCATTGTCGCCGTTAATGCGGCGCTTTTGCTTGTTGCGACGCGACCTACCACTACAGTCCTTGGTATCCTAATTACCAGGGCTCTTGGTCATGTTATTGCTGCGAGCTAGCCAGCTGTCTTCTCCTGTGCAAAAGCGGGTCATAAGTGTCGTGAGGGCTGCCATAGATTTCGGCTTTTCCTGTCCTAGGTGCCATGCAAGCTGTCGGCGTTCTGGGAACGGGGGTCCCCAGACTTGCCTGCCCGCGGCCTGCGGCGTGGCTCAAAAGGGGGCCCAGCACAGCCCATCTTCATCAACACAGACCCAAGACCCTCGCGAGGGGCCAAGCCTCGCGGGGCGGATGACACGGAGCTTCCTCAGGCACGGCCTCATCAGGCTGGCTCGCAAGGAGGCGGAGAGATCAAGGCGGGGTACCTCACGAGGTGCCCGTGACGCAAGCCATGACGACCAAGGGTGCCAGGCGGGCACCAGCCCGCGCAGTGTCCTCCTTTCCTCTTTGGTGCGAAGGGAGCAAGCACAGGCGAGACCATCAAGCAAAGGCACCCGTTTCGGTGCAACAAGACCAAGACCAGTCCAACGGCAGGGAGGAAGTCATTGTGGAGCCCAAGCCAGCGTCACCACCAGAGCCTTTGGCAGGCGAGGACCAACTTTAGTCAGGATAAGTGTACCAAATGTTCCCCTTCAAAATGGCCAATTGTTGGCGCCCTTCCCGCTCAATATTTTGGAAGAGGCCCAGGGCCTTTGCCTATAAATAGGACTAGCCACCCACAGGGTAGTTGGATCGAAATCGGAGAGAGAATCGAGAAGAGAGAGAGAGAAGGGTGACTGAACTCCTCCTAGCAGTTCATCCCCTCAGCCAAGAATAGACCCTCGCGAGGCTGTTCTTCCTTGTATTGCTCATCATCATCAGCCCAAGAGGCAATCCACCACACCACACACTAGAGTAGGGTATTACACCACAACGGTGGCCCGAACCAGTATAAACCCTGTGTCTCTTGTGCTGTTCTTTCCATAGCTTAGATCTTAGCGAGGCGGAGGGGTGCAGGTAGGTAGAAGGCAAAGTCTCCGTGCGCACCCCAGTGTTCGAACCTCAAGGGTCTGCCGGAACCCGAAATCCGACATTTGGCGCGCCAGGTAGGGGTGCGCCGGAATTCGTCTTCCACCACCCCGTTCTCCTCCGACCATCGCGTCCATGTCTGACGCTCGTCGGGCCCGCGCCGAGCGCCGGGCCGCTCTCACTTCCCGCGTCGCCCAGACGGCTCCTGTCGGTGGGCGTCCTCGCCATTCCCCGTCACCTTCCGTCAACGCCGCCACCGTCCTGGCGGGGAACGAGCAGCAAGCGTCGTCTCAGCATCCGTCCATGCGGCAAGACGGCCGCACCGCTACTCCCTCGCTCACCCCAGCTGGTTCTTCGTCCCGCGCGCTCCGCGCACCCATGGAGGCTCGAGCTGCGCTCATCGCGGCAAACGAGCTCCTGCGCTACCGTCCCGTCAACGACGTCTATGAAGAATAGCTCGACCGCGTCGCCGAGCTCGTCCGCGCCGTAGGGGGCTCTCCTGCGCCGTCCATTCCGCTGCACCGCACCCCACCCCGCGCGGGCGACGAAGCTCCGGGGGTGCCCTAGATGCCTCCTCCTCAAGAAGGCGCCGTGGCTCCAATGCGCGTGGCCCCTGAGCGGAACCCGCTCCGTCGGGTGCCAGCACGGCAAGAGCAGAACTGCCAAGAAGTCCCTCGCCCGCAAGAAGCTGCTCGGGCGCTCCCTGCTCCAGCACGTCGCGACCATGCTCCTGCTCCCGCACGTCAAGACCCCGCGCTGCTCCTAGCTGCGGTGCGTGGGGACATGCAAGACCAAGCTCTCCGTCACCCAAGGCCTCCAGTGGCCACAACAGGCTGCCGTGCCTTCACCACCGAGCTATGCAGCGTCACGTGGCCCGGCAAGTTCAAGCCAGACCTGCCTCATCGTTACGATGGCACGGCCGACCCTGCGGAGTTCCTCCAGCTCTATGAGCTGGGCATCGAAGCTACCAATGGAGACGAGAAGGTCATGGCGAACTGGTTTCCCATGGCGCTCAAGGACGGGGCCCGCACCTGGCTCCTGAACCTGGCTCCAGGCGCGATCTCCTCCTGGGAAGAGATGCGCACCCGCTTCATCGCCAACTTCCAAGGTACTCGCGACCGGCCACCCGCTGTGAGCGACATGCGCCGCATCAAGCAACAACCCGGAGAGACCCTACAGAAGTACATCCAGCGCTGGAACAACGCACGCCTCAAGATTCCCAAGGTGACCGAGGAGGCCATCATCTCAGCCTTCTCCAACGGCGTGCGCGATGTCAAGATGAAGGAGGAGCTGGCGATGCATGAAGACCTGTGCACTTCCTTGGAGTTGTTCAACTTGGCAAACAAGTGTGCCAGGGCTGAGGAAGGGCGTCTCTCCCTCCTCGAGCTGCCTGCCGCAGACCCAGAAGAGAAGAAGCCCAAGGCCAACGATGTGAAGCGCAAGGGGGCTTCCGTGCTCGCGGCAGAACCAGACACCAAGCGGGGCAGGGATCAGCCCGAATCTTCCAAGGGCAGTCGGTACTGTGTGTACCATGACCTCCACACCCACAACACCAACGAATGTCAAGAGCTCCGAGCCGTGCGAGAAGGAAGGATCGGCCGTCACCCCGACCACGGTGACCGGGGCTATGGTCGAGGAGGAGGAAGGAACGCAAGACGCTGGGAAGACCGCGGCCCGCGCCAAGGGTGACGCGATCAACCTCGCGAGGATCGCTGGCAAGACCCACCTCGCGAGGGAGACTAGAGGGATCAGCCTCGCGAGGATCGCCCACAAGGCAACGCAGGCCTCCCTCCGCTGCCGCCGTAGCCAAGGAGAAACGAGGACCGCCATCAGGGCGAGGGGGCTGGGGGCTTCCAGGAGCCACGCGCGATCGCCTGCATCCTGGGCGGGGCTCAAGCCCCAGCCTCTCAGCGCATTTTCAAGCAGTTCGCCCGCGAAGTGAATGCAGTTCTCCCCAAGCTCGAAGCCACGCGCCCTCTCAGGTGGTCGGCGTGCGCCATCACGTTCAGCTCAGCAGATCAGCTCAAGTGTGTGGCCACAGCCGGAGTCCTCCTGATGCTTTGTTCCCCAATCATCAGCAACATGGTGGTCACCAGGACCCTCATCGATGGCGGGGCAGGGCTCAACATCCTGTCCGTGGAAACATTCAACAATCTCCAAGTGCCCTACAGCCAGCTTCAGCCAACCAAGCCTTTCTCCGGAGTCACCGACGGCTCCACGGTCCCGATTGGGCAGGTCCGCCTCCCTGTCACCTTCGGGGCACGCGACAACTACTGCACCGAGCTCATCGACTTCAGCGTCGCTCACATTCGCCTGCCGTACAACACCTTCCTTGGGTACCCAGCGCTGGCCAAGTTCATGGCCGTAACTCACTACGACTACAACGTCCTCAAGATGCCAGGAAGTGGCGGAGTCATCACGGTGCCCTGTGAAGAGAAGACGTGGTGTGTTCCCTGGAACGAGCCTTTCAGGCCGCATCACTTGAAGACCCGGATCGCGGAAGCAGGAGGCTTCCCGAGACCGCCCCCAAGAAGAAGAAGACATCATCCAGCCCAGCCCCTCAGGAGGCAAGCCCCTCAGGGCTCGCGCCTGCCTAGGGGGAACCTCCTTCCATCGCATAGGAAAGCTCGCCCAGCGCCCTCCTCAGGCAGGGCTCGGTGGCTCTCCCTTGGAGGGCCACTGACCTGGCTAAGGTCACGAGGGAGGCGCTTGGGCACCACATGGAGGCGTGTTTCGAAGCATGTTTCCCTCAAGAAGGAGTAAGGCAAGGAGGGCCAGACCCTCAGGAGTTTGTCAGCAAGGCCATTCAGGAGCTACAGGAGTCAAGAGTCATGAAAGGTGGCCGCCGCCTACCAGCTGTGGCTCCCCATCCAGGCGAGGATGGTGGGCTACGCGTCTGCATCGACATACCAGGGCTCAATCGAGTCGCCTCTCTAGAGCGCCACTGGCCCTCGCGAGTGGGGCGCTACGAAGGTCCACCCCACAGCTACGTTCGCATGCCTTACGGCTTGCCGAACGCGGCTGCCACGTACCAGCGCCTCATGAGGGGCCTCATGGAGGCTCAAGAGGCCAGGTGTTCCGCAGCCCTGGCGGAGATGGAGATGGTCCGCGAGGAGCCACCAGCGCCTCCGGAGCCTCCCAAGGCCCCTGGGCCTGGGGGCTCGTGAGGATCGGCTTCCGCAGCCCACCGTGTCTGCTGCACCAACACTCCTTCATCCTTAACATCACCAGGTGACATCTTTCAAGTTTCATTTCCAGTTGGGAGCGCCCCCAGGGCTGCATTATTCCCAGGCCGCGTGGGTCCCTCACTGCGGCATGTATCCCTTTTATTTCATGTTGTTAGCTTACTTTGTTGGGGGCGCCCCTCAGGCTGCATCATCCCCAAGTCGCTCGGGCCAGACCCAGCGGCATGTATCCATTTTGTGTTTATTTCTGGCTATGTGTTCGACCCACCATGCTTGATTATTTGACGCCTGAAAGTGTGTTATATCGACTAGAGGGGGGGGGGTGAATAGGCGATTTTTACAAAAGTCTTCAAAACGTGGAATTTTCGAAGACAAACGATAGAAATAAACCTATTACCATGCAGTGGAAGGTAGACTACACTAGGCAATCCATAGTCAAGTATTCAATGGAGTGAGAGCACAATGACTAATAGCAGCAATGTAGTAAGGATCAGGTAGGAAGATATTATGAAGCCAAACAGAACACGCAGTCACTAAGTGAAGACAAAAGATAGTGCAAACATACAATGACTTCACAAGGAGTAACAGTAAGTAAAGGGAAGGGAAGGATGAAACCAGTGACTCATTGAAGACAATGATTTGTTGGACCAGTTCCAGTTGTTGTGACAACTGTACGTCTGGTTAGGGCGGCTAGGTATTTAAACCTGAGGACACACAGTCCCGGACACCCAGTCCTGAACACGCAGCTTAGGACACCCAGTCCTCACCGTATTCCCCTTGAGCTAAGGTCACACAGACCTCGCCCAATCACTCTGGTAAGTCTTGAAGGTAGACTCTCAAACCTTCACAGACTTCGTTCACCGGCGATCCACAACGTCTCTTGGATGCTCAGAACGCGACGCCTAACCGGCTGGAGGATTCACAGTCCTCAAGTGTAATAAGTCTTCAGATCACACAGACAAGAAGACTTAAGTGATGCCTAATTCTCTTTGGCTCTGGGTGGTTAGGGCTTTATCCTCGCAAGGAATTCTCTCTCAAAGGCTTCGAGGTGGGTTGCTCTCAAACGACAAAAGCCGTATTCTAACTCTGAGCAGCCAACCGTTTATGGTTGTAGGGGTGGGCTATTTATAGCCACTAGGCAACCCGACCTGATTTGTCCGAAATGACCCTGGGTCACTAAGGAACTGACATGTGTTCCAACGGTCAGATTTCAAACTCACACGGCAACTTTACTTGGGCTACAAGCAAAGCTGACTTGTCCAACTCTCGACAAGATTTGCTCTCATAGTCTTCACTCGAAGACATAGGTTTTGGTTAAGCATCACTTCAGTCATTCTGATTGGTTCTCTTGGACCCCACTTAACAGTACGGTGGTTCCTATGACTCAACAAAGAAGAAAAAGAACTACGAAAGATCTAAGTCTTCGAGCTCCATAGGCTTCATGCGATGTCTTCTGTTGTCATAGTCTTTAATGTGAATATCTTCATATACCACCTTTGACATCAATGTCTTCATACATTTTTAGGGGTCATCTTTGGTAGGAAAACCGAATCAATGAGGGACTTCTACCTGTCTTATCCTGCAATTCTCACAAACACATTAGTCCCTCAACTAGGGTTGTCGTCAATACTCCAAAACCAACTAGGGGTGGCACTAGATGCACTTACAATCTCCCCCTTTTTGGTGATTGATGACAAACTAGTTGAAGTTTTCAACGGGGAATATAATATGTGAAATTGTAAAGGATAAGGAATTGCCTTCATAAGTTGCATGGGCTCCCCCTGAAGATGTGCATATAAGTAATTTGCTTTTAGAATGCAAATGCACATGGCAAGTTGTGCTTGTGGAGATCCTCTTGAACTTATGATGACAATCCACTATGCATGTGAAGGTATGTGAAGATAATGACATGCATAATGGAAAATGGACGTCTGCAAAATGATCTAAGTGCGGAATTTATCGTCACACATGCGGAATTTATCATCGCATCACAAGGTGGCAAATAAGTAGCAGACGACCATCGAGTTTAAGTGTTACAACTCAAAGAACCAAATGTATCAAAACGAGAGTTGTAAACACGAAGCAAAATATAAAGCACCCGCCCATATGGACCCGCTTGAAGACTATCAAACTCATATGCTTCTCCCCCTTTTGTTAGTAAGGACCAAAAAGGTTCGAAGACATAGAGCATCTACTCGTTCCCATGAAGAGTAGGTAAAGCAGCAGGGTCGTTAGTGGTGTTCAGCAGTGCAGAAGAACTTGGAGCAGTGTCGAAGCGTGCTGAAGGAGGTGGCGGTGAAGTAGCATCATCTGCATCCTCGATCACTCTGGCATTCACAGTTGCAGCAGAGGAAGAGAACTCGGAGTCTTCAAGAGATGGAGTTCGTCGCAGCACTACCCTCCGAGGAGGTGTGGAGTCAAATTTAAAGCGTTCAGAGAAGCCATCCTTCAGAGCACATTAGCGTCAGCCCTTTCTAGGTGCGTCGAGAGGTTTCGTGTGCAACAAAGGCATTCTTGGTGGCAAGATTGCGAATGCGATTAACATCCACCAAGAGGCTTTGCATTTGACGCTTCAGCCAGTCATGATGTCTATCCTGTTTCTGATGAAGATCCACAAGAAGCTCTCGGTCATTGAGAACACGAGTGCGCTTCTTGGGTCGTTGGGCAATGGTGCTATCAGTGGCTTCAGTGAGAGCAGGATGCGGTGCACGTGTAGTTCCAGCCAAAGGATACACACGAGTGACTGCTTCAACTCCTTCAATGTTCTGAGAAAAACTTTGATGCTCCGCATTCTAAAGACTTAGAGATTCCTTGGCAGGCTCAGGATAAATTGCTTCAACAGGCATATCCACATCAGGCAAAAAGATCTGATTATTGCGAGCAGATGGCTGATATGAGATGGCGGAGTGGAGTTTGATCAGCCGCATTATCCATGGAGCGTAGAACTTCAAGCCAAAAAGATCAAAGACTGATGCAGCAAGTTGGCGGATGAAGAAGTCCTGTGCATTGAAGCATTTTCCATGAAGAATATAGAAGACCAAAGTCTTCATTGCACCTTCCAGCTTGGCATGTGGAGAATTTCCTTTGATGGGCCAGAGAGTTCACCGTATGATGTGATAGATAGTCCTTGGCAGATACTCAAGGTCTTCAACAAAGAACTCCGTGGGATATGCAGCATCTTGGGGAAATGGCTTCATCTTACTAAGCATCTGACTCATGTTAGGTTCAGGCTTCTGAAATATGCTCTCCACAGCTTCACTGTGAAGCTGACAGCCATGTTCGTAGAGATCGCCAGGAGTGGGCAGACCAGTGAGATCAATGATGTCAAAGGCTTTGGCTTCGTGATGAACATTTCCTGTCATCCACTCCAGGACCCAAGTCTTCGGATCTCTGTTGTACCCACGGATGTGAAGTGTGGCATAGAATTGGAGCAGCAACTCTTCATTCCAATGCTCTTGGTCGGTGACGAACGGCAGCAATCCAACCTCTTTGAAGCAATCCAGAGCTTCTTCCAGACAGGGCAGACCAGCTATTGCTTCAATGTCAAGACGCTTATGTGGGAAGATGCGACCTTGATTGTATAGAATGCAGGAGTAATAGCTTCGCTGCGGATAGCTCCAGAACCGATCAGATGATATTCTTTCCCTTGAGTAGGGGTTCCTGGAGCTTGAAGAAATTTTTGTCTGCTTTGAAGCCATTGATATTGAAGGATCCAGGTGCTGATGCAGGACCTGGAAACCTGGGCAATCTTGGGATTGGCTTCTGGACCTGAGGCCTGTGCTCAACATGATAGTCGAACTGAGGACCAGCAGCAGGCGCAGGAACAGAAGCAGTGGGATCAGTGGCTTTGCTGACTTCTGGTGCTTGGGTTGGTGAAGGCTCCACATTAGCTTCACCCATGACAGCGTCATTGGCTTCATTGGTGTTAGTGGTGGCAGCCTCGAGATTCTCAACCTCCACTAGACGAGCTGGAGGGTCGGTCACAGTCATGTTCTCCTCGAGAACAGCTTCTTGGTGAGACAGGGGAGTAGCAGCTTGTGGGGCTTCTTCTTCATCGGCTGATGCAGCCAAAATGTCTTCAGTAGCTTTAGCTTCAGACGCAGAGACTGGAGGACTTGGTCCTTTGCGAAGCCTGCGCAATGCTGGCGACGCCTATGGAGTTGGTGTTGGCTGGGCCTCAAAGTCTTCTTCCTCTTGTGGGCGATCAGCCCATGAAGCATCCTGAGCAATTGGCGTCAGAGGACGACCAATGCTGATGAGTTTGCTGTGCGTTAGCACAGGCGATGATACATGTTGGTGCTCGAGCTGAGGAAGGACTGCATCATCTTCACCATGGTCATGGTGACCAATGTCTTCAGCAGCGATGGGATCAGCTGCTAGAAATTCTTCAGCCTCATGAGCCTCTGTGAAAGCAGGCTGATGGACAATCAATTGACGTTCTTGTGGTTCAGCGTCAGGGTGAACCATGGACATGGGTTCAACAATCAAGGCTATGTGGGAGCAGCCCGTTCCTTCTTGGTGTTTCGCTTCTTCTTGGAGGGGGCAGTAGCAGAGGCTTCAGGATGTTTCCTCTTCCTTGCTTCAGCCTCAGCAGTCCTCGTCTTCTTCAGTTCTGAAGCAGTAGACCTGGCTTTTGGCTTCGAGTCAGTCATGCTAGTTGGGAAGACAATGGGAACTGCTTCCTGCCTTGGTGCGTCGGGTTCAGCCGTAGCGGGCTTCTTCTTCTTCTTTGCAGCCATCCTAGGGTCGATGCCAGGACGCCCAAGGGCCTTGCGCTTCTCAGCCTCATTGTAGGCTTTCACACACCTGTCAGCCAGGACCTTCATGCACTCACGAGAACCCTGAGCTTCTGCATGTTTCTTGAGAAAGGCTTCCTTGAGCTCGTGCAGCATAATCTTGAAGTTCTTCACCTCTTGCACGCTGAGCTTGGCCATATGCTTCTTGAACTGAGATTTCTCAAAGTCAATCTTCTGCTTCAGTTCAACAATGCGCTGGGCAACAGCTAACTGAAGCAATGGCGCCATGGAAGGTGACACTAAGGCCAATGGGAAGTTGCAGATCATCGAAGCTGATGTTGGGCGTGTCAAACCATTCATCAATGAAGTTGTGGATGATTGCCACGTCAAAGAGAGGCAGATTATTGAAGATTTCTGCTTCTTCTTTGGTCTTGATCAGTTGCTCAAGAGCGCCATCTGCAAGATCTTCATCACTGGACAGATCAATGGCATCATTACGCAGAACAACAGCAGCTGCCAGTTCTTGGCCGGTGTGTGGCAGAGGCATCTTGACCTTCTGGGGCTTGGAGATGCGTGACAAATCTACAGACTGTACACTGTCTTCAGGAGGTGCAGTTACCGGTGGCTTTGCCCGTGAGATTTTTGGAGCAGAGGCAGGCTTTGAAGCTTTAGGCTGCTTCTTTGGCTTCGGCGCTGCAGGCGCTTCATCTAATTCAGCATCATCTGCAGGCTCATTCACGGCCATCCCTTGAACCAAGATATGGGTGATGAGACCTTCAAGGTTGTAGAAAGGACCGACGACATTGGGTTCTGCATCTTGTGTGCCGTCAGCCCTTGGAGCAGAAGGGCCAGGGTTGAAGTCTAGTCCCAATGTCTTCTTGTTCTGCTTTGCTGGGTTCTGGGCAAACTGGAAGTTGCGCTTGAACAGAATGTCGTCACGACACCATAGTAGTGACGATGAGTGTGCATCTGCAGGCTGTGGCCCACAGACCATGCAGGGATAGAAGCCTTGTGCAATGGCTTCATCTCTGGTCCTAGGTTGAAGATTTTTGTAGAGGATGTCTCCCCATGGTCGCTTGATGGCATTCTTTTCAGCATATTCCTTTGTCACAAATCTGTACTTGAACCACTATTCTGCCCAATAGCATCGAATCCATTGGATTCGTGTCTTGCGCTGATTGTAATCCTCTTCAGGATCTGTCTTGTACAGCTCTGAGAGGTCATCGGGCAGATCTCTTGATGTTTCTCCACGACGCTTTCTGCCACCCTTCCTTGCTGATTTCTCTGAAGCCATGAACTTTAAACTGAAGGGCTTCAATACGTTCAAAGGCTTTCGCTTGCTGGACAGACAGGAACTGGCTTCGGGAGAATTTATGTGATACTGTAAGAATTCTGCAAATGAATGCAGACTATGAGAACCAAGGGATTCTCCCACGGACATGTACCTGTGACAGCATTAAGGTGCGAGGGAAGGGGAAGAGGTCATATGCATTCTCAGAAGATTTTGAAGATAAATCAGTTTAGAAGACATTGACCACATCGTGCGAAGACATTCACTCATAGATAAGGAGTTGGTTCCAGATTTGTACGAATCCATGGTTCAGTACAAGTGAGGAATCTAACTACTTTGTGAAGCATAAGTGAATATACTAGGCATGTTGTGAGATGAAGTATGAAAGAGATCCAACTTGTGTGAATAGAAACTGCTTGTGGTAGAAAGTGATAAAGCTATAGGATCAAAGGGGCCGTAAAAAGGAAGTTTTATTTACCCCACGAAGAGCTGCTAGACGGAGTGGAAGAGGAGGCCGAGCAGTTCGATCTTCCGTTCCCTAACATGGCGACGGAGGACACCTACAGCCACGGCGGAGAGGACGATGTCCGCGGTCGGCGTGAAGACGACGTCGGAGAGGTTGCGGCAACGAAGCGCTTCGTCACCGGCGTTGTCGAGGGCTAGCGGTGGCGCTAGGGTTCGTGCGGGAGTGGAAGAAGAGATAATGACTGTGGTGAGGCGTGTATTTATAGGGACATGGGCGGCTCAGTGTTATTACATAGGTGCCCCTGGCGATTCATATTTGAGGAACACGTGGCCATCATGCAGCATATCGGGGGTTGTTCCACGTCCCACGCACGCCTGGATTGTCGGGTGGTCGTTCCCACTTCTCCGGGTTTCAGGTGAAGGAATGAGCATTGAAAACGGACTTAATGTTTGTCTCTGTATCTTCTGCTTACAAGGACGCAGAGAAGACATTCGACAGTTTCAATAGAATGCATATGATTTGGAGAGATAGAGTTTGAGATAGAAAGCATAGAGAGGTTAGGGTCCGATCACATTCACTTAGTTCAAAAGATTCAACAAGAAGACATAGCTATAAGTGAATGCTGTAGAGGACAGAACACTAGTATATATATATATATAATCAACATAGTGAAGATAATCATGAAGGCATGTTGAGATTGAAGCCAAACCAAATGTGAAGACATAGCAAATGTAACGCCATGAGTGAAACACTTCAAACAGAAAATTTGGTGGTGGCGTTACCCACCGTATAGGAAGTATTAGACCCAGACATGGCGCACAATTATCGTGGCGCTCCGAAGTCAAATTCCACATTAATGTATTCACACTTAGAATGTATGTCTTCATTGATTGAAGATATACTTTACTTCGTGCGTTGCACATCTAATTCATCAATATGCATAAGTGCTAGGATGTGTGTCTGATCACAGGACATTTGAGGATTCCAAGATATTTAGCTCACACCATAACTTGCAAAATCTCTTCTCATCCAAGGGCTTGGTGAAGATATCTGCCAATTGCTCTTCAGTGTTGACGTGTATGATATCAATATCTTCCTTCAAAACATGATCTCTGAGAAAGTGATGACGAATTTCAATGTGCTTTGTCTTCGAGTGCTGAACTGGGTTGTTGGCAATCTTGATGGCGCTTTCGTTGTCGCAGTAGAGTGGCACTTGCTTCAGATGAATGCCATAGTCCTTGAGTGTTTGCTTCATCCACAGAAGCTGAGCGTAGCAAGATCCAGCAGGAATGTATTCAGATTCAGTAGTGGAGAGAGATACACAGTTCTGCTTCTTTGAAGACCAACATACAAGTGATCGTCCCAGAAAATGACATGTGCCTGATGTAGACTTGCGATCCACTTTGTCACCAGCATAATCAGCATCCGAGAATCCAACCAGATCAAACTCTGAGCCCTTTGGATACCATAATCCTAAAGTTGGGGTGTGAGCCAAATATCGAAGAATTCGCTTCATAGCTAAGTGATGCGACTCCTTTTGTGCCGCTTGAAATCGAGCACACATGCAAACACTAAGCATAATATCTGGCCTAGATGCACATAGATAAAGCAAAGAACCAATCATGGAGCGGTATACCTTTTGATCGAACTCTTTACCATTGTCGTCAGGACCCAGATGATGCTTGGCTGGCATTGGCGTCGTGAAGCCTTTGCAGTCTTGCATACCGAACTTCTTCAGGCAATCTTTGAGATACTTCTCTTGAGATATGAAGATGCCGTTGCGTTGTTGTCGTATTTGAAGACCGAGGAAGAACTTCAGCTCTCCCATCATGGACATCTGATATTGCTCTTGCATCATATATCCAAACTCTTCACTGTACTTCTGATTGGTGCAGCCGAAGATAATGTCATCCACATATATTTGGCACACAAACAGTTCACCATCATATGTCTTCGTGAAGAGAGTGGGGTCAAGGGAACCAGGTATGAAGCCTTTGCTCTTTAGGAAGTATTTGAGTGTGTCATACCAGGCCCGAGGGGCTTGTTTGAGGCCATACAGTGCCTTGTTGAGCTTGTATACCATGTCAGGATGTTTTGGATCTTCAAAGCCAGGCGGTTGTGCAACATACACTTCTTCTTCAATCTTGCCAATGAGAAAGGCGCTCTTCACATCCATTTGATATAGAAGTATGTTATGATGATTTGCATAGGCCAACAGTATGCATATGGCTTCAAGTCTTGCCAAAGGAGCAAATGTTTCATCGAAGTCAATGCCTTCCACTTGAGTATATCCTTGAGCAACGAGACAAGCTTTGTTTCTGACAACTTGACCATGCTCATCTTGCTTGTTGCGGTATATCCATTTGGTGCCTATTATGTTGTGCTTCCGAGGATCAGGACGCTTAACTAGTTCCCATATATAGCTTGAATCCATTCAAGTTCCATGAAGGCTTCTTCAACTTTCTTGGGTTCTGTTATTGAGACGAATGCGAAGTGCCCACAGAAATTTGCTAGCTGAGTTGCCCTTGAACGAGTGAGCGGACGGGTGCATTGATGCTATCAATTATTCTCTCAATCTGCACTTCATTGGCAACACGAGGATGTACAGGGCGAAGATTTTGCTCTTGCTGATCATTGTCGTTGTTAGAGGGATTGTCTTCAGGCTGAACATTGTCTTCAGGTTGATCAGGTGCGGAGATGATAAGTTCCTCTTCAGGTTGAGCTTCAGAAGGTATGATTTCTCCAGTTCCCATTAGCTTGATTGTTTCGCTGGATGGAACTTCATCTAGCACATTTGGCAGGTGTTCTCTTTGTGAACCGTTAGTCTCATCAAATTGCACATCCACTGTTTCAACCACTTTATAATGAAAGAGATTGAAGACTTTGTAGGAGTGCGAATCCTTTCCATATCCAAGCATAAAACCCTCATGTGCTTTTGGTGCAAATTTTGAAGTGTGATGTGGGTCCTTGATCCAGCACCTGGCGCCAAATACTCTGAAGTAACTGACATTTGGCTTCTTGCCAGTAAGGAGCTCATAAGATGTCTTGTTCAGAAGCTTGTGAAGATAAACACGATTGATTGTATGGCATGCAGTATCAGTGGCTTCAGGCAAAATTTTCTTGGAGTCTGGTATTCATCAAGCATCGTTCGGGCCATCTCAATGAGTGTTCTGTTCTTGCGTTCGACGACGCCATTCTGCTGTGGCGTGTACGGGGCTGAGATTTCATGTGTGATGCCCAAGGTATCAAGATATGTATCAAGGCCAGTGTTCTTTAATTCAGTGCCATTGTCACTTCTGATGTGCTTTATCTTGGCGCCATAGTTGTTCATTGCTCAATTGGCGAAGCGTCTGAAGACATCCTGCACTTCAGTCTTGTAGAGGATTATGTGCACCCAAGTATATCTAGAATAATCATCAACAATGACAAAGCCATAGAGACAAGCAGTAGTAGTAAGAGTTGGGTAACGAGTGGGACCGAAAAGATCCATTTTGAGCAGTTCGAAGGGTCGAGTAGTAGTCATGATTGTCTTCGAGGGATGTTTGGCCATCGTCATCTTTCCTGCTTCATAGGCACCGCATAAGTGATCTTTCTTGAACTTGACGCCCTCGATGCCTATGACATGCTTCTTCTTTGCAAGGGTGTGGAGGTTCCTCATGCTAGCATGCCCAAGCCTCCGATGCCAGAGCCAGCATTCTGAGGCTTTTGCTAGAAGACATACGGCAAGCTGTGGTCCTGCTAAGAAATCTACCACGTACAAATCATCTTTCCGATACCCTTCAAACACTAGAGACTTGTCAGATTCCATTAGAACAAGGCAACAATATTTTCCAAATATTACGATCATGTTCAAATCGCAAAGCATTGAGACAGACATTAAGTTGAAGCCAAGGGATTCGACAAGCATGACTTTATCCATGTGTTGATCCTTTGAGATTGCAACTCTACCTAGACCCAATACCTTACTTTTACCAGTGTCAACAAATGTGATGTGACTCTTATCGGATGGACGTAAGGTTGAGTCCATAAGAAGGCTTCTTTTGCCAGTCATGTGGTTGGTACACCCACTATCAATAATCCATTCTGAAGACGCTGGTGTCGTACCCTACAGTGCAGTTAGGGGGATAGGCTTCATGAAGAGAATTGTGAAGCAAAAACATTTGACGAACCAGTGGGTTATGAAAGCTTAGATCCAGATTAGGACTGATAGGGAGAGTAGCAAGCGATTCAGGAACGAAGTACATAGTAAGACCATTCGGGCATTTGATCTTGCGCCCTACAAGATGTTTAAGGTCCACAACAATAGCGTTAGACGATTTTGGTTTTCTGCTGGAGACCTTTCCCTGCAAAAGAGAGTTAAGCTTTCTTAGCCACCCACATCTTCATGGGTGGCTTAGAAGCGATAAGTCTAAGTGCAGCGTCTGAGAACTTTGGCTTTGGAGCCCTAGCAAAAAGTCTTGCAGGCGGACAATACTACTCATAAGAATAAGCAGAATAGTTCTTGGTCTTAGGAACATGACGGTTCGATGAACCGCGCTCATATTCATAGGCCTGAGTATGATTTCCCTGCAAAATATTTGCGTTAGTGCGACTCAGGTGAGTCCTCTCTGTATGAAGCCTTTGAACCGTATGAAGCCTGTGGTCTGGGGTTTGTCTTCTTCACCTGTGGTGTCATGATGACATTCACAGGAAGATTTTCCAAACACTTTTTCGGCACCCAGATCATCTTCATAGGCGGCCCATTCCTGCAGTTAGTACCAATATACCTGGCAAACACTTCACCATTCTAATTCTTAAACAGTTTATAGTTTGCATCAAAGGATTCATTAATGACAATGGGTTTAGCACAAGTGAAGCCAGATAGATTGGATGGATCTGCTGAAGGTTCCTTTGCAGCAACCCAGGTGGTTTTGGGGTACTGCTCAGGTTTCCAGTAAGAGCCATCAGCATTCATTTTCCTTACGAACCCAACACCCTCTTTCCTCGGGTTTCGGTTCAGAATCTTCCTTTTGAGGACATCACATAGTGTCTGATGCCCTTTAAGACTTTTGTACATCCCTGTTTCAAGCAATGTCTTCAACCTAGCATTCTCATCAGCAATAGTAGTGGTATCCTCAGCACAGGGGTTAGTTACCACATCAACAGTTGAAGATATTGCAACAGTAGCAGCAGTAGAACATTCAGCAACAGAAGTAGCATTGTCGCGCTCAATGCATTTAAGACATGGTGGTTCAAATCCTTCCTGAGCGGAACTGATCTATTTGGCGCGAAGTGACTCGTTTTCCTTTTGAAGATCTTCATGAGCCGCTCTCAATTTCTCAAGATCTTGCTTCCTTTGAAGATAATCATAGGAAAGCTTTTCATGAGTTGTTGAGAGCGTTTCATGACGAATTTCAAGTTTCTCATACTTAACATGAAGATTTTTTATGTCTTCAATTAAGGACTCAGAGCGAGTCATTTCAGTGCCTAGCAGATCATCGCTTTTGTCTAAAAGTTTTTGAATATGTTCCATAGCTTTCTGTTGTTCAGTTGCAATTTTAGCAAGTGTTTTGTAGTTGGGTCTTGAATCACAATCAGAGTCATCTTCACTAGATGTTTGATAGTGAGTAGTGCGTGTGTTTAGCTTGGCACCGCGTGCCATGAAGCAGTAGGTAGGAGCGGAGTAGTTCTTGTCATTTGCATTGGTGTCGGTGATGAAGTCATTGTCTTCAGTGTTGAAGATGGACTTGGCAACGTATGCTGTAGCCAGACTTGCAATGCCAGAATCGGACTCCTCCTCAGACTCCACCTCCGCCTCCTCAGAAGCGGACTCCTCCTCTGAATCCATTTCCTTGCCAACAAATGCACGTGCCTTGCCAGATGAGCTCTTCTTGTGTGATGAAGACTTTGAGGAAGACTTGGAAGAAGACTTCTTGTCGTCAAAGTCATATTCCTTGCTCTTCTTCTTATTCTTGTTCTCATTGTCCCACTGCGGACACTCAGAGATGAAGTGGCCAGTTTTCTTACACTTGTGGCATGTTTTCTTCTTGTAGTCATGAGCAGAAGCTTCATCATTCCTTGAGCTTGATCGTGAAGACTTCGTGAAGCCTTTCTTCTTGGTGAATTTTTGGAACTTGTTCACAAGCATAGCAAGTTCCTTTCCAATGTCTTCAGGGTCATCAGAACTGCTGTCAGATTCTTCTTCAGATGAGGAGATAGCTTTTGCCTTCAAGGCACGAGTTCGCCCATAGTTTGGACCGTAGATATCTCTTTTCTCAGAAAGCTAAAACTCATGTGTGTTGAGCCTCTCAAGTATGTCAGACGGATCGAGTGTCTTGAAATCAGGACGTTCTTGAATCATCAGGGCTAGGGTGTCAAACGAGTTGTCAAGTGATCTCAGTAGTGTCTTGACGACTTCATGCTTGGTGATCTCAGTAGCGCCGAGGGCTTGAAGCTCATTTGTGATGTCAGTGAGTCGGTCAAACGTGAGCTGGACATTCTCATTGTCATTTCGCTTGAAGCGATTGAACAGGTTGCGGAGGACACTGATTCTCTGATCTCTTTGGGTTGAGACGCCTTCGTTGACCTTGGAGAGCCAGTCCCAGACTAGCTTAGATGTTTCCAAAGAACTTACAGGGCCATACTGTCCTTTGGTCAGACGACCACAAATGATATTCTTGGCAGTAGAGTCCAGTTGAACGAACTTCTTGACATCAGCAGCAGTGACACCTTCTCCAGCCTTGGGAACGCCATTCTTGCCGACATACCATAGGTCGACGTCAATGGCTTCAAGATGCATGCGCATCTTATTCTTCCAGTAGGGATATTCAGTTCCATCGAAGATGGGGAACGCAGCGGAGACCTTAATTATCCCTACAGTCGACATAGCTAAAACTCCAGGTGGTTAAACCGAATCACACAGAACAAGGGAGTACCTTGCTCTGATACCAATTGAAAGTGCGTTTTATCGACTAGAGGGGGGGTGAATAGGCGATTTTTATGAAAGTCTTCAAAACGTGGAAGTTTCGAAGACAAACAATAGAAATAAACCTATTACCATGCAACGAAAGGTAGACTACACTAGGCAATCCATAGTCAAGTATTCAATGGAGTGAGAGCACAATGACTAATAGCAGCAATGTAGTAAGGATCAGGTAGGAAGATATTATGAAGCCAAACAGAACACGCAGTCACTCAGTGAAGACAAAAGATAGTGCAAACATACAATGACTTCACAAGGAGTAACAGTAAGTAAAGGGAAGGGAAGGATGAAACTAATGACTCGTTGAAGACAATGATTTGTTGGACCAGTTCCAGTTGCTGTGACAACTGTACGTTTGGTTAGGGCGGCTAGGTATTTAAACCTGAGGACACACAGTCCCGGACACCCAGTCCTGAACACGCAGCTCAGGACACCCAGTCCTCATCGTATTCCCCTTGAGCTAAGGTCACACAGACCTCGCCCAATCACTCTGGTAAGTCTTCAAGGTAGACTCCCAAACCTTCACAGACTTCATTCACCAGCGATCCACAATGTCTCTTGGGTGCTTAGAACGCGACGCCTAACAGGCTGGAGGATTCACATCTCTCAAGTGTAATAAGTCTTCAGATCACACAGACAAGAAGACTTAAGTGATGCCTAATTCTCTTTGGCTCTGGGTGGTTAGGGCTTTATCTTCGCAAGGAATTCTCTCTCAAAGGCTTCGAGGTGGGTCGACAAAAGCCGTATTCTAACTCTGAGCAGCCAACCGTTTATGGTTGTAGGGGTGGGCTATTTATAGCCACTAGGCAACCCGACCTGATTTGTCCGAAATGACCCTGGGTCACTAAGGAACTGACACGTGTTCCAATGGTCAGATTTCAAACTCACACGGCAACTTTACTTGGGCTACAAGAAAAGCTGACTTGTCTGACTCTGGACAAGATTCGCTCTCATAGTCTTCACTCGAAGACATAGGTTTTGGTTAAGAATCACTTCAGTTATTCTGACTGGTTCTCTTGGACCCCACTTAACAGTACGGTGGTTCCTATGACTCAACAAAGAAGAAAAAGAACTACGAAAGATCTAATTCTTTGAGCTCCATAGGCTTCATGCGATGTCTTCTCTTGTCATAGTCTTCAATGTGAATATCTTCATATACCACCTTTGACATCAATGTCTTCATACATTTTTAGGGGTCATCTCTGGTAGGAAAACCGAATCAATGAGGGACTTCTACCTGTGTTATCCTGCAATTCTCACAAACACATTAGTCCCTCAACTAGGTTTGTCGTCAATACTCCAAAACCAACTAGGGGTGGCACTAGATGCACTTACAATGCCGATCCACGGAACCTCTTCTTCTCCATGCCGACCACTTGCACGTTAAAGGGGGGGTACCTGAGCATCGCGACTCAGGGCTCTTACTGGCTCTCCAGCCCTCACCCTCTGGCCTTGTCCACGGCATCGCGACCTGGCATACCAGCGATGGCTGAGACCAGCTCGAGGGCCGGGACCCGAGGACGTAGAGTGCCGGCATCTAACCAAATTTGCAGGTACACATCACAAGATAAGGCCCAGTGCCAGGCGCAACCCGCCTAGAGGTAGGGCCCCGTGAGTCCCGTGCTGGCTCAAGGGTGCCCAGATACACCTCGCCAGGCCCTACCGTGCCAGCCACGTGTCAGGGTGGGGCTGTACACGCCCCGGGGGCTCCTCCCGGAGGGGAGCCCCCTCCCACGTACCAGTGGAAGCACCATGCTCCGCGCTGGCTGACGACACTGCCGAGGAGCAGCTATGCCCATACACATACAGAAGCGCTATGCTCCGCGCTGGTGATAAACAACTGAGGATGGCCCCCGGCCGCATCAACCTCAGGGAGCCCAGAGCTCAGTATCGAGCCTCATCGTAACGCCTCCCCTTGGGAGTGCCGCGCGAGGGGGCTGGGCACGGGGGCTGCGCCTGGGTCACGCCCAGACGCACGCTACCCAGCCAGGCCCCCCCGGGCCTGGTTCGTCGCGCGTCTCTCCCCGAGCAAAGCCAAGGTACGAAGACCGTTTGAGCGTCAAGGGGGACTCCTGAGCATCGCGACTCAGGAGCCTAACTGGTCACGTAGCCCCTCACTCCTTAGTTCCGAAAGGCTAACGTTGGTTGAGGTATGCGCGCGGCCGGGCTCTGCAGACGTAGAACGGTAGATCCACCCACATAACACCTCCCTACTTGTTGTTCGTGCGCCAAGGGGGACTCCTAAGCATCGCGACTCAGGAGCCTAACTTGTCACGTAGCCCCTCACTCCTTGGTCCCGTCCTGGTTTCCGGTCGGGGCTAACGGCGGCTGAGGTATGCGTGGGGCCGGGCTCTGCCGGCGTAGAACATAAGCAAGTAGGAAGGAAAAGCGTAAATTTCAAGGAATTCAAAATCAAATATGACAGTCCACATTGTTATCTCAATGCCAAACGCAAGTTTAAACGCCTCCCCGAGGCATGATACATGTGCAGGAATTAAAGGCAGGACAGGAGCCACAACGGAGTCACTTGTCGGCGATGGAGCAGCGCGGAGTGAGTTCGCCTCATGGAGCAGAGGGGTCGGCAGCGCCTTGCTTCGGCTTTGTAACGCCCTCGATGCGGCTATATCTCCCACGTGTCGAAGCACAACTTAGAGGCATAACCGCATTGAAAGCAATGTCGCAAGTGAGGTAATCTTCACACAACCCATGTAATACATAAGGGAAAAGAGATACATAGTTGGCTTACAATCGCCACTTCACATAAATACATGATTAAAGCATTACATCAACCAAGTACAATCAAGGTCTGACTACGGAACCAAAATAAAAGAAGAACCCCAAATGCTACAAAGTCCCCAATCGACCCCAACTGGGCTCCACTACTGATCAACTAGAACGAAACAACACAAAGGACAAGATCTTCATCGAGCTCCTCCTTGAGCTTGGTTGCGTCATCTGCACGGACACATCGGCACCTGCAAGCTGGTTTTGGAAGTATCTGTGAGCCACGGGGACTCAGCAATCTCGCACCCTCGCGATCAAGACTATTTAAGCTTGTGGGTAAGGTAAAGGTATGAGGTGGAGCTGCAGCAAGCGACTAGCATATATGGTGGCTATCATACGCAAATGAGAGCGAGAAGAGAAGGCAAAGCATGGTCGATAAAAGTATGATCAAGAAGTGATCCTAGAACAACCTACGTCAAGCATAACTCCAACACCGTGTTCACTTCCCGGACTCCACCGAGAAGAGACCATGACGGTTACACACGCGGTTGATGCATTTTAATTAAGGTCAACTTCAGGTTTTCTACAACCGGACATTAACAAATTCCCATCTGCCCATAACCGCGGGCACGGCTTTCGAAAGATCAAATCCCTGCAGGGGTGTCCCAACTTAGCCCATGACAAGCTCTCATGGTCAACGAAGGAATAGACCTCCTCCCGAGACATTCCGATCAGACTCGGTATCCCGGTTCTACAAGACATCCTCGACAATGGTAAAACAAGTCCAGCAAGACCACCCGATGCGCCGACATCCCGATAGGAGCTGCACATATCTCGTTCTCAGGGTAACACCGGATAAGCAATCCGTACAACTAAAACCAGCCCTCGAGTTTCCCCGAGGTGGTGCTGCAAGGGGCTCTAGTTTGGACCAACGCTTAGACAAGCACTGGCCCGGGGGGGGGGGGGTTAAAATAAAGATGACCCTCGGGATGCGTGACTCCCAAGGGAAAAAAGGCTAGGTAGCAAATGGTAAAACCAAGGTTGGTCCTTGCTAGAGGATTTTTATTCAAAGCGAACTGTCAAGGGGTTCCCATTATAACCCAACCGCGTAAGGAACGCAAAATCCGGGAACATAACACCGATATGACGGAAACTAGGGCGGCAAGAGTGGAACAAAACACCAGGCATAAGGCCGAGCCTTCCACCGTTTACCAAGTATATAGATGCATTAATTAAAATAAGATATATTGTGATATCCCAACAAGTAAACATGTTCCAACAAGGAACAACATCTCCATGTCCCAACAAGGAACAAACTTCAATCTTCACCTGCAACTAACAATGCTATAAGAGGGGCTGAGCAAAGCGGTTACCTAGCCAATCAATGTTTTGCTAGGACAAGGTGGGTTAGGGGCTTGGTTCAACAATATGGGAGGCATGATAAGCAAGTGGTAGGCATCGCAGCATAGGCATAGCAAAAGAGCGAGCAACTAGCAAGCAAAGATAGAAGTGATTTCGAGGGTATGATCATCTTGCCTGAAATCCCGCAAGGAAGAAGAACGTGTCCAAGAAGAAGACAAACGGACGTAGACGAACGGGTCCTCACAAACGCAACGTTATCGGAACCAACCCGAAGAAGCAAACACCGGAAAAGAAGCACACAACATAGTAGACAACTAACACATGAACATGGGATGATATGCGGGATGCGGTATGCGATGCATATGCATGATATGCAAAGAAATGAAAGAACCTAGCCTCAACTTGGAAAACCAAGTGTGCCACTAGAAAGATGAGGTGAAATCTCTTGAAAACGATATAAAGAACGCCGGAATCGGAGTTACGGTTTGGAAATGGCAAGCAATTCAAATATGACAGCGGTCTGCGATTTACATCAAGTAGTCATCTAAATGCAACAAGATGAACATGCTACAACACTCAAACATGACAACAAAATACATGGCAGGGATCCATTCATGAATCTTAACAAAAGTCTAGCACTGAGCTACGGCCAATTCATCCATTAACAGGTTCAAACAATCATGGCAAAAATGCATATGGTAAACAGATTTCAGACTTAGTGAAATTAACACTTGTCTGGAATTTCAGATCAGGTAGCACACTTCGGAGCAACAAAACTACAGGCTACAGGACCTGAAAATGGCAAAGTAAAGCATGGCATGCAGCTACTCCAAGAGATTAACAAAAGTCCCTTAGTGACCTTGAGCCAAAAGGGATCAGAAAATACAATTGCAAGCATGTGAACATGGCAAAAACATAATCAGATCACATACTTTGCGAAAACTGAAGCATGCTGAAAACAGATATCAAGTAGGCATGTTAACGAGCTCGATGCACTCACTATAGAGCAAGTCATTACAATCTAAGCATACACCCATCAAGAATACACAAAATACAAGCTAGACATGGCAAGAACAATAGCATAGCATGCACAGACCGACTACACCATCCTCGGCAAAATTGCTAACAAGTAGACAATCTGCCCAGATTCACGAAATAGCAAAAGTAGAGCTCGATTGACTCAAGCTAGGGTGCTCCATAATTGCAAACAAAGACATGGTTGGATAGAGCAATACAATATTAACAAAACATCCTTAGTGATCATCCTCAAAAGAGGCACGGATCACTAGGAAACAACATGAACATATGGAATAATGAGATAAACAGACCAAGGACTTAGTGGAAAAGCTAAGTCCCTGAAATCAGCATTACCAAGTGCCTCATTTGGCAAGCTTGTGCTAGTCACCACACACATCACAAAAATACATAGGTTGCACCTCTGGAAAGATGGCAAAACCCTTAACAAAACATATGTGGAACTCATGGGCATATCATGCACACAATAATCATGGCAAAAAATGACAAATATCCAAATGGAGTAGCAGATCTGACAATTATCTCAAGTAGCACTCTTCTAACAGCATTTCGGGCATCAAGATGAACTCAAATGGAAATGATGCAATGGAATGAAATGATGTATTCTCTGAGGCGAACAATTTGATATGCTATATGCTAAAAACGGAGCTACGGATGCGGAGATACGACATGACGAACATAGCAAAATAGTTAGGGTTTCGGGGCAAAAAGTCAACCTCTCATCTAGATCCAGATCCGGATCTCGCCGGAGCACTGTAGCAGTTCGTCGGAATTACTGTTCACTGGAGAAGCAAAACGAGGAGGAAGCCGGAGGAGGGCCGGATCCGGTGGCCGGAGAGGGTGCCGGCGATGGGGAGGGCCCGACACAGCGGCGCGGCTGCAAGGCGCGGTGAGGCTCCGGCTATGGGCGGCGGATGCGGCGTGCCGCGGCGGACGTCGGCGGCCGGCGAGCTCCGGCCTCAGGTGTGGGGCAGCGCGTGGAGGAGCAGGCGCCCGAGGCGGCGGTGAAGAGCAGCGTCGGCGAGCTCCGGCGAAGGGCGGCGGCCAGCGGGGAGGTTCGGAGGCGGCGCAGGCATCTTCCGGTGGTGGCGGCGGTGGCCGGCACAGCTCCGGCGGCCGGAAGCAGCCAAGATGGTGGGCGGCGCGCGCGGGGTCTCCCGCGGGTGGCGGCTGCGGCGGTTGGGCCCCGCGGGCCCGATCCGGGCCGCGCGGGTCGGCGGCAGGGACGGCTGGCGTGGGACACGTGGCACGTTGCCACTGGCCAGGAGCGGCGGCGGGATTTCGTCCAGCGGGCGCGGACATGTCCGGCGGCGTGCGGGGGGAGTTTTAGGGTTTCATCTGCGGAAATTTTGGAGGGGATCACATATATATAGGTAGAGGGAGCTAGGAGAGTCCAAATGAGGTGCGGTTTTCGGCCACGCGATCATGATCGAATGACCGAGATGATGGAGGAGGTTTAGGTGGGTTTTGGGCCAAATTGGAAGGATGTTGGGCTGCAATACACACGAGGCCTTTTCGGTCCCTCAGTTAACCGTTGGAGTATCAAACAAAGTCCAAATGGTACGAAACTTGACAGGCGGTCTACCTGTAGTAAACCAAGGCCGCTTGGCAAATCTCGGTTCAATCCGGAAATGTTTAATCCCCACACATGAAAGAAAGGTAGAAATGACCACCAGAGGAGAACGGAGCGCTGGAATGCAAAACGGACAACGGGGAAAATGCTCGGGTGCATGAGACGAACATGTATGCAAATGAAATGCACATGATGACATGATAAGCAATGCATGACACGCAAGCAAAGACAAGGAAACAACAGCGAATAACTGGAGGACACCTGGCACAACAGTCTCGGGGCGTTACAACACTCCACCACTACGAGAGGATCTCGTCCCGAGATCTAGAATGGCACAAGAGGGAAAACGGAAGAGAAAGAGAAAAGGTATAACTAAGTTTCTCCTTTGACAAACGTGTGAAACCAAAGAACCTTGAAGAGGTTAACCCATTTCGAGAAAATAATACAACGGAGATGCACGAAGTTGAAAAACACTCCGTTAGAAAAGAGGGAGAAGGAAGAACAAATTCGGACAGCACTCCGGTAGAAAGAGATATGAAACTTGATAAGACAAAAAGAACATGAACAGAAGGGCACAACACTCCGGTTAAATGGATAGGCATGAAAAGAACATGATCTTGACAAACAAGAATATGGTTGAAGAGAACAACAACACAATGCGTCCGGAACGAAAGAATAGAAGTTGTATCGACGGAACAAAAGAACGGAGAAGAAAACAACATCTTCTACCTGAAAAACATCTTAAAGTGAAGGGTCACACGGAGTTGTTGGAACAATCCACAACGAAAAGAATAAACTTGATATGGTCTTATGTAACACATCTCAAATTATGAGGTGACAACCTGCCACTCACGAGAAGAAGAATTGGATTGATATGAACAAGGAGACGAGAAAGTATATCGCACCGGAAAGGATAAATGAAGAACTTGGATCATTTATAAGCACCATAATAACAACCATCCTTAGGGAAGGCTTAAGGTGAAATATAACCCAAGATAACTCCAATGACGAGATTGATGGATTTGAAATATCTCATTCATGACAACATGTGAATCAAGAGACATGAATTCAAATTATCAAGAATGACATAATACCATCTCCAATGATACGGAAGAAAGAATTGCACTCCGGATTGCAAGATGAGAATGCTTGAGCTCCTTAGAAAAGAATCTCGATGAAAACTTCGAGAAGGGATTAAATCCTTGATGAATCCATCATGTAGAACCTTCATGAAGAACTCCGGTAATAAAAGAATGATCCAAAATAATTGAATGATGAAAAGAATAAGATTTAAGCCTTGCAATGGTTTAGATAGGGAACCCCGTGATAATATAATTGAAAGAGGTTGGAACTCCGGGCAAAAAGAGAAGATGAAACAAATGAAACCGAGAGTTTGAAGGTCCTCCGGAATAAGAATTAATCATTTGGATGAAACTAGAATAAGAATTACATTATGCTTATCCTTCACCAATTAAATTGATGACAATCAACGGATTTGGCATATCACTTATTCTCGTAAAAGATCAAGAGAGATATAACATAAACTTGGAAAGGTCTTCGACGAATCCACCGGTAGGATTGACAACAATGAATGAATTGATATGATAACAAGGTAAGAAGAATCTTGAGCGAACCACCGTAAGAATTGAAAATGAACGAAGAAGAAAAATAAAGAAGCACCAGGAAGAATTAGAGAGCAAATGAAGATATTGAGGGGAATTTACATAAAAGAGAACGAAGAGATCACGAGCCGATTAAAGATCACTTGAGCGAAACACCGGTAAAATTGGAGAATGATAGCTGAAAGCTGAGAATAAATAATCCCGAAATGATGGCCTCCGGACAATCAAATTTAGCAGAATCTTGAATTGCTCCGGATAGGTGAAAAGAATTCTCACAATCAAGACAATTACGAGAGGATGGCAACAAGTTAGAATCACGAATCTTGAAGAGAAAAGAGCAAGATTAAAGAGAAACTCTTCTTCGGTCTTCAACATCCGAGAATGACGACGAGTACACCACCAAGAATTATATCAACCAAGAATTATTGAGGGACACCGGAATGAAGAATGGAAAAGTTGAGCCAACAATGAAAAGGATTAGAAAGATCTTGGACAAGGGCATCTGACTGATGATAAATCATTCTTACGTCCAACTTCAAAAGAATTTAGGATAGCTCCGGGAAAATAGAAGAGTCAGGTAAGATCCTGGAAAAGGACATGTGGGTTAGGGCCCACTCAAAAGGAAACACTGTTGAATGATTTAAAAGATAGATTGCGCCGGTTGAATTAAATGGCTTGAATGACATAACAACCTCGAAATAGGTTGAACTGATCTTGAAAGACAAGACGAGCCTTTTGAGATATCTTGAGCACTCTGGGACAATATAATAGCGAGAGATGAACGATTAAGAATTGCACCGGAATGAGAAAGCATTGAAATACGGAAAAGAATATGATCAAACACCAAAAGCTTGAATTGAATCCACCGGAGAAGATAAAAGAACAAGGAATGATAACTAGAAGTTCCGTTAGTATCTTCATGAGAATCACCGGATAAGAACATTGAAGGAAAAGAATAGAGAGGGACTTTCATCAATAAAATGGATAGTGATTAAGGAATCGGAATCCTTGAAGAAAAATGGGTGGGTGGGTGGGAAAACAAAGACAACTTGAAGACGGATGAAACAACCAACGTTGATGAAAAACTGAGATTGGATCTTGCGGATGTTGAAATGATTGGATCCACTTGAAGAGAAAACACGCCGGTGAAAAGGATTGGCAAGACAAACTCGATGATCGAGAAGGATTAGTATTCACATCGGAGTATGAGAACACCATTTGGGGAAGGTATGGAATCAACACTTGACATTGAAGCAACTTGAATACCACAACTCAAAACAAAACAAAGGATTGGCTTGCGGAATAAGCCGGAACAAACATATGACAGAGATTTCATCCGAAGTTTTCGTGGTGGGGCCTACACGGGCTCGATCGTACAGGACCATCATGTACAAGGCAGTGCACATGACATACGAAGCGTCCCTGAGTCGGCATAGCCAAGGACTCATTAAGACACAACGAGACCACTGTAAAACCGACCGTGAATAGGCGGACCACTAGACGTCGAACCCCAATTTCATATCATACATCTGTCGAAAAGACATCCTATGAGCTACTTGAATTCCCACTTATAAACTCCTGAAATTTTCCGATTATGCAATCGGGTGTTGGGGATATAGGGGAAGCATAATATCTCACCCAAACTAGCAAATCCTACATCCAGTTGTATCCATCCTTCAACACATAACCAAGAAACCTTCAGAAATCATCTACCTCAACCTTCGAAAAGCATCCGTTATACAAGTTATGGCAATACTCCCGAACTCCCGCCCCAGTACTGGGTGGCGTCGAGGTTATCTCACCAATGAAATGCATAAAAGAGATTTTCGATGTCGGCATACTAAACTCAGGTATTCCAGAACTGCAATGATAAATTATGACGACAACACCTCGGAGCTCAACTCCCCGGGACACTTCCACAAAACCCCTGACAGGAGGCACCAAGACAATGTTCTCGTCACAAAACCATCAGAATGATTCCAAGATACCCGCGTGATCCTAAAAAAGTTTAGTGAAATTTGAGAAGAGAAGAGTCAAAACTCTACGTCAGGATGCCTTACCAGAGCGATGAGGAGACTGGGGAGTAAAAGAATTCCTAAACTCTCTGATATATAATTCCTAAATGACTCAAAACATTTTTTCTAGACTCAACAACGGCTGCTAAAAACAATCAGGCAATGGGGCTCCTAAGGTCGGGGAAGGCTCTGATACCAACTTGTAACGCCTTCGATGCGGCTATATCTCCCACGTGTCGAAGCACGACCTAGAGGCATAACCGCATTGAAAGCAATGTCGCAAGTGAGGTAATCTTCACACAACCCATGTAATACATAAGGGAAAAGAGATACATAGTTGGCTTACAATCGCCACTTCACATAAATACATGATTAAAGCATTACATCAACCAAGTACAATCAAGGTCCGACTACGGAACCAAAATAAAAGAAGAACCCCAAATGCGACAAAGTCACTGATCGATCCCAACTGGGATCCACTACTGATCAACTAGAACGAAACAACACAAAGGACAAGATCTTCATCGAGCTCCTCCTTGAGCTTGGTTGCGTCATCTGCACGGACTCATCGGCACCTGCAAGATGGTTTTGGAAGTATCTGTGAGCCACGGGGACTCAGCAATCTCGCACCCTCGCGATCAAGACTATTTAAGCTTGTGGGTAAGGTAAAGGTATGAGGTGGAGCTGCAGCAAGCGACTAGCATATATGGTGGCTATCATACGCAAATGAGAGCGAGAAGAGAAGGAAAAGCACAGTCGATAAAAGTATGATCAAGAAGTGATCCTAGAACAACCTACGTCAAGCATAACTCCAACACCGTGTTCACTTCCCGGACTCCGCCGAGAAGAGACCATCACGGTTACACACGCGGTTGATGCATTTTAATTAAGGTCAACTTCAGGTTTTCTACAACCGGACATTAACAAATTCCCATCTGCCCATAACCGCGGGCACGGCTTTCGAAAGTTCAAATCCCTGCAGGGGTGTCCCAACTTAGCCCATGACAAGCTCTCATGGTCAACGAAGGAATAGACCTCCTCCCGAGACATTCCGATCAGACTCGGTATCCCGGTTCTACAAGACATCCTCGACAATGGTAAAACAAGTCCAGCAAGACCACCCGATGCGCCGGCATCCCGATAGGAGCTGCACATATCTCTTTCTCAGGGCAACACCGGATAAGCAATCCATACAACTAAAACCAGCCCTCGAGTTTCCCCGAGGTGGCGCTGCAAGGGGCTCTAGTTTGGACCAACGCTTAGACAAGCGCTGGCCCGGGGGGGGGTTAAAATAAAGATGACCCTCAGGATGCGCGACTCCCAAGGGAAAAAAGGCTAGGTGGCAAATGGTAAAAGCAAGGTTGGGCCTTGCTGGGGGAGTTTTATTCAAAGCGAACTGTCAAGGGGTTCCCATTATAACCCAACCGCGTAAGAAACGCAAAATCCGGGAACATAACACCGATATGACGGAAACTAGGGCGGCAAGAGTGGAACAAAACACCAGGCATAAGGCCGAGCCTTCCACCGTTTACCAAGTATATAGATGCATTAACTAAAATAAGATATATTGTGATATCCCAACAAGTAAACATGTTCCAACAAGGAACAACATCTCCATGTCCCAACAAGGAACAAACTTTAATCTTCACCTGCAACTAACAACGCTATAAGAGGGGCTGAGCAAAGCGGTAACCTAGCCAATCAACGGTTTGCTAGGACAAGGTGGGTTAGGGGCTTGATTCAACAATATGGGAGGCATGATAAGCAAGTGGTAGGCATCACAGCATAGGCATAGCAAAAGAGCGAGTAACTAGCAAGCAAAGATAGAAGTGATTTCGAGGGTATGATCATCTTGCCTGAAATCCCGCAAGGAGAAGAACGTGTCCAGGAAGAAGACAAACGGACGTAGACGAACGGGTCCTCACAAACGCGATGTTATCGGAACCAACCCGAAGAAGCAAACACCGGAAAAGAAGCACACAACATAGTAAACAACCAACACATGAACATGGGATGATATGCGGGATGCGGTATGCGATGCATATGCATGATATGCAAAGAAATGAAAGAACCTAGCCTCAACTTGGAAAACCAAGTGTGCCACTGGAAAGATGAGGTGAAATTGCTTGAAAGCGATATAAAGAACGCCGGAATCGGAGTTACAGTTTGGAATTGGCAAGCAATTGAAATATGACACCGGTCTGCGATTTACAGCAAGTAGTCATCTAAATGCAACAAGATGAACATGCTACAACACTCAAACATGACAACAAAATACATGGCAGGGATCCATTCATGAAGCTTAACAAAAGTCTAGCACTGAGCTACGGCCAATTCATCCATTAAAAGGTTCAAACAAGCATGGCAAAAATGCATATGGTAAACAGATTTCAGACTTGGTGAAATTAATACTTGTCTGGAATTTCAGATCAGGTAGCACACTTCAGAGCAACAAAACTACAGGCTACAGGACCTGAACATGGCAAAGTAAAGCATGGCATGGAGCTACTCCGAGAGCTTAACAGAAGTCCCTTAGTGACCTTGGGCCAAAAGGGAACAGAAAATACAATTGCAAGCATGTGAACATGGCAAAAGCATAATCAGATCACAGACTTGGTGAAAACTGGAGCATGCTGAAAACAAATATCAAGTAGGCATGTTAACGAGCTCGATGCACTCACTACAGAGCAAGGCATGACAATCTAAGCATACACCCATCAAGAATACACAAAATACAAGCTAGACATGGCAAGAACAATAGCATGGCATGCACGGACCGACTACAACATCCTCGACAAAATTGCTAACAAGTAGACAATCTGCCCAGATTCATGAAATAGCAAATGTAGAGCTCGATTGACTCAAGCTAGGGTGCTCCATAATTGCAAACAAAGACATGGTTGGATAGAGCACTACAATATTAACAAAACATCCTTACTGATCATCCTCAAAAGAGTCACGGATCACTAGGAAACAACATGAACATATGGCATAATGAGATAAACAGACCAAGGACTTAGTGGAAAAGCTAAGTCCCTGAAATCAGCATTACCAAGTGCCTCATTTGGCAAGCTTGTGCTAGTAACCACACACATCACAAAAATACATGGGTTGCACCTCTGGAAAGATGGCAAAACCCTTAACAAAACATAGGTGGAACTCATGGGCATATCATGCACACAATAATCATGGCAAAAAATGACAAATATCCAAATGGAGTAGCAGATCTAACAATTATCTCAAGTAGCACTCTTCTAACAGCATTTCGGGCATCAAGATGAACTCAAATGGAAATGATGCAATGGAATGAAATGATGCAAATGGAACCAAAAATGGAGCTACGGATGCGGAGATATGACACGACGAACATAGCAAAATAGTTAGGGTTTCGGAGCAAAAAGTCAACCTCTCGTCTAGATCCAGATCCGGATATCGCCGGAGCACTGTAGCAGTTTGTCGGAATTACTGTTCAATGGAGAAGCAAAACGAGGAGGAAGCCGGAGGAGGGCCGGATCCGGTGGCCGGAGAGGGTGCCGGCGACGAGGAGGGCCCGGCACAGCGGCGCGGCTGCAAGGCGCGGCGAGGCTCCGGCAATGGGCGGCGGATGGGGCGTGCCGCGGCGGACGTCGGCGGCCGGCGAGCTCCGGCCTTAGGAGTGGGGCGGCGCGTGGAGGAGCAGGCGCCTGAGGCGGCGGCGAAGAGCAGCGCCGACAAGCTCCGGCGAAGGGCGGCGGCCAGCAGGGAGGTTCAGAGGCGGCGCATGCATCTTCCGGTGGTGGCGGCGGTGGCCGGCGCAGCTCCGGCGGCCGGAAGCAGCGAAGACGGAGGGCGGCGCGCGCGGGGTCTCCCGCGGGTGGCGGCTGTGGCGGTTGGGCCCCGCGGGCACGATCCGGGCCGCGCGGGTCGGCGGCGGGGACGGCGGGTGTGGGACATGTGGCACGTTGCCACTGGCTAGGAGCGGCGGCGGGATTTCGTCCGGCGGGCGCGAACATGTCTGGCGGCGTGCGGGGAGTTTTAGGGTTTCATCTGCGGAAATTTTGGAGGGGATCACATATATATAGGTAGAGGGAGCTAGGAGAGTCCAAATGAGGTGCGGTTTTCGGCCATGCGATCGTGATCAAACGACCGAGATGATGGAGGAGGTTTAGGTGGGTTTTGGGCCAAATTGGAAGTGTGTTGGGCTGCAACACACACGAGGCCTTTTCGGTCCCTCGGTTAACCGTTGGAGTATCAAACGAAGTCCAAATGGTACGAAGCTTGACAGGCGGTCTACCGGTAGTAAACCAAGGCCGCTTGGCAAATCTCGGTTCAATCCGGAAATGTTTAATCCCCACACATGAAAGAAAGGTAGAAATGACCATCAGAGGAGAATGGAGCGCCGGAATGCAAAACGGACAACGGGGAAAATGCTCGGATGCATGAGACGAACATGTATGCAAATGAAATGCACATGATGACATGATAAGCAATGCATGACACGCAAGCAAAGACAAGGCAACAACAGTGAATAACTGGAGGACACCTGGCACAGCGGTCTCGGGGCGTTACAGGCTTGGTGCTGAAGGCCCGAAACTTCCCCAGCAGAGCCTCCGCGCGACCCTTCACGGCCTTAGCAGCGGCAATGGCACGCTCGCCACTTACTGGCTCCAGTAGGGTGTCGAGGTGGACGCCGGGATTACGAAGGTAGATGTGGGTGAGGACCCGCGTCAGCGCTGCAGAAGATAGGACACGCGCCTCGGCCTCGGCCGTGGGGCCAAGGCCAAGGGCGACATCTTCAAGAGCACGAACCAGGAAGGGAAGCAGCTTGGTGGGGCCGTCCTTGGCGCCAGCCAGCGGGCTCTCCAGGCTGCCGTCGTAAAGTGTCCTCAGCGAGGAGCGAGCCTTCTCCTCCATCTCCGCGAAGGCCACGCGGTCCTCGGCAAGAACCTGGGCCTTGTCGTCCAGCTCGACCTTCCTCGCCCCCAACTCCTGCTGCAGCGTGCCTAGGCGGTCACGGCGCCTCCTGAGCTTGACCTCCCTCTCCTTGACGGCCGCCTCGCGAGCCTTCACGCCTTCTTCCTGCTCTTGGCGAAGGCGGGCCTCTTTCGCGAGCTAGTCCCGCAGGCCTTGCAGCTCATCCTTCAGCGCCTTGCAGCGACCATGGACATCGATCACCTCCCCCAGGGCTGCATCACGAGCAGCCTTCGCCTCAAGGACGGCCTGCCTCTCCTCATCGCAAGCCGTCGAGGCCTGGACCAGCGTTGCCTGAATCGAAGCATAGGAGCGAATCCATCCTGAAGCCAGCTCCAAGCACCCAACCACCAAGCGAGGGTCGGCGCCAAGAAGATCCTGCCGCAGCCGGTCCAACTCAGCAGCAGCACGATCCAGAACGGCAGGAGGAGTCGGAGAGACAGCAGTCGGTGGAGTAGGAGGAAAAGGCGGCAGCGCGACCATAGCATCCTAAGGCAGAGCCTGCTGCGCCCCAACGGCTGTAGTGGCGGCAGCAGGCAAAGGCACCTCAGGAGTCACTTGGGCCATGGGGGCTGAGCTCGCCCCAGCCGGCTCAGCCAGGCCTTGCGAGGACGACCAGGCAGGAGAATCCCGTGCGTCGCGGTCACCTTCCTTCGCGGGCAGAGGCGCTGCCACGGATGGAACCTCAGGAGCTCCCTTCGGCTTCTTTGCTGCAGGTGCCAGCCTGTCCAAGAGATGTGGACGTCAAGCCTCAGCAGCAGAATAAGAAACAAAGACAAGAATCAAGCTCTTATGGGTCGTCGCCAGTGATCTCAGGCAGCCTCCGGCCAAATTTGAAGCCTGAGAGCCGGCTGGAAGGGTCAACCTTGGGAAGCTCGGGAGCGGAAGGCGCATCTGTGGTCCACCTTGGGGCTGGGGCAGACCCGTGGGAGATCAGCCTGGTCCTGTCCTTCTTCGGGATCGGGGACAAGCTCCCGCCGCCCTGCTCGTCATCATCCTCGTCGTCATCGCTTGGAGAGAGGCGGAGAGTGTGGGACCTACACCAGGGAAGGGAGCCCTCGACTCTCCGTCACTGCCGAAGCGGAGCCAGCTGGTGCTCTAGGAATTCCCTCAGCAGCGACGCGCCGGTCAGCTTTGCCGCCGCCATGTTGGCCGGCCTTAGATCCGCGTCCATCTTCTCCAACACCAGCTTCACGTGGGTGTCCGCGAGCTCCGCTTGACCACAATCGCTGGAGCTCGTGGGTTGCTCTGTGGGGAAGATCAACCGAGGGTGGATGTGCCCAGCGTCTCCCAAGACCCACTTGCTCCTGAAGCCCTCAATCCTTTTCCCGGGGTTCGAAATGGCAATGGCGCCACCGTACGTGATGAAGCTCGCGCACACGGAAGCAGGACCGCGAGAGGTCTGGAGGTAGAAGTAGTGGCGCAGCAAGGCCACTGAGGGCTGCACCCCTACGTGGGCCTCGCAGTAATAGGCAAATATTTCCAGGAGAAGGACGGAGTTGGGGTGGAGATGCAGAGCCTATAGCTTATAATGGCGGAGGACAGAGAAGAAGAACTCGAAGAAGGGAGGCACCAGGCCAGCAGCAATGGCGCTTACAAAGAATGGATAGAAGGTGCTCCCTTGGCCCTCAGGGGTGGCGGAGCCGGCCTTGAACACCTTCACCCCATCGATGCCCTGCGCCGCCACCATCTGGCGCAACCGGGCGAGGCTCGCCTCCGACACATTCGGCGAGTCCAGGGCAGACGAGTACCAAGCTCCGGCCGGGGACTGACGAGGCGCCATGGCTTCCTAGGTCACTCGGTCGGAGTAGATCTGAAAATTTTGGAGGAAGGAAGGAGAGGCGCAAGAAAGGGGATCTGAGCAGCAACCGGAGAAAGCAAAAAAAGCAAAGCCTGGGCAGATGCCACTCCCTTATCAACTTGCGCGGTTGCTGAGGCGCCCACATCCAGTCAACCGCCACGCGGTGCCCAAGGCCGTAGGCTGTTAGGGCCCGCGGTGCTTCGCTCTTGCCCTTTCGCCTCCCTGCACAGCCAAGTTCGGGCGCGCCTTGGGCCCGGGGGCTACTGTCGGCGTTCTGGGAACGGGGGTCCCCAGACTTGCATGCCTGCGGCCTGCGGCATGGCTCAAAAGGGGGCCCAGCACGGCCCATCTTCATCAACAAAGACCCAAGACCCTCGCGAGGGGCCAAGCCTCGCGGGGTGGACGACACGGAGCTTCCTCAGGCACGGCTCATCAGGCTGGCTCGCGAGGAGGCGGAGAGATCAAGGCGGGGTACCTCACGAGGTGCCCGTGACGCAAGCCATGACGACCAAGGGTGCCAGGCGGGCGCCAGCCCGCGCAGTGTCCTCCTTTCCTCTTTGGTGCAAAGGGAGCAAGCGCAGGCGAGAGCATCAAGCAAAGGCACCCGTTTCGGTGCAACGAGACCAAGACCAGTCCAACGGCAGGGAGGAAGTCATTGTGGAGCCCAAGCCAGCATCACCACCAGAGCCTTTGGCAGGCGAGGACCAACTTTAGTCAGGATAAGTGTACCAGATGTTCCCCTTCAAAATGGCCAATTGTTGGCGCCCTTCCCGCTCAATATTTGGGAAGAGGCCCAGGGCCTTTGACTATAAATAGGAATAGCCACCCACAGGGTAGAGGGATCGAAATCGGAGAGAGAATCGAGAAGAGAGAGAGAGAAGGGTGACTGAACTCCTCCTAGCAGTTCATCCCCTCAGCCAAGAACAGACCCTCGCAAGGCTGTTCTTCCTTGTATTGCTCATCATCATCAGCCCAAGAGGCAATCCACCACACCACACACTGGAGTAGGGTATTACACCACAACGGTGGCCCGAACCAATATAAACCATGTGTCTCTTGTGTTGTTCTTTCCATAGCTTAGATCTTAGCGAGGCGGAGGGGTGCATGTAGGTAGAAGGCGAAATCTCCGCGCGCACCCTAGTGTTCGAACCTTAAGGGTCTGTCGGAACACGAAATCTGACACAAGCCACTCGTCGCGGATGTTATGCTTGAAGGCTGCTAGGGCCTCTGCGTCCGGACAGTCGATGATTTGATTTTTCTTGGTTAGGAACCGTGTCCAGAATTGTCTGGCCGATTCCTCTGGCTGCTTAATTATGTGGCTGAGGTCATCGGCGTCTGGTGGTCGCACATAAGTGCCCTGGAAATTGTCGAGGAATGCGGTTTCCAGGTCCTCCCAACAACCAATTGATTCTGCTGGCAAGCTGTTAAACTAATGCCGAGCTGGTCCTTTAAGCTTGAGTGGGAGGTATTTGATGGCGTGTAGGTCATCACCGCGGGCCATGTGGATATGAAGGAGATAGCCCTCGATCCATACCGCAGGATCTGTTGTGCCATCGTATGATTCGATGTTCATGGGTTTGGAACCCTCGGGGATTTGATGATCCATTACTTCATTTGTGAAGCATAGTGGGTGTGCGGTGCCTCTGTATTAGGCTATATCACGACGCAGCTCAAACGAGCTTTGTCTACTATGTTCGGCCCAGCCGGATTGACTGTATCCGGAGTGACGATTACCGTCTCGTGCCGTGGGGCGCCCACGCGATCCGTAGATCAGTCTTGTTTGCCTTGCCTTGTCCTCCAATATATCTCGCAGGTCTGGCGCATTTTCCCATCCCTTGCTATTTTTTGAGCGGCGCCGGGGTGCGGCTTGAGTGGAGGGCCGAGAGGCCTCTCTGTCACGGCCACGGGGTGGCCGGTCGACCGCATCATGCGCTGGTGATGTAGGTTTAGGTGCTTCCTCCTCTGATCAGGGTAGCAACCTGCGCTTTGGGTAGCTCTTGGAGGGGCGTTCGAGTTCATACTCTTCGGCCGCAAGGACTTCAGTCCATCAGTCAGCTAGCGAATCTTGATCAGTTCTAAGCTGTTGCTATTTTTTCTTGAGGCTGCTCGCCGTGGCCATAAGCCTGCGTTTGAAACGTTCTTGTTCGACGGGATCCTCTGGCTTGACAAATTCATCGTCGTCGAGGCTTGCCTCGTCTTCGGAGGGAGGCATATAATTGTCGTCCTCGACCTCTTTGTCTGCCGCTCTCTCATGAGGGCTGGCTTCTCCATCCTCCTATGCTGAATCTTGCTGGAGGTGGTTGTCTTCGACACTGTCCGGGGTGTTATTATCTCCCGTGCCGGAATCACCTTTTTTGCTTTGGCGGCATTTAGAGTGGCACCGCTGATGCCGGCGCTTAAGCTGCTTCTTGGAGGGGTCATCCTCCGTTGTTCCATCGCCATTGCCTTCTTTTGGGGTGTCCACCATGTATATATCATACGACGAGGTGGCTTTCCAGTGCCCTATAGGCGCTGGTTCTTGATCGTCTCCTGCATCGGCGTCCCTACCGTCGATGTCTTCCGAGTCAAAGTCGAGCATGTCAGTTAAATCATCGAGAGTGGCTACGAAGTGGGTGGTGGGTGGGCTTTGAATTTCTTCATCATCCGCATCCCAACCTTGCTGACCATAGTCCGGCCAAGGCTCTCCTGATAAAGAGAGAGACTTCAGTGAATTCAGAATATCGCCAAAGGGCGAGTGCTGAAAGATGTCCGCGGTGGTGAACTCCATGATCGGCGCCCAATCGGGTTCGATCGGTAGGGGCACGGAGGGCTCGGAGTCTGGAGAGGAGTCCGGCTCCTTGGAGTCATGGGCTTCGCAGAGAATAGGGCTGGTGTTCGGCTCGATCACTGTAGAGATTGCAGCCCCCGAGGCAGTGTCCAACCACCCATCCTCGATTGGCGCAGTTGGCTCCGAATTAAGGGTCGGAGCTGATGCGGGTGCGGCCTCCAGGGCACTGTTTGGCGGCAGAGCTAGATCATGCCCATCGTGACAGTGCGACGCGCTTGGCTGCGGCTCGAATCCGTCGAAGATCAAGTCTCCGCGGAGGTCGGCCGTGTAGCTCAAACTTCCAAATCTGACCTGATGGCCAGGGGCGTAGCTTTCGATCTGCTCCAGATGGCCAAGCGAATTGGCCCGCAGTGCAAAGCCGCCAAATACGAAGATCTGTCCGGGGAGAAAAGTCTCACCCTGGATCGCATTGTCGTTGATGATCGGAGGAGCCATCGGGCCTAAAAGTGACGACACAGAGGAACTCTCAATGAAAGCACCAATGTCGGTGTCAAAACCGGCGGATCTCGGGTAGGGGGTCCCGAACTATGCGTCTAGGCGGATGGTGACAGGAGACAAGGGACACGATGTTTTTACCCAGGTTCGGGCCCTCTCGATGGAGGTAAAACCCTACTCCTGCTTGATTAATATTGATGATATGGGTAGTACAAGAGTAGATCTACCACGATATCAAGGAGGCTAAACTCTAGAAGCTAGCCTATGGTATGATTGTCGTTCCGTCCTACGGACTAAAACCCTCCGGTTTATATAGACATCGGAGAGGGCTAGGGTTACATAGAGTCGATTACAATGGTAGGAGATCTACATATCCGTATCGCCAAGCTTGCCTTCCAGGCCAAGGAAAGTCCCTTCCGGACACGGGACGAAGTCTTCAATCTTGTATCTTCATAGTCCAGGAGTCCGGCCGAAGGTATAGTCCGGCTATCCGAACACCCCCTAATCTAGGACTCCCTCACTTGGGTTCTCCCTTCAACTAAAGAGCTAATATCAAATAACCTCTTTTCACCAGCAACTTTGAAATCGTAGTTGAGCTATTTGATAGCTTTATGTTTTAAATCTAGAGGCAAATGACAAGCTTTTTCATAAACCATTTTATAAGTAGACATACCCATAGGATTTTTGTATGCTGTCCTATAAGCCCAAAGTGCATCATCTAATTTCTTAGACCAATTCTTCCTAGACCTATTGACAGTTTTTTGCAAAATTAACTTTATTTCCCTATTGCTAAGTTCAACTTGACCACTAGATTGAGGATGATAAGGTGATACAATTCTATGGTTAACATCATACTTGGCAAGCATTTTACAAAAAGCACCATGAACAAAGTGTGAACCACCATCAGTCATTAAGTATCTAGGGACTCCAAACCTTGGGAAAATAACTTCCTTGAGCATTTTAATAGAGGTGTTGTGATCAACACTACTGGTTGGAATAGCTTCTACCCACTTAGTAACGTAATCAACAATAACCAGAATATGTGTATACCCATTAGAGGAAGGAAAAGGTCCCATGTAATCAAATCCCAAACATGAAATGGTTCAACAGCAAGTGAATAATTCATAGGCATTTCTTAACGCTTACCGATATTACCTATTCTTTGGCATTCATCACAAAATAAGACGAACTTACATGCATCCTTGAAGAGCGTAGGCCAATAAAATTCAGATTGCAATACCTTGTGAGCAGTTCTATCTCTCTCATGATGCCCTCCGTAAGCTTCGGAGTGACATTTTCGTAGGATTTGTCCCTGTTCATGCTCAAGTACACAACGTCTTATAATACAATCTACTCCTTCTTTATAAAGATGTGGGTCATCCCGAAAGTAATGTCTTCAATCATAAAAGAATCTTTTTCTTTTGTTGGTATGTAAAGCTAGGTGGTAAATATTTAGCAGCAATGTAATTAGCATAGTCAGCATAACAAGGAGTATTATGAGCAACATTTATTCTAGCTAACTGCTCAGCAGGAAAACTATCATCAATAGGTAGTGGGTCATCAAGCACATTTTCAAGCCTAGAAAAGTTATCATCTACGGGGTTCTCAGTTCATTTCCTATCAGTGATATGTAAATCGAATTCTTGTAGCAAGACAACCCATCGAATAAGTCTAGGTTTAGCATATTTGTTTTCCATAAGATATTTAATAGCATCATGATCGGTGTGAACAGTTACTTTTGAATCATCAATATAAGATGTAAATTTATCATAAGCAAACACCACTGCTAAGAATTCTTTTTCAGTAGTAGCATAGTTTCGTTGAGCACTGTCTAGAGTTTTGCTAGCATAATGAATAACATTCAATTTCTTATCAACTCTTTGTCTTAGAACATCACCAACATCGTAATCACTAGCATCACACATAATTTCAAAAGGCAAGTTCCAATCAGGAAGTTGAACAATAGGTGCAGAAATTAAGGCTTTCTTGAGTGTTTCAAAGGCTTCCAAACAATCATCATCAAAAACAAAAGGAATATCCTTTTGCAAAAGATTCTTAAGAGGCCTAGAGATTTTAGAAAAGTCTTCGAGAAATCTCCTATAGAAACCAGCATGACCTAAGAAACAACGAATACCTTTGATATCTTTAGGACATGACATTTTCTCGATTGCATCAACCTTAGCTTTGTCCACTTAAATACCTCTTTCAGGAATTTTATGGCCCAAGACAATACCTTCATTAACCATAAAGTGGCAATTTTTCCGATTCAAGAAAAGATTTGTTTGCTCGCATCTCTGCAAAACTCGGTCAAGATTGCTTAAACAATCATCAAAAGACTTCCCATAAACAGAGAAATCATCCATGAAAACCTCAACAATATTTTCACAAAAGTCATAGAACATAGCAGTCATACATCTTTGATAGGTAGCAGGTGCATTGCATAAACCGAAAGGCATATGTCAGTAAGCATAAGTTCCAAAGGGACAAGTAAAAGTGGTCTTTTCTTGATCAAGCTGAGAAACAGGTATTTGTGATAAACCAGAATATCCATCAAGGAAGCAAAAAATGTGTGTGTTTAGATAATCTTTCTAGCATTTGATCAACAAAAGGAAGAGGGTAATGATCTTTTCTAGTTGCTTTGTTTAATTTTCTAAAATCAATTACCATTCTATAGCATGTAACAATTCTTTGTGAAATAAGTTCATTCTTATCATTAGGAACAACAATAATACCTCCTTTCTTAGGGACACAATGAACATGACTTACCCATCTACTATCAGCTATAAGATAGATTATACCTGCTTCTAGAAGTTTTAATATTTCCGTTCTTACCACTTCTTTCATCTTCGGATTTAACCAACATTGGTCATCAACAACGGGTTTAGCATCAGGTTCCATATTCATCTTGTGTTGACACAGAGTGGGACTAATGCCCTTTAACTCATCAAGAGTATATCCAATAGCAGCTTGGTGCTTCCTTAGAACTTCCAATGATCTTTCTTCTTCATGTTCTGAAAGTTTAGCACTAATAATAACATGATATACCTTCTTTTCATCAAGATACGCATATTTCAAAGTGTTTGGCAATTGCTTTAATTCAAAGGCAGGATCACTTTTAGGTGGAGGAGGACCTCCTAGAGTTTCAATAGGCAAATTGTGTTTAAGCAAAGGACGTTGTTCAAAGAAAATGTTATCTATTTCATTTATTTCATGCATATGTAAATCATTTTCATGGTCTAGCAAATATTGTTCTAGTGAATCAGTAGGAGGCACCTCAATAGAAGCAAGACCAATTATCTCATCCTCATTAGGCAATTATTTTTCATGAAGCTTTATACTAAACTTGGAAAAATTAAACTCATGAGACTCATCACCAAAACTAATGTAACGCCCCGAGACCGATGTGCCTGGTGTCTTCCAGTTATTCACTGTTGTTGCCTTGTCATTTGCTTGCGTGTCATGCATTAAATATCATCTCATCATGTGCATCGCATTTGCATACATGTTCGTCTCATGCATCCGAGCATTTTCCCCGTTGTCTGTTTTGCAATCCGGCGCTCCTATGTCCTCCGGCGCCTCCTATTGTCTGTTTTAGTGTGTGGGTGTTAAACGTTCTCGGATTGGACCGAGACTTGCCAAGCGGCCTTGGTTTACTACCGGTAGACCGCCTGTCAAGTTTCGTGCCATTTGGACTTCGTTTGATACTCCCACGGTTAACTGAGGAACCGAAAAGGCCTCGCGTGTGTTGCAGCCCAACACCCTTTCAAAGTGGCCCAAAACCCACCTAAACCCCCTTCATCATCTCGGTCGTTCGATCACGATCGTGTGGCCGAAAACCATGCTCAATTTGGAGTTTCCTAGCTCCCTCTACCTATATATTTGTGGTCTCCTCCAAAAATTCGGCGCAGATCAAACCCTACACTAACCTCCCTCCGCGCAGCCGGACATGTCCGTCCGCGCCGGACGCGTCCACCGGCCACCTCACTCCGGCGAATCAGCGCCCGACACATCACCTTCCCCGACGCCGCGGCCAACCGACGCCCGCCATATCAGCCGGCGCGCCGCCCCACTTTGCCGCCGGGCCCGCACGGGCCCGATGCTGGCCCGCCCGAGCCGCGCACGGGCCCGAGCCACCAGCGTGAATCGCCGCCGCCCGTGCCGCGCGTGCACCGCCGCCGCCCCGCCTGCCTCCGCCGCCGTGCATGCCGCCGACCACCGCCACCTCGCAGTGCCTCGCCGTTTGGCCGCCGCAGCAGCACGCCGCCGCCCCGCTTTTTCTCCTTCGCGGCCGCGCCCGCCGCCGTCTTGCTGGGATCCGGCCCGATCCGGCCCGGAGCTCCCCTCTTCGGCCATCTCCTTCCTCTCTGGCCGCCGTCCTCGTCGTCTCCGGCGATATCCGCCATCCTCGTCATCCGCGCCAACCGGCACGAGATCCACCACACCCTCCATCCAAACGCCGCGTCCACGTTCGGATCCCTCCATCCCGGGTCAAGCCCGTCCCGCGTTGACTTTTCTTGGAGGTCTAATTTTTCTCTAAGTCCCAGATCTGTGTTATTTTCATGCTTCCTTCATCATGCCATAACTTCGTGCTCGTTGCTCTGATTTGTGCGTGTAGCATATCAGATTGTTCGTCTCAACGAGTCCATCTTGCTGCCCTAAATGCTGTTGCAAGAGTGCTATGTAATGTTAAATTCAGATTCTTATGAGAACTTGAGGATTTGTCATTTCTGCCATGATTAATGTGTGCCTCCTATGAACTTGAGCCTTACATGTGTTTTCAAGTATGCCATGCCATCTTTATAGGGGTGTATTCCATGTGTTTTTGTGATCTTTGTGGTGACTATTACAAGCATGCAAAGTAGCTCTCGTGATGTTGGTGATTTCAGAGACTTAGAAATCTTCTAAGTCTTTTCCCTGATAATATTGTTATGCCATGAATTCTTGTTGCTACTGAATGATCCATGCCTCTTTTGTGCATGTTTAGTAAGGATCATTTTGAGATATTGTTATGCTCTATCCATCCATGTCTTTGTTTGCAATTATGGAGCAACCTAGCATGACTCAATCGAGCTCTACTTTTGCTATAAAATGTTCCTGGCAGATTGTTTACATGTTAAGCAATTTTTCTGAGGTTGTTGAAGTTGATATATGCATGCTATGAGGTTGTTCTTGCCATGTTTAGCTTCTATGCCATGTCTACTTGCTGGGTGTATGCTTAGTTTGTCGTGCAATGCCTTGTGGTGAGTGCATCAAGCTCGTAAACATGCCTACGTGTATCTGTTTTGCCATGTTCCAGCTTTCAGCTAAGTCTGAATCCGTTCACGAAACTTGCTATGTTCACATGGTCGCCATTGTATTTTCTGATCCCTTTTGGCTTATGTTCAGTAAGGGACTTTTGTTGTATGCTTTAAGTAGCTTCAGGCCATGCTTTGCTTTGACATGATATGTTCCTGTAGCATGTTGTTATCTTGCTCTAAACATTGCTTCCTGATGTTAAATCCCAGCCATGTTGTTATTCTCACTAAGTTTATAACCTGTTATCTTTTGCACTTTTGCCATGCTTGTTTGAACCTGCTAATGTGGGATTTAGCCGTGGCTCAGTGTTCATCTTTTGTCAAGCATCTTGAGTGGATCCCTGCCATGTGCTTTCTTGCTATGTTTGAGTGCAGTAGCTTGTTGTTCTTGATGTATTTAGATAGCCTCGTGCTGTTAATCGCAGCTTTGTGCCATTATTGTTTTGCTTGCCATTTCCAAACCGTGCATCCGTTTCCGGTGATCTGTATATCGATTTCGACCGAAATCAACTCATCATTCTAGTGGCACTCTTGGTTTTCCAAGTTGAGGCCAGGTTCAATCTTTCCTTTCCGAAGAATGCATCTAAATCGCATATCACATCTCGCATATCATGCCATGTTTTGCATCATGTTGCTTGCGCATTGGACCGTGGTTGATTGTTGTATCCTTTGCTTGTGTTCTTTCCTTGGGTAGAGCCGGGAGACGAGTTCATGTTCGAGGTACCCGTTGAGTACGCTTACGAGGTTCAAGCCTTCGTCTTCTCGGAGAACTTTGCAGGCAAGATGACCATACCCTCGAAATCACTTCTATCTTTGCTTGATAGTTGCTCTCTCTATTGCTATGCCTTTGCTACGATACCTAACACTTGCTATATCATGCCTCCCATATTGCTAAGCCAAGCCTCTAACACACCTTGTCCTAGCAAACCGTTGTTTGGCTATGTTACCGCTTTGCTCAGCCCCTCTTATAGCGTTGTTAGTTGTAAGTGAAGATGGAGTTTGTTCCATGTTGGGACATGGGTATTTGTTGGGATATCACAATATCTCTTATTTAATTAATGCATCTATATAATTGGTAAAGGGTGGAAGACTCGGCCTTATGCCTGGTGTTTTGTTCCACTCTTACCGCCCTAGTTTTCCGTCATACCCGTGTTATGTTCCTTGATTTTGCGTTTCTTACGCGGTTGGGTTATAATGGGAACCCCTTGATAGTTTGCCTTGAATAAAACTCCTCCAGCAAGGCCCAACCTTGGTTTTACCATTTGCACTAACAACCTAGCCTTTTTCCCATGGGTTTCCGGAGCCCGAGGGTCATCTTTATTTTAACCCCCCGGGCCAGTGCTCCTCGGAGTGTTGGTCCGAACCGAGTAGACTGCGTGGCCACCTCGGGGCAACTCGAGGGTTGGTTTTACTCGTAGGATGTCTCATCCGAGTGTGCCCCGAGAATGAGATATGTGCAGCTCCTATCGGGATTTGTCGGCACATTCGGGCGGCTTTGCTGGTTTAGTTTTACCATTGTCGAGATGTCTTGTAACCAGGATTCCGAGTCTGATCGGGCCGTCCTAGGAGAAGGAATATCCTTCGTTGACCGTGAGAGCTTGTGATGGGCTAAGTTGGGACACCCCTGCAGGGTTTTGAACTTTCAAAAGCCGTGCCCGCGGTTATGGGCAGATGGGAATTTGTTAATGTCCGGTTGTATAGAACCTCAAACTTATCTTAATTAAAATGCATCAACCGCGTGTGTTGCCGTGATTGTCTCTTCTCGGCGGGGTCCGGGAAGCGAACACGGTGTTGGAGTTATGCTTGAACGTAAGTAGTGTAGGATCGCTTCTTGATCATAGATTCTTGAACGTGCTTTGCCGTCTCTCCTCGCTCGCTTTTGCGTATGTTAGCCACCATATATGCTAGTGCTTGCTGCAGCTCCACCTCATACCTTTTCCCTACCCATAAGCTTAAATAGTCTTGATCGCGAGGGTGTGAGATTGCTGACTCCCCGTGACTCACAGATTACTTCCAAAACCAGTTTGCAGGTGCCGATGATACCGTGCAAGTGACGCAACCGAGCTCAAGGAGGAGCTTGATGAAGATCGTGTTGGTTGTGTTGTTTCGTTTCCTTTCGATCAGTAGTGGAGCCCAGTTTGGACGATCGAGGATCTGTAGCATTAGGGGTAGTTCTCTTTTATTTTGGTTCCGTAGCCGGACCTTGATTGTATCTGGATGATTGTAATGTTATATTTATGCTTTGTGTGAAGTGGCAATCGTAAGCCAACTATGTACCTCTTTCTTATTCAGTACATGGGATGTGTAAAGATTACCCCTCTTGCGACATTGCCTACAATGCGGTTATGCCTCTAAGTCGTGCTCCGACACGTGGGAGATATAGCCGCATCGTGGGTGTTACAAGTTGGTATCAGAGCCTTCCCCGACTTAGGAGCCCCCTGCTTGATCGAAACGCTGGCGTTGTTGAGTCTAGAAAAATGTTTTGAGTCTTTTAGGATTATATATATCGGAGAGTAGGATTCTTTTTACTCCTCAGTCCCTTCATCGCTCTAGTGAAGCATCCTGACGTAGAAGTTTTGACTCTTCTCTTCTCAAATTTCACTAAAAAAAATTTAGGATCACGCTGGTATCTTGGAATTGTTTCGATGATTTTGTGATGAGAACATTGTTCTTGGTGCCTCCTGACATTTAGGGGTTGTGGTAGTGTCCCGGGGAGTTGAGCTCCGAGGTGTTGTCGTCACAATTTTATCATTGCAGTTCTGGAATACCTGAGTTTTGCCAACATCAAAAATCTCTTTTATGCAGTTGTTAGTGAGATAACCTCAACGCCACCCAATACTAGGGCGGGAGTTCGGGAGTATTGCCATAACTCGTATAACGGATGCTTCTCGAAGGTTGAGGTAAATGATTTCCGAAGGTTTCTTGGTTATGTGTTGAAGGATGGATACAGCTGGATGTAGGATTTGTTAGATTTGGGTGAGATATTATGCTTCCCCTGTATCCCCAACACCTGATTGCATAACCGGAAAGTTTTGGGAGTTTATAAGTGGGAATTCAAGTAGCTCCTAGGAAATCTTTCCGACAGATGTATGATATGAAATTGGGGTCCGACGTCTAGTGGTCCGCCTATCCACGGTTGGTTTTACAGTGGTCTCGTTGCGTCTTCAAGAGTCCTTGGCTATGCTGCCTCGGGGATGCTTCGTATGTCATGTGCATTGCCTTGTACATGATGGTGATGTACGATCGAGCCCGTGTGGGCCCCACAACGAAAACTTCGGACGAAATCTTTATCATATGTTTGTTCCGGCTTATTCTGCAAGCCAATCATTTGTTTTGTGTTCATTGTGGTATTCGAGTTGCTTCAATGTCAAGTGCTGATTCCATACCTTCCCTAAGCGGTGTTCTCATACTTCCATGTGAATACTAATCCTTCATGATAATCGAGATTGTCATGTCAATTCTTTCCAACCGGTGTAATTCTCTTCAAGATGATCCTATCATTTGTCTCATCCACAAGATCAACTCCAAGTCTTCTCAACGTTGTCTGTTTCATCCGTCCCAAGTTGGTTTTGTTTTTCCCACCCTCACATCCCTTTTTCTTCAAGGACTCAGATATCTTAATCAAGTATCCATTTTATTCATGTGAAGTCTCTCCATTCTTTTCCGTCAATGTTCTTATACGGCGATTCTCAGAAGATGCTAAGCAAGCTTCAAGTTCGTCATTCTTCATTCTCTTCATCTCCGGTGGTTTCAAGTCAAGCTTTGTTGATCATATCCTTTCCTCATTTCAATGTTTTCTCATGCCAGTGCAATTCTTAAAGATTCACCTCTCGCTATTCATTTGTTCCGGAGTGCTGAAGATATCTCAGAAGATGCTATTGTTCATTCTCAATTCGTTTAAGTTCTTTTGAGGATGTTATCTCATTCAAGCCATTTAACTCAACCGGCGCAATCTATCGTTTAAATCCTTCAACGGTGTTTCTTTTGAGTGGGCCCTAACCCACAGGTATTTTCCCAGGATCTTACCTGACTCATCTAATTTTCCCGGAGCTATCCTAAATTCTTTTCAAAGTTTGACGTAAGAATGAATTATCATCAGCCATATGTTCTTCTCTAAGATCTTTCAAATTCTTTTCGTTGTTGGTTCAACCTTTCTAATTTCCATTCCGGAGTGCCTCAACAACTCAAGGTGGTGTTTCTAGTCGTCATTCTCAGATTTTGTAGACCGAAGAAGAGTTCCTCTTAAATCCTTACCCGTTCTTTCAAAGATTCGTGATTCAAGATTGATGCCATCCTCTCATAATTATTTTTGATTGTGAGATATTCTTTTCACCCATCCAGAGCAATCCAGGAGTATTTTTCAGTTTCATTATCCAGAGGCCATCATCTCAGTATTATTCATTCTCAGCTTTCAGCTCTCGTTCTTCAAAGTTACCCGTGCTTCATTCAAATATCCTCTCTTTCTGCTCGTGATCTCTTCATTCTCATGTATCTAAATCCCCTCTAGTATCTTCATTCGTTCTCTAATTCTTCCCGGTGTTTCCTTATCTTTTCTTCATTCATTTATAATTCTTACGGTGGTTCGTTCAAGAGTTCTTCTCTTACGTTGTCATATAGATTCAATTCATTCTTTGTTTCAATTCTACCGGTGGATCGTTGAAGACCTTCCCAAGTTTGCGCTATATCTTGCTTAATCCTTTCTACGAGAATAAGTAGTGTGCCAAATCCATTGTTTGTCATCAATTTAATTGGTGAAGGATAAGCATAATGTAATTCTTATTCTTGTTTCATCGAGTGAATTAAATTCCTTAGTCCGGAGGCTCATCAACTTCTTGATTTCAATTGTTTCATCTTTTCTTTTCCCAGAGTTTCAAGATCTCTCATTTATATCGTCGCAAAGCTCCATTTAATCATTCCAAGGCTTCACCTTATATTCTCAACTTCTCTTCCTTTTGTCATCCTTTTGATTACCGGAGTTATTAACGGAGGCTCTACATGATGGTTCATCAAGGATTTAATTCCTTCTCGAAGTTTTCATAAAGATTCTTTTCAGAGGAGCTCAAGCATTCTTCATCTTGCAATCCTGAGTGCAATTCTATCTTATGTATCATTGGAGGTTGTGTTATGTCATTGTTGATAATTTTCCTTCGTGTGTCATGATTCACAAGTTGTCAGGAATGAGATATTTAAACCCATCAATCCCTTCATTGGAGTTATCTTGTGTCATATTTCACCTAAATCTTTCCCTAAGGATTGTTGCTAATTATGGTGCTTATAAATGACCCAAGTTCTTCATTTATCCTCCCGGTGAAATTAGTTTCTTGTCTCCTTATTGATATCAATCCGATCTTGTTTTCGTTAGTGGCAGAATTTCACCTCATAATTTCGAGATGATTTCTATAAGCCCACAACAAGCTTACTCTTTTCGTTGTTGGTGTTCCAACAACTCCTTTCGACCTTTCTCCTAAAGAAATTTTTCAAGCTCGAGGTAGAATATATTGTTTTCTCCTCCTTTCTTTCCATTCCATCCTCTCATTTCTTCCGGAGGCATTGTGATGTTGCTCTCTTCAACCCATCTTCTTGTTTGGTCAAGATCATTTTCTTTCTTTTGCTTACCCACTTAACCGGAGTGTTGTGTCCTCTTCTCAAGTCTTTTCCATCCTATCAAGTCTTGCATCTATTTTTAGTCAGAGTGCTGCCCAAATTATATCATTCATATTCCTCTCTATCTTGTTTTAACCGGAGTGGTACCAATATCTATCTTGGCTTTTTAACCTCAAAGTTTCTCATAATGTTCCTTGTTCCTCTTTTCCAATGGAGTGTTTTCAACTTCGTTCATCTCCATTGTATTCTTTTCTCAAAGTTGTTCAACCTTTCAAGGTTCTTCGGTTTCACTCTTTTGTCAAGAAGCAACTTAGTTTTAACTCTTCTCTTCCTCTTCCTTTTTCCCTCCGGTGCCATTCTAGATCTCGGGACGAGATCCTCTCGTAGTGGTGGAGTGTTGTAACACCCCGAGACCGATGTGCCAGGTGTCCTCCAGTTATTCGTTATTGTTGCCTTGTCATTTGCTTGCGTGTCATGCATTTCATATCATGTCATCATGTGCATCGCATTTGCATACATGTTCGTCTCATGCATCCGAGCATTTACCACATTGTCTGTTTTGCAATCCGGCGCTCCTATGTCCTCCGGCGCCTTCTTTTGTCTGTTTTAGTGTGTGGGTGTTAAACGTTCTTGGATTGGACCGAGAGTTGCCATGCAGCCTTGGTTTACTACCGGTAGACCGCCTGTCAAGTTTCGTGCCATTTGGACTTCGTTTGATACTCCAACGGTTAACCGAGGAACCGAAAAGGCCTCGTGCGTGTTGCAGCCCAACACCCTTTCAAAGTGGCCCAAAACCCACCTAAACCCCCTTCATCATCTCGGTCGTTCGATCACGATCGCGTGGCCGAAAACCGTACTTAATTTGGAGTCTCCTAGCTCCCTCTACCTATATATTTGTGGTCACCTTCGAAAATTCCGCACAGATCAAACCCTACCCTAACCTCCCTCCGCGCAGCCGGACATGTCCGTCCGCGCCGGACGCGTCCAAAGGCCACCTCACACCGGCGAATTAGCGCCCGACATGTCACCTTCCCCGCCCCCGTAGCCAACCGG
>NC_041384.1:261271405-261317307 GCF_002162155.2 Triticum dicoccoides
CCCGCGGGGCCCGAGGCCGGCTCGCCCGAGCCGCGCACGGGCCCGAGCCACCAGCGCGCATCGCCGCCGCCCGCGCCGAGCATGCACCGCCGCTGCCCCGCCTCCTTCGGCCGCCGTGCATGCCGCCGACCACTGCCACCTCGCCGCGCCTTGCCGTCCGGCAGCCGCACCACCGCACCAGCGCGCCGCCGCCCCGCTTTTTCTCCTCCGCGGCCGCGCCCGCAACTGTCTTGCTGGGATCCGGCCCGGAGCTCCCCTCTCCGGCCATCTCCTTCCACTCCGGCCGCCATCCCCGTCGTCTCCGGCGAGATCCGCCGTCCTCGTCATCCGCGCCAACCGGGACCAGATCCACCACACCCTCCATCCAAACGCCGCGTCTACATTCGGATCCCTCCATCCCGGATCGAGCCCGTCCCGCGTTGACTTTTCTCGGAGGTCTAATTTTTCCTCCATCCAAATGCTCGTTGCTCCGATTTGTGCGTGTAGCATATAAGATTGTTCGTCTCGATGAGTACTTCATTTCATTCCATTGCACCATGTTCATTTGAGTCCATCTTGCTGCCCTAAATGATGTTGCAAGAGTGCTATGTAATGTTAGTTTCAGATTCTAATCAGAATTTGAGCATTTGTCATTTTTGCCATGATTAATGTGTGCCTCCTATGAACTTGAGCCCTACATGTGTTTTCAAGTATGACATGCCATCTTTACAGGGGGTGTATTCCATGTGTTTTTGTGATCTTTGTGGTGACTAGCACAAGCATGCAAAGTAGCTCCCGTGATGTTGTTGATTTCAGGGGCTTAGAAATCTCCTAAGTCTTTTCCCTGATAATATTTTTATGCCATGAATTCTTGTTGCTACAGAGTGATCCATGCCTCCTTTGTGCATGTTCAGTAAGGATCATTTTGAGATATTGTTATGCTCTATCCATACATGTCTTTGTTTGCAATTATGGAGCACCCTAGCATGACTCAATCGAGCTCTACTTTTGCTATAAAATGTTCCTGGCAGATTGTTTACGTGTTAAGCAATTTTGCCGAGGTTGTTGTAGTTGATACATGCATGCTATGAGGTTGTTCTTGCCATGTTTAGCTTCTATGCCATGTCTACTTGCTGGGTGTATGCTTAGTTTGTCGTGCAATGCCTTGTGGTGAGTGCATCGAGATCGTAAACATGCCTATGTGTGTCTGTTTTGCCATGTTCCAGCTTTCTGCTAAGTCTGAATTCGTTAACGAAACTTGCTATGTTCACATGGTTGCCATTGTATTTTCTGATCCCTTTTGGCTTATGTTCAGTAAGGGACTTTTGTTGTATGCTTTAAGTAGCTTCAGGCCATGCTTTGCTTTGACATGATATGTTCCTGTAGCATGTTGTTATCTTGCTCTAAACATTGCTTCCTGATGTTAAATCCCTGCCATGTTGTTATTCTCACTAAGTTTATAACCTGTTATCTTTTGCACTTTTGCCATGCTTGTTTGAACCTGCTAATGTGGGATTTAGCCATGGCTCAGTGTTCATCTTTTGTCAAGCATCTTGAGTGGATCCCTGCCATGTGCTTTGTTGCTATGTTTGAGTGCAGTAGCTTGTTGTTCTTGATCTATTTATATGGCCTCGTGCTGTTAATCGCAGCTTTGTGCCATTATTGTTTTGCTTGCCATTTCCAAACCGTGCATCCGTTTCTGGTGATCTTTATATCGATTTCAACCGAAATCAACTCATCTTTCCAGTGGCACTATTGCTTTTCCAAGTTGAGGCCAGGTTCTATCTTTCCTTTCCGAAGCATGCATCTGCATCGCATATCACATCCCGCATATCATGCCATGTTTTGCATCATATTGCTTGCGCATTGGACTGTGGTTGATTGTTGTCTCGTTTGCTTGTGTTCTTGCCTTGGGTAGAGCCGGGAGACGAGTTCGTGTTCGAGGTACCCGTTGAGTATGCTTACGAGGTTCAAGCTTTCGTCTTCTCGGATAACTTTGCAGGCAAGATGACCATACCCTCGAAATCACTTCTATCTTTGCTTGATAGTTGCTCGCTCTATTGCTATGCCTTTTGTATGATACCTACCACTTGCTATATCATGCCTCTCATATTTATAAGCCAAGCCTCTAACCCACCTTGTCCTAGCAAACTGTTGTTTGGCTATGTTACCGCTTTACCCGGCCCCTCTTATAGCATTGTTAGTTGCAGGTGAAGATGGATTTTGTTCCATGTTGGAACATGGGTATTTGTTGGGATATCACAATATCTCTTATTTAATTAATGCATCTATATACTTGGTAAAGGGTGGAAGGCTCGGCCTTATGCCTGGTGTTTTGTTCCACTCTTGCTGCCCTAGTTTTCCGTCATACCGGTGTTATGTTCCTTGATTTTGCGTTCCTTACGCGGTTGGGTTATAATGGGAACCCCTTGGCAGTTATCCTTGAATAAAACTCCTCCAGCAAGGCCCAACCTTGGTTTTACCATTTACACTAACAACCTAGCCTTTTTTCCCTTGGGATTCGGGAGCCCGAGGGTCATCTTTATTTTAACCCCCTGGGCCAGTGCTCCTCTGAGTGTTGGTCCGAACCGAGTAGACTGCGGGGCCACCTCGGGGCAACTCGAGGGTTGGTTTTACTCGTAGGATGTCTCATCCGAGTGTGCCCTGAGAATGAGATATGTGCAGCTCCTATCGGGGTTTGCCGGCACATTCAGGCGGCTTTGCTAGTTTAGTTTTACCATTGTCAAGATGTCTTGTAACCTGTATTCCGAGTCTGATCGGGCCGCCCTGGGAGAAGGAATATCCTTTGTTGACCGTGAGAGCTTGTGATGGGCTAAGTTGGGATACCCTTGCAAGGTTTTGAACATTCGAAAGCTGTGCCCGCGGTTATGTGCAGATGGGAATTTGTTAATGTCCGGTTGTACAGAACCTGAAACTTATCTTAATTAAAATGCATCAACCGCGTGTGTAGCCGTGATGGTCTCTTCTCGGCGGGGTCCGGGAAGTGAACATGGTGTTGGAGTTATGCTTGAACATATGTAGTCTAGGATCACTTCTTGATCATAGATTCTCGAACGTGCTTTGCCTTCTCTCCTCGCTCTCTTGTGTGTATGTTAGCCACCATATATGCTAGTGCTTCCTGCAGCTCCACCTCATACCTTTTCCCTACCCATAAGCTTAAATAGTCTTGATCGCGAGGGTGTGAGATTGCTGAGTCCCCGTGACTCACAGATTACTTCCAAAACCAGTTTGCAGGTGCCAATGATACCGTGCAGGTGACGCAACCGAGCTCAGGAGGAGCTCGATGAAGATCATGTTTGTTGTGCTGTTTCATTTCCTTTCGATCAGTAGTGGAGCCCAGTTTGGACGATCGGGGATCTGTAGCATTAGGGGTAGTTCTCTTTTATTTTGGTTCCGTAGCCGGACCTTGATTGTATCTGGATGATTGTAATGTTATATTTATGCTTTGTGTGAAGTGGCGATTGTAAGCCAACTATGTACCTTTTTCTTATTCAGTAAATGGGATGTGTAAAGATTAACCCTCTTGCAACATTGCCTACAATGCGGTTATGCCTCTAAGTCGAGATCTGACATGTGGGAGATATAGCCGCATCATGGGTGTTACAACTAACACCAACAGTTTGTTTCTCACAGTCTATTCTAGCATTAACAATGTTCAAGAAAGGTCTACCGAAGATAATGGGACAAAAGTCATCTTGTGGGGAACCAACAACAAGAAAATCAGTAGGGTATTTTATTTTACCACACAAGACTTCAACATCTCTAACAATCCCAATTGTTTATATAGTGTCTCTATTAGCAAGTTTAATAGTAACATCTATGTCTTCTATTTCTCCGGGTGCTATGTCATTCATAATTTCTTGATAAAGGGTAAAGGGAATAGCACTCACGCTAGCAGCTATGTCACATAAACCATGATAACAGTGTTCTCATATTTTAACTAAGACAAAGGGCTTGGCAACAATAGGTCTATGTTTATCCTTTTTATCTAGTTTGTCACTTCTAGCATCTTCTTCGCAGAAGTAAATAACATGTCCATATACATTTTCTTCCAAGAGATCCTTAACCATAGAAATACAAGGTTCTACTTTAATCTGTTCATCAAGTTTAGGTGTTCTAATGTAACTTTTGTTGACGACAGTTGAAACTTTAGCATGTTCCTTTATCCTAACGGGAAAGGTGGTTTCTCAATGTAAGCAATAGGAACAACTGGATGAACATTATAAAGAATAGTTTCTTCTTTCACTGACACTCGTTATTTAATTTCTTTTTTGATAGGTGGGTGATATTTAAACCACTGCTCTTTAGGGAAATCAACATGAGTAGCAAATGATTCACAAAAGGAGGCTACTATCTCAGAGTCAAGTCCATATTTAGTGCTAAATTTTTGAAAAGCGTCGGTATTCATAAAAGATTTAACACAATCATACTTTAGTTTAATACCTGACTCTTTAACTTCGTCGAGTTCGCAATCTTCAGAGTTGCATTTATTTCTTTCCAAAAGATCCCACCAGAATTCAATAGTCTTCTTCATAAAAGAACCAGCACAAGAAGTATCAAGCATGGTTTGATCATTACGAGAAAGCCGAGCATAAAAATTCTGGATGATAATTTCTCTTGAGATCTCATGATTGGGGCATGAATATAACATTTACTTAAGCCTCCCCCAAGCAAAGAGCGATACTAGATGCATAGGATAATTTTTTTATGGAACTCCAATTTCAATAGATTCCAATTCCAGGAACCAATATCATCGCATAGCCTATACGATGCCAATGCTTTTGCCTTCAAAGATAAAGGGAAACCTCCTTCATAACTTCATCTCCGGGTAAACCTGCAAGCTTGAACAAATCACAAATTAGTTCTACATATATCAAGTGCATATCAGGATGTTCGGTTCTGTCTCATGCATAAGGATTAGCTAGCAGTTGTTCTATCATACCTGAAGGAATTTCATATTCCATATTTTCAGTAGGTGTAGTAGGTTGAGGGGTAGCTAGTTGAGGTTCCGGTCGAGGTGAAGATACCCCTAACAAACCCCTCAAAAGATTGTTTTTGCATAGTAACAAGTGACAGTAAATTTCAGCACACTATATAAATGTTTCCTTACCAAATTCCACTTACCAAGGGTGCTTCACTCCCCGCCAACGGCGCCTGAAAATAGCCTTGATGACCCACAAGTATAGGGGATCAATTGTAGCTCTTTTCCATAAGTAAGAGTGTCAAACCCAATGAGGAGAAGAAGGAAATGACAATTGGTTTTCAGCAAGGTAATGTCTGCAAGTGCTGAAATTGTAAGTAACAAAGTAGTTTGATAGCAAGATAATTTGTAACGAGCAAGTAACAATAATAGTAGAAAAGGTGGAGAAAGGTAGCCCAATCCTTTTGAGGCAAAGGACAGGCCAAAATGGTCTCTTATGATAAGCAAAGCGTTCTTGAGGGTACACGGGAATTTCATCTAGTCACTTTCACCATGTTGGTTCGATTTGTGTTCGCTACTTTTATAATTTGATATATGGGTGGACCGGTGCTTAGGTGCTGTTCTTAATTGAACAAACCCCCTACTTATGATTAACTCTCCCGCAAGCATCCGCAACTATGAGAAAAGTATTAAGAATACATTCTAACCATAGAATTAAACTTTTGGATCCAATCGGTCCCTTACGGAATAGCGCATAAACTGGGGTTTAAGCTTCTGTCACTCTCGCTACCCATCATCTAATTGCTACTCCACAACGCATTCCCTTAGGCCCAAATATGGTGAAATGTCATGTAGTCGACGTTCACATGACACCACTAAGGGAATCACAACATACATACTATCAAAATATCGAACACATATCAAGTTCACATGATTACTTGCAACATGATGTCTTCCATGACCTCAAGAACAAAAGTAACTACTCACAAATGATAAACAATTTCATCACCAGAGGGGTATTAAATAGCATATTGGATCTGAACATATAATCTTCCACCAAATAAACCATATAGTAATCAACTACAAGATGTAATCAACACTACTAGTCACCCACAAGCACCAATCTATAGTTCCGGCAACAAGATTGAACACAAGAGATGAAATAGGGTTTGAGATGAAATGGTGCTGTTGAAGATGTTGATGGAGATTGCTCTCCCCAAGATGGGAGAGTTGTTGGTGATGATGATGACAATGGTTTCCCACTCCGGGAGGGAAGTTCCCCCGGCGGAATCGCTTCGCCGGAGGGCAAAAGTGCTCCTGCCCAAGTTCCGACTCGAGACAGCGGTGCTCCGTCCTGAACGTCCTCCCCTTATTTTTTCTAGGTCAAAATGACTTATGTACCAGAAGATGGGCACCGGAGGTGGGCCGGGGTGAGCACAACCCATCGGGGCGCGCCTGGTCTCCCTGGCGCACCTAGGTGGGTTGTGCCCACCTAGTGGGGCCCCTCTAGTACTTATTTACTCCAATATTCTTCATATATTACATAAACATTATCCATAAAGTTTCAGCTCGTTTGGAGTTGTGCGGAATAGGTAGCCTGACATAGCTTTTGCAGGTTCAGATTTCCTGCTGCCGGAATTCACCCTCTTTGTGTATACCTTGCATATTATGAGAGAAAAGGCATTAGAATTACTCAAAAAAGCATTATTACAGATAAAACATCATAAATAATAGTAGGAAAACATGATGCAAAATGGACGTATCATCTACGCACACCGGAGCAACAAGCCAGAAGAACCCTCTAGGAGCTCCCAGAGATCGTGCCGAGAGTGCCGTATAGCACTATACTTTTTCAAGCTTTTTGATAACTTGTTGCCAAAGGGGGAGAAAATGTATAGATCATAGGCTGAGAGAGAGAGAGTCTATCTCGTTCTTTGCTCGTTGGTTTTTATTGCCCATTGCTACTTTTTCCATTTGATTTGTGTTACTTATTGTTTTATGCTTGTGAGATACTTTGTGTGGTTGTGTGATTGATCATACTATGCTTAATGTGTGATTTACGCTTATCTATACAATTTCTTGTGTATGATCATCCACTTATGTATTTGGTGATGCGTGCATGTTATTTAACTCTTATCATTTTGTGCACTCCACCAAGATGTATGTGACATGGAAGAGTGACCCATGAACCTAATCGATCGTGCATTTGCATTCAAACACAAATTTTAAATAATGCTCAAATTTAGTGGGAGCTCTTTCTTATCACACACTTCTCAAAGCGATGATTTATTTCATTCATTTATCATTTGTCGAAGCTTTGATCTATATGTTGTCATCAATTACCAAAAAGGGGGAGACTGAAAGTGCAACTAATCCCCGGGTGGTTTTGGTAATTCATACCAACACATAGCTCATTGAACTAACATCCATTCAAGATAAATATTTCAGGAAGTTCAAGGAATGTCATGACATGGATTAGAGATGTGGACCCTTCAAAATGCTAAGGACAAATATTGGCAAAAGCTTAAGACTCTTCATCTTTATTTTTGTGATCCAAGATGACATTCAGTCCATAGGGAATCCAATACTATTAAAAGGGGATGAGGTGTTGCTTGATATTTCTCCAAAACTGTCGGGGATATACCCCGCGACGTAAACCAGCCGGAAGTATAACCCGGCAGGACTAGGCGTTTCATTGGTAAACCGCCAGAGGATTGGCGGTTTACATGATTGGCGGTTTATGATTCATTGGTAATCTGGCAGGTGGGTCAGAGGAGCGACAAGACCCGGTGGCCCAACGGGCGGTTCATGAAGGCCGGTTCATACTATGGTGGGCCAGTTTAAGAGGAAAGGCATGAGGAATATTTGTCTTACAAAGAGTTAAGACCTGGACTTGTATCCGGTTTGTATTAGAGATAGACTAGTCCTAATCCTAATAGGACTCCACATGTAAACCGCCCCTTCAACATATATAATGAGGGGCAAGGCTCCTCAAAGGGGGACAAGATTGACAAGTTCCACGAGTTGGACAAGTTAGGTTTAGAAAATAGCTCTCAAGATAGAGCACTCTTGTAACCGTGATCATCATCATCAATATCAATGAAGCAGGATGTAGGCTGTTACCTCCACCGTGAGGGGCCGAACCTGGGTAAAACCTCGCGTCTCTCGTCCCGCTCAACCCCTCTCAAGCTACCACATAGATGCGTTGGCCTCGCAACTAAGTCCTGACACTAAGGACATCTGCCGTGACAATTCCACGACAGTTGGCGCCCACCGTGGGGCTTGCGCACAGTGGTGATGAGTTCTTGGAGGGATCTCTTCAGGGATCGAGGAGTTTGCAATTTTTTAGATGAAGATTTTACAATCCGGGAGATTGAAGTCGAAGAAGAAAGATAGGGTTGTGCCTATACGCCGCCGACACAAGTCTCCGTACGATTCAACGAAATCCGATCGGTAAAAGTTTTGAGTGTGAGCCGGCAGCAATCCATCAAGTCATCAAATCACCAAGTCGCTGACACCTTTGAAATCAGATCTATGCATAGCTGTTGTTGTTATTTCCCTCAATATACAACAATCTGAACCCAAATCGAGGTTGGAAATTACCACCTACAAGAGGCCGAGACCGACAGGAGTTCTATACGTGTGCAAGTCACCGAGTTTTGCTACTCCAACGTCCCATATACTTTTCTGTTGTCAATACATTGACCAAGTCCAAGTGCTAGTCACGTAAGGAAAAAACTGAGGAGAAAGATTCCATCAGCGGCGGCCCATAGCGCCCGTTCACATGGGCTGCTAGCCCTGTTTTGGCCTTGCCTTCGTTCGATGTGGCCGCTTTGGGTTGCTATGTCGAGCCGCCACCGCGCCTCACTCGTCGCCTGCCCTTGAGTCGCTCCTACCACGGCCGTCTCTGCAGTCGTGAGTGCCTGTCTCCGCAGGCGCTAGCAAGCCGCCTGCTTCCACTACCACGGCCGTGTCCCTGCGACCACGTGCCGGCTCGCGCATGTACTACATCGCCAAGTCACCGCGTCACAGGTTGTTCTGTTGCGCCCACGAGCTCGAGCCGCCCAATCATCAATTTGGCTGCGCCTCGCTGTGCCATTGGACGCCCCGCTAGTTCTGTCTGAGGCGCTGCGTCTCCGATTTTCTAGCCTTGCTCCAAGTCGCCATCGGATTTATGCAGCTGTCCGCGCTACGACTCTCGCTTCTGCGCTAAGACGCTTTGTCTCGTGCTCAAGCTGCAGGGCTCTATCTCCACTGCCCTGAGCTGCCCGCGCAGGCTGGCTGCCGCCTCCATGCTCAAGGCGCTCACCGACTCGCCGCCCACGCCAGCTGCTTCGCTGAACCACTGTGGTCCTTCGTCGAGTCGCCGGTGTGCTTCACTTCAGCCGTGGCCGGGTCAAACCGCTCTCGCCTTTGTCGTCCCAGCCCGCGAGACACAGTCCACATCATGGTATTAAAGTAAGTCAAAAGTGCTACTAGGAAAAGACAAAGCTACTACTACTTTGCTCAAGCCTGGGAAGTACCTCCCTCACGTGGATAATGGATTCTATCATGCGAGATGCAAGTTCCAGTACTCCGGTCATCAAGGGAAAATTACTATTGAAAAAAAAGGAAAAAGAAAGAAAGGAGTGAATTCAGTACCTCACTGAATCGTCAAGCAAAATCCATTGGATGCTCTCTGTACTAGTGCTCTGGCCGCTAGGATTGTTATTCCCGTGGAGGTTATCTGCGTGAGGATAACAGTTTTTGGGAGGATAACATTTTTTGCAAAATTATCTACGGATGCCACGTATTGATCGTCCATCATCCAGACGAATCAGGTGAAATCCATCCGATCAATTTTTATGATATTTTTTTCATTCTTTCGAGAACAATTACTCTCGCTTGTGATCTTTATGCAAGAAAATTACTCATTATAAGAGTGGCTACCATGCCACAGATACGGAGAGCACATTGCTGGCGTCTGTCAACACCGACGATCGATCACGCCGGTTTTACAATGCCCGCGGCCAACTCTCCGTCCGCGCCGGTTTACAATGCCCGCGGCCAACTCTCCATCCGCGCCGGTTTACAATGCCTGCGGCCGGTTCATGCGTCCGCACCGGTTTACAACACCAGTGCCGACTCTCCTCGTCCGCACCGGCTTACAACGCCGCGGCCGACTCATCTGTCTGTGCCGCCTGTGATGCTGCGGTCATCTTTGTCGTCCGCCCCTGCGGCCTGGTCTACATCAACATACCGAGCCGCACCTGTCTGCATGAGCTGTTTATTGGGTATGAGCAAGTCACAGCTTGGGTAGCCCGGTTTTCTTTCAAATTGGAGACAAATTATCATCAACCTCCGTTTGCACTGGATGGATCAATGGGCAGGCGCACAAGTCGCCGCCAGTATAGTTTTGATTAACTTCAAATCGCCAGTTGGAAGGAACAATTGGCTGAGTTGCTGACACGGCTCATATGGGATCATTTACAGCCCGCCGTAGTCACCTCAACCTTCTATGGATTCACATCGTTCTATCAACGCCAATGATATACAAGTTATGCCGGTTTATATCACGGTTAAATATGGAGAGTCTCAAGCCAACTCCTTGAGTCACCTTTGAAACTCGGGGGCTACGATGACATGACTCAGCGAATCTTGCCAGTTTTAGCAAATTTAAGAAACCCAGGACGATGGAGGGAAGGATAACCCGGTCCTGGAGGCTACTGTTATATTGATAAAAGTTTAAAGGCCATCAGCAAATTTCCGGCTTAGAAAGTATATGACAGTTATAAAATCCCGGCTCGATGAAGAAGTTCCAGGTCATCAGAAATGACTCCGGTTTAGAATCCGGCTTAAGAGACATCTTTCTCCCACAAAGCTCTGAAGCGCTCAAATCCGGTTTAACAATGTCTGGTTCAAAAGGGATTAACTTCTCGCAAGTTCGAGTTTAAAGACCGTCAGAAAAATTTCCGGCTGAAAATGAGGATTCTGGTTTAAAATCCGGTTCAAGGGAAAGATGTCTCCCACAAAGCTTTGAAGCTCTTAATATCCGATTCAAGATCCCGGTTCAAGAAGAATTTATCTCTTGCAAGAAGTTAAAAATTGCCAAAGAGGACATGCTGCCATGATGCACGATTGAAGCATGGTATCCCGCCTTATTGGCCTGACATATTATTGATCACATGGGGGCTTCTGTTTCATAAAGCGGGGTCTCTGTTCTTTTACATCATGTGTGGTTACACAGAGTTGTTCTAAAACGGCCTCCGGTTTACCCCTTGAGTTAGCTTTTCAAAATCATCATGTTATATCACTTGGGGGCTTGGTCATGTCCGAACCAATGCAATACCTCTTGATAGGTGAAGAGCCACCAGATCACTTGGGGACTTGGTCACGTCTGAACCAGTCATGCCTCTTTATCGGCCTAAGGCCACAGAATCACTTGGGGGCTTGGTCGAACCCGAACCATTGCCATGCCACTTGATCAGCATAAATGCCACGGTTTCATTTGGGGACCTGGCTGACTTGAACCATAGCTACACCTATCGGGAGCTTGGTCGTGTTCGACCATGGTAACGCCATCTGATCAGCTCAAATAAGCCTCTTTTTCCAAATGGTTTGATCATTGCCTTTGCTTCAATATTTTCCTTGATAACTGTTTCTTTTATTTTTGTTGCGTTTTTAAACCGACAACGTTTTAAATCGGCCCAAACTATCAATTACAAATTGACGGAACACGGTCAAATCTTAATCCGGAGACTATCTGCCCGGTTTGATTTTCTGTTACCATCCTATTATGGAGTAAACCGGTGTTTATCACAACCCGGCATGGTTTTATCATAAACCGGCACAATATGGAAGGAGTTATCAGTACTCAAGATTGGGGTTATCACCTTTACTACAAAAAGTTGGTAAAACCAACAATGTGATTCAATGTCATAGGTATGATATATTTCATATTTGATTATTTTTAAGTACAGCCTTGGTTTTAAACCTGGGTTATATGTTGGGCATTATGACCCGTCCGACGGTCAACCGCCCGGACACTTTAAACTTGTTGTATGCAGAAACAGGTTTAATAAAGCATGATTATAAATCACCGGTGTTTACTAACCCGACCTGGCTTTCGACTATAAGTCGCCAGTATGATGATAAATTATCTGGTGTTTATTAAACCGGTCTAGCTTTAAGACGATAAGTCGCCAGTATATGATGAGAAATTATCCGGCGTTTATTAAACCGGACTGGCTTCGGACTATAAGTCGCCAGTATATATTTGGATTGCGCCATTGGAACTATGCGCTTATAAATCATTTGGTATATTATTCAAATAGCCAACATGGCTGGATTTTATTATGGTTATCAATAACCAGTATTATGATTAAGGTTTTCAAAGTCGCGTTAGCGCAATGGCTATTATTTTATCAAAGGATATGATTTATTCTACAATTGAAGGAATAGTCCCGAGTTGCTGCAGGCTTACAACCCGGCACATGGGGGCTACACTATTCAAATTGAGATTACATGCAAGTCTCATGTTGCTGCAAGCATGCACCATGACACTTGGGGGCTAATGCAAAGTCATTTTTACTAGTCTTATTGAAGACCCGACTCATCATATTATAGTGAGCCGGCCCTTGGGGGCTACCAATTGCTCCTGTCAACAATTCAAGGAACACAAGTTTTCGTCCATAATATTGAAGAATCCATTGCTCAGTTGGTAAAGCACAAAGCTCTTAACCTTGTGGACGTGGGTTCAAGCCCTACAATGGAAGCTACATTATAATATGTTATTTTCATTAAAGTATATATATCAAGTCCCGGTTCAGTATTATCTTACTAAGCCGGCCCTTGGGGGCTACACGTTGCTGTTCAAAGTTTACAAGATTATATTTACAAAGTCCCTGCTCATTATTTCATAATGACCCGGCCCTTGGGGGCTACACTGGTTGAAGTTTTTATGAGCATCAAGCAATTACAAGTCCCAGGTTGCTGCAAACATGACAACCCGGCACTTGGGGGCTACATATATGGAGTATTCAGTTTTGAGATGAACAAACCGGATTTCTTCAAGGTTGAAACACTTATTGGGGCAAGTCTTAAGTTATCACTATGTTCTCCTCTTAATACTTGGGGGCTACAGGTATTATGCATATAAAGGAGGAACATCTTCATTTTATTAGTTTTGAGCAAATCAGGAAGATCAATTACATGACCCGGTGTCGACAACAATTATGACCCAGCGCCATCAATATTTATAAGCCGGCCATTTTGGTAATATTAAACCGGCAAGTTTTATATCTTCAAACCGGCTGAATATCAGATAATTATTTTCAGACCCATATTTCTTAAACTGGTGCTTTGGCAGATGAGTTAAAGGAGTTATTCCTCACAATATTTCTCGGTGACAAACCAATGTCGGCAAATTGATTATGTAGCTGGTCTGTTGACCCGGATTTCCCAGAAGGAGGAAATAACAAGGACTTAACGATGATCAGGTACCGGTTTACAAAAATTCTTAACCCGGAGCATAACCTGTCAAATTTGCTCTTGTGTTTATTTTGTAGCATAAGTTTACCATGAATAAATCCAAGCTAAACTTGGGGGCTAATGTCAGGGATATACCCCGCGGCGTAAACCGGCCGGAAGTATAACCCGGCCGGACTAGGCGTTTCATTGGTAAACCGCCAAAGGATTGGCGGTTTACATGATTGGCGGTTTATGATTCATTGGTAATCCGGCAGGCAGGTCAGAGGAGCGACAAGACCCGGTGGCCCAACGGGCGGTTCATGAAGGCTAGTTCATACTATGGTGGGCCGGTTTAAGAGGAAAGGCATGAGGAATATTTGTCTTACAAAGAGTTAAGACCTGGACTTGTATCCGGTTTGTATTAGAGATAGACTAGTCCTAATCCTAATAGGACTCCACATGTAAACCGCCCCTTCAACATATATAATGAGGGACAAGGCTCCTCAAAGGGGGACAAGATTGACAAGTTCCACAAGTTGGACAAGTTAGGTTTAGACAATAGCTCTCAAGATAGAGCACTCTTGTAACCGTGATCATCATCATCAATATCAATGAAGCAGGATGTAGGCTTTTACCTCCACCGTGAGGGGCCGAACCTGGGTAAAACCTCGCGTCTCTCGTCCCGCTCAACCCCTCTCAAGCTACCACATAGATGCGTTGGGCTCGTGACTAAGTCCTGACACTAAGGACATCTGCCGTGACAATTCCGTGACAAAAACCATCAACCACTTCCTCCATCCAAATATGTCAAAACCATAAATCCAACTCGGTCCCACCGATTCTTTCTATCCGGAGCCACCGAGTTCATATGACATAGCCATAGCCAGAAACCCTAACAGTTCGGTGACACCGATACGGATCTCAATCTCATTGAGATGGCCTTGCCAACACTCTGTTGCCTCTTGCAATTATTTTGGTCTCATCGAAATAGCAATCGGTCTCACCGAGATGGCTTGACCAATTGTTTGTTGCCTTATTGTTTCACTTCAGTCTCACCGAGTTGATGCAATCGATGCCATCGAGACGAGGTTTTCCCTAAGCCCTAGCACATCGATCCCATCGAGTTGTTTCGGTCGGTCCCACCAAGATTCCTAACGTTCACATTTTTGAACTAATCGGTGCCACCGAGTTTAACCATTCAGACCCACCGAGATGAGTCAAATGTTTGTAGCGGTTGGATTTTGTGTGGAGGCTATATATACCCCTCCACCCCTTCTCCATTTGTGAGAGAGCCATTAGAATGTTCCTACACTTCCACCATACATTTTGTGAGAGAGAACCACCTACTAATGTGTTGAGATCAAGAGAATCCATTCCTACCATTTGAAACTTGATTTCTAGCCTTCCCCAAGTTGCTTTCCACTCAAATCACTCTTCCACCACAACAAAATATGAGAGAGAGAGAGAGAGTTGAGTGTTGGGGAGACTACCATTTTAAGTACGAAAGCAAGGAGTTCATCATCAACACACCATCTATTACCTTTTGGAGAGTGGTGTCTCCTAGATTGGTTAGGTGTCACTTGGGAGCCTCTGTCAAGATGTGGAGTTGAACCAAGAAGTTTGCAAGGGCAAGGAGATTGCCTACTTCGTAAAGATCTACCCGAGCGAGGCATGTCGTTTGTGGGTGATGGCCATGGTGGGATAGACAAGGTTGCTTCTTCATGGACCCTTCGTGGGTGGAGCCCTCCGTGGACTCGCACAGCCGTTACCCTTCGTGGGTTGAAGTTTCCATCAATGTGGACGTACGATAGCACCACCTATCGGAACCACGCCAAAAATCTCCGTGTCTCCATTGCGTTTGCCTTCTGCAAACCCTTCCTTTACCTTCATATGCAATGTTTTACTTTCCGCTGCTATACTCTTAGAATTGCATGTGTAGGTTGATTTCTTGACTTATGCTAATTGCTAAAATCTGTCCACATCTAATATTGGGAAAATGATAGATTTTTGTTTGGTCAAGTAGTCTAATCACCCCCCCTCTAGACATACTTTAATCCTAAAGACGCCCACTTGGCAATGTCGTCAGCCTCCTTGTTGACGTTGCACGGGATATGCTGCAACTCTAAACCCAGAAAACACTTCTCGAGCTTACTTACCTCCTCCATATAGTCCGCCATGTGCTCATCCTTGGACCTGTATTTCTTGTTGGAGAAGTTGACCAGGAGCTGAGAATGAGCCTTGATGGTGAGGCCCTTGACCCTCAAGGTAGAGGCGGCCTTGAGACCGGCGATCAGGCCCTCATACTTCGCGATGTTGTTGGAGACCTTTTCGCTGTGTTGAAAGCATAGCTAGATGGCGCAACGAAGCATGTCATCGGCTGGAGAGATGAGCACGACCCAGCCCCCACGCCATGCCTAGAGAAGGCACCGTCGAAGTGCATTGTCCAACGAACCGGCGCCTCATCCCTAGGCAGGAGGGACTTGTCCACGTGGTACTCCTCCTCATTGGTGTTTGTCCATTCCACCGTGAAATCTGTGAGCGCCGCCCCCTTGATGACCCTGGTGGTGCAAAATTCCATCCGGAGTGCTTGCAGCTCGATGCTCCACTCGGTGAGTCGACCTACGGCGTTAGGGCCGCGCAAAACTTTCTCCAGGGGGTATGTGGAGATGACCTTGATGGGATGTCCTTCAAAGTAGTGGCGCAACTTCCTGGGGGCAACAAAGAGTGCCAAAAGGAGTTTCTGCTGCATTGGGTAGCGCGCGCGTCGCTCGGGACCGTGCAGATGAAGTACATGGGGTGCTCGACAAAGCATGTGGCCTTCGCAATCTCTTGCCCCTGCTGGGCACACGGGCGACTGCGGCTTCAAGGGGTGTCGCGGGCATGGACGACCCAAGGGCACCAGCCTGATGCGCCGAAGGCTTGAGAGGCTCCGTGGCCCCGCGAGGCCCAGGGGACCCAGGGGGCGGCGGGCCTATGGGGCTCTAGGAGCTTTACCTTGGCCTTCACAATCTTTTCTCGTATCGCCACAAGCGCAGCGCTGGCGGTCTACGGTGTAGGCACCAAATACATGACCAAGGGCTCGTGAAAGTGCGGCGCCAACATTATGGGCAGGCTCGTGAGGTACCTCTTGAGGTCTTCAAAGGTTGCATCTGCCTCCGGGGTCCACTCAAAAGAACCAGTTCTCTTCATGAGCTTGAAGAACGGCAAGGCGCGCTTGCCTAGCTTGGAGATGAAGCGCCCCAAGGAAGCGATGCACCCGGCGAGCCATTGCAGTTCCTTGAGGGTCTTTGGGGGCACATCTTCTCTATGCCCTTCATATTCTCAAGGTTGGCATCGATACCTAAATTGGATACTAGGAAGCTGAGGAGCTTGCCGGACGGGACCCCACACTACTACAGGATACTGCTAACGCAACACTACGACCAGGGACCCTTTGCCGAAACTGTGTGCAATGCATTAATCACAAACAGTGGTGTAAAAAACCGTCAAAAAAGGTGTAAAACGTTTGCGATGGCGGAGCCATCAATCACGGTTCAGATTTTAGTTGCGTGTGTGATGCAGGGCGCACGGTTAATCCATTCAAACTGTTTGCGATGAGGCAGAACAATAGAAACAGGCAGCCATATCAATGTGTGTGCGATGCAGGGCACACTATTAATCCATTAATACTATTTGTGATGAGGTAGAACAACAGAAATGGGCAGCCGTATCAATGTGTGTGCGATATACGACATACGATTTACTCAGACGTACTTTTTTCAACTAGGGAACACAACAAAAATGGTTCAACTTAAGAAGATGTGTGTGATATGTGGCATACAGTTCACATGGATGAACTGTTTTCGATGAGCCAAAAGAACACAAATGAGTCATGTAAACTAGTTTGCAATGAGAAATTACAACACATGCGGTTAATACAGTTAGTTCGTGTGTGATTCTGTGTGCAAAACTTTGAAAAATGCAAACTAGTTGCTTGCGGTGGCTAGGAGTATCGCACACGATGCGTCTGCGAGTACTCATGTGCGATGATTAGTAAGTTACACATACATTTCCTTATGTTAACATATGTGTGAATTTGCAATATGGGCAGTTAATATGCAAATGCCTTCTGGACATCGGGCACATGCTTAAACTCAATGAACTATGTACGATACTAACACTTTCCATGAAAATGTAAGAACTTGGGTAACAGCATTTGAGTAACATATATATAGTGGTTACACTATTTGACAAAAAAGGATCTTCGTAACACGGTTTTGACAACCATATGGTCCATATCTACATACTTAACATAGTAACAACTATCACATTTTAAGAGGCTAAGGGAAAACAACCAGATGGTCCATATCTAGATAGTTAACATAGTAACAGCTAGCACATTCTAAGTGGCCGAGGGCCAACAACCACAACTATCCAGTGGAAGCAGCTTGATCACGGCGACTCGGCATCTCGTCAATGAAAAGGAAGAGCCCTCTTGTGCCTTGGTAGAGCATGAGTAGAACAGTGTCTCCAATTTTCCAATATGGATGCATTGCCACGACAAGTGAGAACTTGTTAATTTGAATGGTTCCATTTCTACGGGAAATGCAGTACCATGCAATCACTTTGGCGTTATTAGCAGGCACAAGTGTAATTCCATCACACTGGGAAATTGATCCAGGAACTGCTACAGCGGGCAATTTCTGTTGACATGTAGAATAAAAACCAATTGTAACATATCGTTGAAGATATATATAGTTTATGAGCATCAACATTAAAATAAGACTTTTTACCAGCGTTTTGTGCACACAATTGGTCTTGTTAAATGTCTGCACCATAGGTCTAATTAATCCCATCCAAAATCCAGCGTCCATAAGTTGTGCTATCTCTATCAGATTATCAACAAAGTTTATGACATGCTTCAAGTCCTTCTAGTGAAATTTGGTACGCTTAGTAACATACAGATCATTCACTATGCATCCAACATATCCTGCTTAGAAGGTCGAAAGGTATTATTTATTCAGAACAGGGCAGAAGAATATATAGTGGATAAATTGGTAAATAGAATTTGTTACTTCCTAGGAACAGAGTGAGAATATGAAATCACAATTGGTTGCCTAAATACTGGTCAATTAGTCAGAACAAATACCCTGATTTTGCTAAGTAATATAACACAATGGAGATAGTTGAAAGGACACTAACCTAGATCAGATTTTGATCGGCTGATGATGTTGGGGAAGTAAACATCCATGTTAATTAGACCAGGCTATGGTGCACACACTTGAATTTTATTGCCAGCTTTCAGTTCATAACACTTAGATATTTTCTCCAAAGGTCCGAATTAAAATAGGAGTGACCATCTTTATCAAGGTTTATGCTAACCGTCATTGTAAATCAATGTTGCGTTGTCAATATGACATCCTGGGTCTCAGCAACAAAGTAAAGCCCAAGATTTCCATCTACTCCTATTCATGCAAAGAAAGAGATGTACTGCTTGAAATGAAAATTAAGATCGTAAATTAGATATATTGAAATAACAGAGCAAGATGCAAATATGGGAGTAACTGATAGAACAGATCAATATATAGATGAAAGCAAACTACAAAAATATAGAATTAAAAGTGGATAATGTAACAAAGATTTGATGCAAATATATAAATAATCTAGCAACAGATGGAATATGTTCACAAATTTATGCCATGCCAACCGTGGTAGGTTGAGATTGAACATACCGAGCGCTCCCTCAAGTCATCCGGAATGGTGAGAACTTTGTTTCCGACTGGCCACGACCACACTTGCCCGATTTGTGCTCGCACTATGGACACATGAATGAACACCCACGAATCAGCTAGAATAAAAGTGATTCCACGGTGATTTCCGCCAGTTGATTAATAGCGACAGACGGACTGTGATAAGAGATGAGTGAATATTTCGCTAAGTTGATTACCTTCTCCATGAGAAAAATCCCTTGCCCAATCCCGCAGAAAACCCTAGTCGACCAGAGTCTAGAATGTCGGTGCAGATAGGCGGTGGAAAGCGGTAGGGGCGAAATCCCGTCTCGTTTGGAGCGCGACCTACACCCGCCGACAATAGCCTTCGAGCTTAGGGTGGCTGCCGCGATAGAAAGTAGATGAGGGGCAGAGTTGCCGAGGAGTCCGTGGTGAGTGGGTGGGGACAAAGTGGGCGAGGGTTTTCTTTTTTCCTTTTGAATGTGTGAGTGAACACACACGGTTCACAGAGGCGACGAAGAAGAATCATGTGCGATAGTAAATCACTGAGATTGAATGGGAATCCAAATTTCATTTGTCCTTCATCCATGAGTTTTTTTCTATGATGAACATAAACCCTGCTAATCACCGTGTTCAAATTTGACACTTCTCCGGGTTCATTTACAATATTTAGGGGATTATGTGCATTTTGTAGGTATTAATGCACATAACTCAAATCCAAACAATTGGTGCTTGAAAAGGTGCACAAGAATGGTTTGGAAAAACCATACTCGCGGTATTCAATAATTTCTCAAGCCTTTTACAAGGAATGGGCAGAGATTTCAAGGGAATGCATGGCAATAGTCAACCACAAACGCGTCATCTACTGGGTTATCAACTATCGAACAATGAAATATGTGCTTGAAAAACATGACACCTGGCATGGTGCCATGGTATGGCCTCACCGTGCCCTGGTTAAAAGCTGAGAAGGTTTGATTTATGTTGTCATGCACCCCCCTTCATAAATCCAACCATCACTGAGGAACTTCAATGCTTTCAATAGGGAAATCACCAAGACTGAAGGGGAATCCAAATTTTCGTCCTAGTTTGTCATTCATTTTTTTCCAATGATCAACATACCTCCTCAAATGCAACATGTTCAAATTTTAGATTTTTCCGGGATCATTTACCTTCTTTAGGGGATTATGTGCATTTTCTAGGCATTAATTATGCACATAATTCAAATTCGAACAATTGGTGCATGAAAAGGTGCACAAGAACGGTCTGGAAAACCATGCTCGTGCTATTTATTAATTCTCATACCTTTTACAAGGAATGGGTAGATATTTCAAGAAAATGTGTGGTAATAGTCGACCATAAACGCGTCGTTTACTAGGTTAACAACTATACAGAAATGAAATACATGCTTGGAAAACATGACGCCTGGTGTGGTGCCATGGTATGGCGTCACCATGCCCTGGTAAAATTTTGAGAATGTTTTCCTTATGTCGTCATGCACGCCTTTCATTAATCGAACCATCACCGAGGAAGTTTCATGGTTTCGAGGGGAACTCACCAAGATTGAAGGGGGGTCCAAATTTCCTTTGTCCTTTGTCCATGAGTTTTTTTGTACGATGAACATACACCCTACAAATTACCGTGTTCAAATTTGGCACCTTTCTGGGTTCATTTTCCATATTTAGGGGATTATGTGAATTTCCTAGGCATTAATGCACATAATTCAAGTTCAAACATTCGGTGCATGAAAGGGTGCACAAGAACGGCCTAGAAAACCATGCTCTTGCCATTTAGTAAATTCTCATGCCTTTTACAAGGAATGGACAGATATTTCGATTAAATGTGTGGCAATAGTCAACCACAAACATTTGTTTATTGGGTTTTCAACTATAGAAAAAAATGAAATAAGTTCTTGAGAAACATGACGCCTAGCATGGTGTGCCATGGTATGACCTCACCATGCCCTGGTAAAAATTTGTGAAGGTTTGGCTTATATCGTCATGCACGCCCTTCATAAATCAAACCATCACCAAAGAAGTTCCATGCTTTCGAGAGGGAAATCACCAAGATTGAAGGGGAATCCTAATTTTCTTTGTTCTTTGCCCTAGAGTTTTATTCTACGACGAACATTCACCCTGCAAATCACCGTGTTCAAATTTGGCATTTTTTCGGGCTCATTTACCATATTTAGGGGATTATGTGCATATCCTAGGCATTTAGCACATACAAATCCAATCTAGCTACAACCGCACGGGTGTGATGTGACGGACGTGGATTGCCGTTCGATTGTGGTGCATCCTACGGTGCATACGGGCGATCCGTGTGGCTGGGGTTCTGGCTAATCATAACGCAACACACCATAGGCTCAACGCACACTATTTCCGGAAGGGACAAAGATGAACAGTGTGTGATAATGAACTATCAAAATTGTAAGGGAAGCAAAATTTCTGTTGGTGTTTGTCGTTGAGCTCTTGAATACCACCGCACTGTACGACTGCCTGGCCCCTGCATCCCTAAGCTCTCTCCAGGCATCGTCCATGGCACCGCGGCGCACAGTAACTGGTAAGGAAGCGATGGCATCCCGTCGGGCCACGTTCCTCACCGCCCGGACCGCACACATGGTAAGGAAGCGATGACATCTCGCCGCACCAAGTTCATCACCGCCTGCAGCCATACAGTTACATGGGTGGACTTTGAGGTTGCCATGGCTGAATGGGTGGTGGATCTAGAGGCGTCCAAAGCTGGACAGAAGGAGCGGAATAGGCGGAAAGCAGTCAACGAAAGAGAGTCCCGCCGTCGCAAGAAAGAAGAGTCCGCACGCTGTGGTGAGGAGAGCTTGGTGGAGATCGAAGCACGGTGGGCTACCGCCTACAAGGCCGGGAAGAAGTACGCCGGCGTCTGGTCACCATGCCCCGATGGCAGCATGTGAGAAGTAGTTTAAGTTTGTTGTATTAGAGCAAATTACCAGTAGTACTTTAGGTTTGTACTATTAACATACAATGTCGGTAAGTGCATCCTTTGAGGGCTTTGAGTGTTGATTAGCATGTGTGCCAGTCTGCGTTCTTCTGCGTTAATCATTAGAAGATCACAAAACACACGGTTTCTATGCCGTACCCGTTGATGTCTACTACACAACCTTCTTCTTGTAGACGTTGTTGGGCCTCCAACTGCAGAGGTTTGTAGGACAGTAGCAAATTTCCCTCAAGTGGATGACCTAAGGTTTATCAATCCGTAGGAGGCGTAGGATGAAGATGGTCTCTCTCAAGCAACCCTGCAACCAAATAACAAAGATTCTCTTGTTTCCCCAACACACCCAATACAATGGTAAATTGTACAGGTGCACTAGTTCGGCGAAGAGATGGTGATACAAGTGGTATATGGATAGTAGATATGAGTATTTGTAATCTAACAATAAAAAAACAGCAAGGTAACTAATGATAAAAGTGAGCGTAAACGGCATTGTAATGCTAGGAAATAAGGCCTAGGGTTCATACTTTCACTAGTGCAAGTTCCCTCAACAATAATAACATAATTGGATCACATAACTGTACCTCAACATGCAACAAAGAGTCACTCCAAAGTCACTAATAGCAGAGAACGAACGAAGAGATTCTGGTAGGATACAAAACCACCTCAAAGTTATTCTTTTCAATCATCCATTGGGCTATTCCTGTAAGTGTCACAAACAGCCCTAGAGTTCGTACTAGAATAACACCTTAAGACACAAATCAACAAAACCCTAATGTCACCTAGATACTCCTATGTCACCTCAAGTATCTGTGGGTATGATTATACGATATGCATCACACAATATCATATTCATCTATTCAACCAACACATAGAACCTCAAAGAGTGCCCCAAAGTTTCTACCGGAGAATCACGACAAAAATGTGTGCCAACCCCTATGCATAGGTTCATGGGCGGAACCCGCAAGTTGATCACCAAAACATACATCAAGTGAATCACGTGATATCCCATTGTCACCACGGATACGCACGGCAAGACATACATCAAGTGTTCTCAAATCTTTAAAGACTCGATCCGATAAGATAACTTCAAAGGGAAAACTCAATCCATTACAAGAGAGTAGAGGGGAGAAGAAACATCATAGGATCCAAATATAATAGCAAAGCTCGCGATACATCAAGATCGTATCACCTCAAGAATACGAGAGAGAGAGATCAAACACATAGCTACTGGTACATACCATCAGCCCCGAGGGAGAACTACTCCCTCCTCGTCATGGAGAGCACCAGGATGATGAAGATGGCCACCGGAGAGGGATTTCCCCCTCTGGTAGGGTGCCGGAACGGGTCTAGATTGGTTTTCGGTGGCTACGGAGGCTTCTGGCAGCAGAACTCCCGATCTATTGTGCTCCCCGATCGTTTTAGGGTATATGGAGATATATAGGTGGAAGAGGTATGTCAGGGGAGCCACCAGGGGGGTGGGCGCGCCCCCCTGCCTCGTGGCTTCCTTGTTGCTTCCCTTACATGGACTCCAAGTCTCCCGGGTTGCTTTCCTTCAAAAAATAAGTTCCGTGAAGTTTCAGGTCAATTGGACTCCGTTTGATTTTCCTTTTCTGCGATACTCTAAAACAAGGAAAAAACAGAAAGTGGCATTGGGCTCTAGGTTAATAGGTTAGTCCCAAAAATCATATAAAATATCATATAAAGGCATATAAAACATCCAAGGTTGATAATATAATAGCATGGAACAATCAAAAATAATAGATACATTGGAGACGTATCAGCATCCCCAAGCTTAATTCCTGCTCGTCCTCGAGTAGGCAAATGATAAAAACAGAATTTTTCATGTGGAATGCTACCTAACATATTTCTCTAAGTAATTCTTCTTTATTTTGGCATAAATGTTCAGATTCAAGACAAAAGTTTAATATTGACATAGAAACAATAATACTTCAAGCATACTATGTAAGCAATCATGTCTTCTCAAAATAACATGGCCAAAGAAAGTTATCCCTACAAAATCATATAGTCTGGCTATGCTCTATCTTCACCACACAAAATATTTAAATCATGCACAACCCCGATGACAAGCCAAGCAATTGTTTCATACTTTTGATGTTCTCAAACTTTTTCAATCTTCACGCAATACATGAGCGTGAGCCATGGACATAGCACTATAGGTGGAATAGAGTGGTGGTTGTGAAGAAGACAAAAGGGAGAAGATAGTCTCACATCAACTAGGCATACCAACGGGCTATGGAGATGCCCATCAGTAGATATCAATGTGAGTGAGTAGGGATTGGCATGCAACGGATGCACTAGAGCTATAAGTGTATGAAAGCTCAAAAAGAAACTAAGTGGGTGTGCATCCAACTTGCTTGCTCACGAAGACCTAGGGCATTTTGAGGAAGCCCATCATTGGAATATACAAGCCAAGTTCTATAATGAAAGATTCCCACTAGTATATGAAAGTGACAACATAGGAGATTCTCTATCATGAAGATCATGGTGCTACTTTGAAGCACAAGTGTGGTAAAAGGATAGTAGCATTGCCCCTTCTCTCTTTTTCTCTCATTTTTTAATATATTTTTTATTTTTTATTTGGGCCTTCTCTTTTTTTATGGCCTCTTTTCTATTTTCTTATTTGGGCTTCTTTGGCCTCTTTTATTTATTTATTTTCGTCCGGAGTCTCATCCCAACTTGTGGGGGAATCATAGTCTCCATCATCCTTTCCTCACGGGGACAATGCTCTAATAATGATGATCATCACACTTTTATTTTCTTACAACTCAAGAATTACAACTCGATACTTAGGACAAGATATGACTCTATGTGAATGCCTCCGGCGGTGTACCGGGATGTGCAATGACTCATGAGTGACATGTATGAAAGAATTATGAACGGTGGCTTTGCCACAAATACGATGTCAACTACATGATCATGCATAGCAATATGACAATGATGGGGCGTGTCATAATAAACAGAACGGTGGAAAGTTGCATGGCAATATATCTCGGAATCGCTATGCAAATGCCATAATAGGTAGGTATGGTGGCTGTTTTGAGGAAGATATATGGTGGGTTTAAGGTACCGGCAAAAGTTGCGCGGTACTAGAGAGGCTAGCAATGGTGGAATGGTGAGAGTGCGTATAATCCATGGACTCAATATTAGTCATAAAGAACTCACATACTTATTGCAAAAATATATTACTTATCGAAACAAAGTACTATGCGCATGCTCCTAGGGGGATAGATTGGTAGGAAAAGACCATTGCTCATCCCCGACCGCCACTCATAAGGAGGACAATCAATAAATAAGTCATGCTCCGACTTCATCACATAACGGTTCACCATACGTGCATGCTACGGGAATCACAAACTTTAGAACAAGTATTTATCAAATTCACAACTACTCAACTAGAATACTCTAATATCACCATCTTGATATCTCAAAACAATTATCAAGTATCAAACTCCTCATAGTATTCAATGCACTTTATATGAACGTTTTTATTATATCCCTCTTGGATGCCCATCATATTAGGACTAGTATCATAACCAAAGCAAACTACCATGCTGTTCTAAAGAATCTCAAAATAATATAATTGAAGCATGAGAGTTCATCCATTTCTTCAAAATAAAACTACCACCATGCTCTAAAATATATAAGTGAAGTACTAGAGCAAACAACAAACTACTCCGAAAGATATAAGTGAAGATCAATGAGTAGTTGAATAATTATGCAACTATGTGAAGATTCTCTAGAATTTAAGAATTTCTTGGTATTTTCTTCAAACATCAAGCAAAACAAAATGAAATAAGATGACGCTCCAAGCAAAACACATATCATGTGGCGAATAAAAATATAGCTCCAAGTAAAGTTACCGATGAACAAAGACGAAAGAGGGAATGCCTTCCGGGGCATCCCCAAGCTTTGGCTCTTGGTTTTACTTGAATATTACCTTGGGGTGCCTTGGGAATCCCCAATCTTAGGCTCTTGCCACTCCTTATTTCATAGTCCATCGAATCTTCACCCAAAACTTGAAAACTTCACAACACAAAACATAACAGAAAACTCGTAAGCTCCGTTAGTATAAGAAAATAAGTCACCACTAAGGTACTGTTGTGAACTCATTCTAAGTTCATATTGGTGTAATATGTACTGTATTCCAACTTATCTATGGTTCATACCCTCCCATAGTACTCATAGATTCATCAAAATAAGCAAACAACACATCAAAAACAGAATCTGTCAAAAACAGAACAGTCTGTGGTAATCTGGATCAAACGTATACTTCTAGAACTCATAAAATTCTCAAATAAATTCGTGGACCTGAGGAATTTATCTATTAATAATCTTCAAAAATAATTAACTCAATATCACTCTCCAATAAAAACTGGCAGCAATTCTCGTGAGCGCTGAAGTTTCTGTTTTTTACAGCAAGCTTAACAAGACTTTCCCCAAGTCTTCCCAACGGTTCTACTTGGCACAAACACTAATTAAAAGAATAAAACCACATATAAAGAGAGGCTAGATAAATTATTTATTTCTCAACAGCATCAAAAAGCAAGGAACAAAAATAAAATTGGGTTGCCTCCCAACAAGCACTATCGTTTAACGCCCCTAGCTAGGCACGATGATTTCAAGGATGCTCACATAAAGGATAAGAATTGAAACATAAGGAGAGCATCATGAAGAATATGACTATCACATTTTAGTCTAACCCACTTCCTATGCATAGGGATTTTGTGAACAAACAACTTGTGGGAACAATAATCAACTAGAATAGGAGGGCAAAACAAGCATAACTTCAAAACTTTAAGCACATAGAGGAAACTTGATATTATTGCAATTCCTACAAGCATATATTCCTCCCTCGTAATAATTTTTAGTAGCATCATGAATGAATTCAACAATATAACTATAACATAAATCATTCTTTTCATGATCTACAAGCATAGAATTTTTATTACTCTCCACATAAGCAAACTTCTTCTCATGAATAGTAGTGGGAGCAAACTCAACAAAATAACTATCGTGTGAGGCATAATCCAATTGAAAACTACAATCATGATGAATAGTTTCATGGATATCATTATTCTTTATAGCATACAAGTCATCACAATAATCATCACAACTTTGTTCTCATAATCAATTGGAACCTCTTCCGAAATAGTGGATTCATCACAAAATAAAGTCATGACCTCTCCAAATCCACTTTCATCAATATAATCATCATAAATAGGAGGCACTCTTTCATCATAATAAATTTGCTCATCAAAACTTGGGGGACAAAAATATCATCTTCATCAAAAATAGCTTCCCCAACTTGTGGCTTTGCATATCATTAGCATCATGGATGTTCAAGGAATTCATACTAACAACATTGCAATCATGCTCATCATTCAAATATTTAGTGTCAAACATTTTAATGCATTCTTCTTCTAACACTTTGGCACCATTTTCCTTTCCATCATACTCATGAAATATATTAAAAAGATGAAGCGTACGGCACAATTTTCCTTTCCATCCATATTTTTTTGTAGTTTTCTTTTATAAACTAAACTAGTCCTAAAACAAGAAACAGGAAGATTCGATTGCAAGATCTGAAGATATACCTTCAAGCACTCACCTCCCCAGCAACGGCGCCAGAAAAGAGCTTGATGTCTACTAGACAACCTTCTTCTTGTAGACGTTGTTGGGCCTCCAAGTGCAGAGGTTTGTAGGACAGTAGCAAATTTCCCTCAAGTGGATGACCTAAGGTTTATCAATCCGCAGGAGGCGTAGGATGAAGATGGTCTCTCTCAAGCAACCCTGCAACCAAATAACAAAGAGTCTCTTGTGTCCCCAACACACCCAATACAATGGTAAATTGTATATGTGCACTAGTTTGGCGAAGAGATTGTGATACAAGTGGTATATGGATAGTAGATATGAGTATTTGTAATCTGAAAATAAAAAAAATAGCAAGGTAACTAATGATAAAAGTGAGCATAAATGGTATTGAAATGCTAGGAAATAAGTCCTAGGGTTCATACTTTCGCTAGTGCAAGTTCCCTCAACACAATCTCAGATTCATCTATTCAACGAACACCTAGAACCTCAAAGAGTGCCCCAAAGTTTCTACCAGAGAATCACGACGAGAATGTGTGCCAACCCCTATGCATAGGTTCATGGGAGGAACCCGCAAGTTGATCACCAAAACATACCTCAAGTGAATCACGTGATATCCCATTGTCACCACAGATACGCACGGCAAGACATACATCAAGTGTTGTCAAATATTTAAAGACTCAATCCGATAAGATAACTTCAAAGGGAAAACTCAGTCCATTACAAGAGAGTAGAGGGGAGAAGAAACATCATAGGATCCAAATATAATAGCAAATCTCGCGATACATCAAGATCGTATCACCTCAAGAACATGAGAGGGAGATCAAACACATAGCTACTAGTACATACCCTTAGCCCTGAGGGAGAACTACTCCCTTCTCATCATGGAGAGCACCGGAATGATGAAGATGGCCACCGGAGAGGGATTGCCCCCTCTGGCAAGGTGCCGGAACGGGTCTAGATTGGTTTTCGGTGGCTACGGAGTTTTTGGCGGCGGAACTCCCGATCTATTGTGCTCCCCGGTCGTTTTAGGATATATGGAGATATATATATATATATATATATATATATATATATATATATATATATATATATATATATATATATATATATATATATATATATATAGGCGGAAGAAGTACGTCAGCGGAGCCACGAGGGGCCCACGAGGGTGGAGGCCGCACCCACCTGCCTCATGGCTTCCTCGTTGCTTCCCTTACGTGGACTCCAAGTCTCCTGGGTTGCTTTCCTTCCAAAAATAAGTTCCGTGAAGTTTCAGGTCAATTGGACTCCATTTGATTTTCCTTTTCTGCGATACTCTAAAACAAGGAAAAAACAGAAACTGGCACTGGGCTGTAAGTTAATAGGTTTGTCCCAAAAATCATATAAAGTAGCATATAAAGGCATATAAAACATCCAAGGTTGATAATATAATAGCATGGAACAATCAAAAATTATAGATACATTGGAGACGTATCACCCGTCTACTTTTTTGTGTTAATGATCCATAAGTCAGTTACCTGTGCGATGTTTCCTAATAAAGCAGGTGTACCATTGACCGAAAAAAATCTACCATACATGTGCATTTTTTTGGAGACGGGATCTGCCAATTTTCCGTTTTCTCGCACACGAGTATTTTACATGCTTCGTCTGTGTTGTGTGTTTCCCCCGCCCAAGTTTCATGTTTGGAAGCGAAATTTTCATTAGGCGCACAATTTCATAATTTATTCCTCCAACCACATCCCCACACATCATATTTACTCAGTATCTCCCCCTCGCGCCTCCCCCGACCGGCATCTCAAACCGCCGCCACCGCAACCACAGCTTCAACCACATCTACGTTCTACTCGGATCCAGTCAGGTAACCCACCGATCTCTATCACGGTCCCGGCCTGATTGCTTAAATGCCGCCTTCGAAACATCCTCATGCCTCCAAATCCCCACTGCCAGGAGTTGATGGCGGTCCATGGGGCGATGGCCACTATGCGTGTTGACCCACAGGAACACCTTGCCTCCGCCGCCACCGACATGGTGCAGGCTCTGGCCCAGATGAAGTGCCCCAACGACTACCCCCCAGGACTTAACAGGTTAGATGTGACCAGCTAAATCTTACCAATACCACTTACAACGGCTATGATTTGTACGGTTGATGTATTAAGCATCTTCGTGCCTTGTTTATTTCAGTACTGCACACTTGTGATGTTCAAATATTATGGTGTCCATCTCAGTTCCACCAATACCAGCAACAAACTTACAATACATGAATCATGATATCACTAGAGATGCTTCCCATTTGTTATTTTTGGTAGATGCTAACCCTGTTGTACTTAACATGCTTGTCCATGTACTTACGCAGGGTTATAACAACAGATGTTGTTGTTTGCCGTCGAGGTTAGCTGCATCCCATGTCTTGCCATATTTCACATCATTTGCACAATTGCAGTTTAACTTCTATCATTGACTGGTTGCCTGTAGGTACACATGTAAGTGGCACTGATCCATGCTTCCATCCGGAGGAATAGCTCGCCTCCGCCGTCGCTGACTTTCGGCGGGCTCTGGCCAAGATGAAGTGCCCCAGCAACTACCACTTAGGACTTACCAAGTATGTACTCACAAGTTCAATCTTACCAATACAAGTTGCAATTAATGGCTATGTTCTGTACGGTCGATGTATTAAGCATGTTCTAGTAAATATGCCTAACACGTTTTAGCTACTTTCCCTACCTATTTATAGACATCAAGGCCATTCTCTGCTCTGGCAGCACCTGTCGTGTGATGTTTAACTATGCCAATTGCATTTTTATCAGTACCGGTTTCAATGGCTATTAAGTCTGTTGCAATTAACAGTTGAATCCATTTTTAAATAGTTGTATTTCAATGGTGTAGGATCGAAAGTATGTCTAGAGGGGGGTGATTAGACTACTTGACCAAATAAAAACTTCACCTTTTCCCAATTTTAGTTCTTGGCAGATTTTAGCTATTTTAGGACAAGTCAAGCAATCATCACACAATACAAGCAAGCATGCAAAGAGTATTTTGGTAGTGGAAAGTAAAGCATGCAACTTGCAAGAATGTAAAGAGAAGGGTTTGGAGAATTCAAACGCAATTGGAGACACGGATATTTTTCCCATGGTTCGGATAGGTGGTGCTATCCTACATCCACGTTGATGGAGACTTCAACCCACAAAGGGTAACGGTTGCGAGAGTCCACATAGGGCTCCACCCACAAAGGGTAACGGTTGCGCGAGTCCAGACAGGGCTCCACCCACGAAGGGTCCACGAAGAAGCAACCACCCACAAAGGGTCCACGAAGAAGCAACCTTGTCTATCCCACCATGGCCATCGCCCACACAGGACTTGCCTCACTAGAGGTAGATCTTCATGAAGTAGGCGATCTCCTTGCCCTTACAAACTCCTTGGTTCAACTCCACAATCTTGTCGGAGGCTCCCAAGTGACACCTAGCCAATCTAGGAGACACCACTCTCCAAGAAGTAACAAATGGTGTGTAGGTAATGAACTCCTTGCTCTTGTGCTTCAAATGATAGTCTCCCCAACACTCAACTCTCTCTCACAGGATTTGGATTTTGTGGAAAGAAGATTTGAGTGGAAAGCAACTTGGAGAGGCTAGAGATCAAGATTCATATGGTAGGAATGGAATATCTTGGTCTCAACACATGAGTAGGTGGTTCTCTCTCATAACATATGAGTTGGAATGGTGTATGTGTTCTGATGGCTCTCTCTTCGAATGAAGAGGAGGTGGAGGGGTATATATAGCCTCCACACAAAATCCAACCGCTACACACAGTTTCCCAATCTCGGTGGGACCGAATCAACAAACTCGGTCGGACCGAAAATGTAAACCTAGTGACGTTAGAGATTTTCGGTGGGACTGACATGCAACTCGGTAGGACCAATATGGTTAGGGTTTGGGCATAACATAATCTCGGTGAGACCGATTACACAAACTTGGTGAGACCGAATTTGGTAATTAGCTAACCAGAGAGTTGGTCAGGCAAACTCGGTGGGACCGATTTGCTCTTTCGGTGAGACCGAAAAGTTACAAAGGGGAAACACTGAATTTACATTGCAATCTCGGTGGGACCGATTCGCTCTTTCGATGAGACCGAAAAGTTACGAAAGGGAAACAGAGAGTTTGCAATCCCATCTCGGTGAGACCGAGATCCCTATCGGTAGAACCGAATTGCTAGGGTTTGGCAGTGGCTTATGACAAGTGAAACTCGGTGGTGCCGGATAGGAAGAATCGGTAGGACTGAGTTTGGCTTAGGGTTTAGGTCATATGTGGATATGGGAAAGTAGTTGAGGGTTTTGGAGCATATCACTAAGCACATGAAGCAAGAGGCTCATTAAGCAACACCTCATCCCTCCTTGATAGTATTGGCTTTTCCTAAAGACTCAATGTGATCTTGGATCACTAAAATATAAAATGAAGAGTCTTGAGCTTTTGAGCTTGAGCCAATCCTTTGTCCTTAGCATTTTGAGGGTTCCACTTTCACATCCATGCCATGCCAATCATTGAGCTTTCCTGAAATAATCATCTTGGAATAGCATTAGCTCAATGAGCTATATGTTGTTATGAATTACCAAAACCACGCACTTTCAATCTCCCCCTTTTTGGTAATTGATGACAACATATAGATCAAAGCTTCGACAAATGATAAAAAGCATGAAATATATCGTCGCTTTGAGAAGTATGTGATAAGTAAGAGCTCCCCCTAAATTTGTGCATATTTAAAATTTGCTTTGGACTGCAAATGCACAAGGAGTTAGAGTCATGGGTTACTCTTCCATGTCACATACATCTTGGTGGAGCGCTTAAAATGATAAGAATGAAATACATGCACTCATCACCAAGAATAGTGAATGATCACATAAGATAGATAAGATAATAACATTAATCAAACATTAAGTGTAGCTTATGATCAAACACATGATCATCAATGTCTCACGAGCATAGTATCTCAAGCACTCAAAAGCAAACAAGTTCGAAAAACCACCAAATAAAGCAAGAGAGAACAGCAACACTCTCTCTCTCGAAGCCTATGATCTATACATTTTTCTCCCCCTTTGGCAACAAGTTACCAAAAAGTTCCTAGAAAATGCATAGCTAGATCGACGCTCAGGCTTGATCTTCAGGTGGTGGTGGAGTCCGGATCACTCCAAGGAAGAAGGCTTCTGTAGATGCTGAAGTAGACGCTGGAGTTGGAGCTGAAGTAGACGCTGGAGCAGGTTGGGCTGGTGCTACGGCTGGAGCTAAGGCAGTTGCTCTTGTGTCAGGAACTGGCACTGCAGACGACCTCGGACCTCGTGGCACTCTGGCAAAGGCATCAGTGGTTGTCTTCCCTTTCCTCTCCTGCATATCGTCTTGAAGCTGCTCCACTGCAGTCTGAATTTTTGTCACCTTGACATCCAAGTCATAGAACTTTTGTTCCATGATTCTCTCTAGGCTTGCCTGGTTTTGGGTTAGGGTGGCTAGTCCTTTCTCAATCCACAGGGTGGATGCAATCAGGTAACCAAGCTGCTCTTGTTTGGTTTTCAAGAAATACTCAGATGCCTCCTCTTGAGTTGGCATCTTGGCAGCTTTCTCCTTCCTTGCCTTCTCCTTCTTTTCTTGTGCTTGAACTGATGATGGCTCATTCTCAGTCATTACAACTTGATTGTCCTCAAAATCTGGACGGATGGGCAGGTGTTCCTTGTCCAATAAATATATGCCCGTGCCCATCTTGGAGTTGATGAGCTCCTGAATTTGAGGAGCATAACCACAGCTCCTCTTCTGATCTGCTGCAGTCCTCTTGATAGTCTCTACTATTAGGCTCATGACCTTGAATTTCCGTGGCACATCAAATACATGTAGCAAGTTGATTGCATGGCCTCTGATCATCTTTTGATCTCCAAACTTGGGCAATAAGGTGTGCCTCAATATCCAATTGATGGTTGGCAGCCCTGACAGAAGATAATGCACTGAGCCAAATTTGAAAGTGTCAAGAGCTTCATTGGGAATTTCCTTGTACATGTTGGACATTGAGTTATGATCCATTTTCTTCTTGGCATAGATATCCAAGTCATCTGCTTGCTCCTCTGGGGCATTGATCAACTTTGCCCATTCCTCAACAGTTGATTGGTACCTCGTACCCTCAGACATCCATGTGATCCTCCCATTTGGATAAAAGTGTGCCGTGGAGTAGAATTGCATGATGAGCTCCTCGTTCCACTTTGTGAGCTTCTGCCCAACAAAGTCAGCAACTCCACAAGCACTAAAGTTGTCATACACTCCAGGGTAGTGTTCCTCATTTTCCTTCATGTACTCCCAATCGACCCACTCATGTCACAGACTATTGGCTTCTTGTCTAGCAGCACTGTCTCATAAAAATCTTGTTGCTCCTTGGTGTGAAACCTGTAATCCACAGCAGTCCTTCTCCTTGAAGCATAAGGATCTGCTTCTCTCCACTTCCTCAGCCCTGAGTCTCTCCTGAGCTTCATATCTTCAGCCACAGGATGAGCATCGTTGTGGTCTGGGATCTTGGGCTTGAGCTTTCTCAGAATTTGCTCTTCATCCTCTTCTTCAGCAACAGTCTCAGGCACTGGGGCCTTGTTCTTCTCAGCTGCAGGAATGCTCCTTGTATTCCTCTTTGGTGCAGACTTGGGCTTGGAGGCAGCTTTGGGTGCTTCTTTGGGCTTAGATGCAGCAGCCCCTGTCCTGATAGCATCACCCATAAGCTTAGGTGCTTTAGGTGCTGGTGCAGCAACCTCTTCTTCCTCTTCCTCTTCCATAATGGTAGCCTTTCCAAGCACTCTGGCTACGGTCTTCTTGACCCTTTCCTTCCTCTTCTTGCCTTCTGCAGCAATTGGCTCTTTGGGTGCAGGCTTTTCAGTTGAAGCTCTAGCCTTTGACATAGGCTGCCTGCCTGCTGGCCTTTTGATCTTTAGACCTGGCTTTGTGCCTTGAGCTGGCTCAACTCTCTTTGATGTGGCCTCTTCTTCTGCCACATAATCTTCATCTTTAGAATCAGAAGTTCTCTTCTTCCTTTGTCTAGTGGCAGCTTTTGGCAGATTGCTTGCGGTACTTCTGCTGCCATCATATGAAGAGCTGGAGGGGCTAGTGCCCTCACTCATATGCACTCGCTCTTCTGACATGTTTTGGCTATCACTCTGATCATACATGCTGCAAACTCTAACTGTTGACCCTGTGAATAGTTTATAGATGAGGTAGAATGGATGAGCATCACAAAATGCAGAGATTTTTGCAAAAGAATGATCCAAAAACTTAGTTTTAGTTTCCCACTGAAATCATCTCGGATCTACCGATTTTCAAACTCGGTGATACCAAAGCAGTTGTGGAACCTAAACTAGTGAACTCGGTTGGACCGAGTCACAGTTCGGTGGCATGAGACTGCTAGGGTTTCACAGAATTCCAAAATTGGTCACACCGATAAGTAATTCTCGGTCAGACCGAGTCTCACTTGTGCAATGGCATAAGCCAAATCGGTGGGACCGAGTTTTTCAACTCGGTGGGTCCGAGATGGTTTCGGCGGAAACCTAACCCTAAAATTTTCGAATCAAACCTAATCTACGAGCGTATTGACTGGATAGGAGTGTTTCAATCGTGGCAAGAATCATGATGATCACAATGTGCTAAGAATCGGATTGGGGAATAGCACAAAGATCGAGTCCATACCCTAGTTCGGCGGAGACTCGCTACGGCGGCAACGGCGGGGCAGAATTCCCGTTGACGGCGATGGAGACCAGCGACTGGAGGCGGCTGGCGGCAAGGAGACGATCCGGAGACCACGTTGGTAGAGCAGGCTATCGCGCGGGCGAAGGAGTTCGGAGAAATTTCCAAATTTTGCCCGTGACTATATATAGCCCGACCTTGTCGGTGTGACCGAGTGGAACAACTCAGTGGCACCGAGATTCATAACTGCAAGCAGTTACTGAAACTCGGTGTGACCGAAAGGTTCAAATCGGTTGCACCGAGATCAAAAACCTAGATCAACTTAGTGATCTCGGTAGGACCGAAAGTAGGGTATCGGTCAGACCGAGAATCATAAAGATGTTTTGGAAGTTTAAGTCTATGACGAATCGGGGACTCCGAACGCTCCTCACACAGAGTGGTTCGAATCTGACTTGATCAAATTTTGTGATGCAGCATGAATAGAGTTTGAGATGAGAAAAGCATAGATAGCTAGAGGAGGTTCTTAGGCATTCTTGTCCATCCACTTAGCAAAAGAAAATAAAACCAAACAATCAAAACAACAAGTGGATGTCCTCGAATGAGTAAAATATGCAACCAGCATGCTCACACAATAAGATGGCAAATGAAATATGTGACAAGTCATGCACAACCAATTCTAGCAACTATCAAGCAATTTGCGATGACTAGGTCATCTATATATGAGTATATTGACTTAGGAGTCAAGTGAGAACACTTGATCATAGGTCATACTCATCGTTTAAGCTCAAGTGGGGTTACCACTTTTACATAAAGCATTGTTGTGTTCACATCTTTAGAGTTGCTTTAGCTCAAGTCTTAGAGTAAAGCTCCCCCTAGATGTGATATCCCCCCTAAGTGGGATGAACTAACCATGGGTTTTGTCGATGATGACTTCATGTAGATGTTGAAGATGTGGATGCTCAATGTTGATGTAGATCACTTGGAGCTATCCATTTGAGTGAATTGCACTTTCAATACCTACATGGGTTAGTCCCACAAGGAACAAACAAGGATATCCATAGACATAGAGTGATGCACACACAAGATGATGTCCATGAAAACTTTTAGGTTACCTTGTCCCTTGTCTTACCAACAAGAGGATTTGTGACTCCTTGAACTAGTGCAAGATGTGGAAGTTGATTGCACTTGTTCTTGCCAAAATGATAAGAGTGAAGTATGTTGGCGGAGTCACCCTCAAGAACTCTCTAGTTCTTCTTCTTTTGGATCCACACCATCTTGATGGGAATCATTGAAGTTGTAGTCGTACTTGATGAAGTGGAACTTGAAGTAGTCTTGGGAATCCACTTGACTAAGGTCTTAGGAGCTTCTTCAAATGCGTCAATTTCCTCTTGAAGCTTGTCCTTGCCTTTTTGCTTGTAGTCTTGTGGTGGAAGATCATCTTGAGCTTGTGTCCCCTTGAAAGAAGTATCATACTTCTCTTGTTGAGGAACAAACTTTGTCTTGGGGTATTGATCTTCTTCCCACTCAACTCCATTGGCATTGAACTTTCGTTCAAAACCAACACCTTGATTCTTCCGGTGCATTCCTTGCTTGCGCACAATTTCCTCGAATTGCTTACTCCCGGCAAGGCTTTTGTACACTCTTTTCTCTATAATTCGCTTCAATAAGCTATTTTCTTGCTCAAGTGTAACTTGGCTAAGAGAATCATTAGTGGAATCAAGAGAACTACTAGAAGCAACAATATTGGATTTAGCATGATCATTGTTACTACTAGAGGAAGAATCTTTCTTGTTCTTGTTACTAGACTTGACTTGAGGCATGTAAGTGGATAAGAGTAAACGCTTGGCAATGTGAGAAGAACTTTTCTTGCGGAGATCATCATTGATTGCTTTTAAGAACTCATGCTCTTGCTCAAGATTGAGCTTTTCAAAGCGTAATTTCTCATGAGCTCTTAAAAGTTCTCGATGATCTTCGAAGATAGTTTCATGGGCTAACTTAAGAGTATTTAGTTCTTTAGTTAGGGCCTCAACCTTCTCCTTATCATTGTCATTCGTTTTATCTTGATTAGCATGTTTAATTGACGTTTCATCATAGTATTCATCACTAGAGTTGTCAACAAGCAAATCATCACCTAACAAGTCATCTTCATCACTATTGAAATCAACATACTCGGGGTGTGTTACCTTAGGACCTTTGGCCATGAAGCATCTTCCAATTCCTTCATTTGGTGAGTCAAATATGTCGTAGGAGTTGGTTGACACAAGTGCTAGACCGGCAACACCTTCATTTTGAGTATCTTCGGAGTCGGAGTGATAACTTCTCTCGGAGTGGCTGTCGGAGTCGGAGCCGGATACCCATTCACCAACATGAGCTTGATGTCTTCGTATTGTGTAGCTCCTTGATGATTTTTCCTTTCTTTCTGAATCATTGCTTCTCCGTGAGTATCTTCATTCATAACAATCATCTCTACTCCTTCTCTCTCTTGGTGGTGATTCTTTGCTTCTTCTTTTTGGAGAATCTTCTCTTCTCTTGTAGGGAGCCGTACACTCATTGGAATAGTGTCCGGGTCTTCCACGACTGTAGCAGTTTCGCTCTCGACTAGAAGATCTTTTGTCATTGTAGGACCTTGACTTGAATCTTCTATCTTTGCTTCTACTCTTGTAGAACTTGTTGAAGTTCTTTACCATTAAGCTCAATTCTTCATTGAAGTCTTGTTTCTCACTTGATGATGTAGGGGCTTCACATGAGGCTTTATAGGCACCACTTGATTTGTTGTGAAGTTCCTCTTTATCCTTAAGTGACATCTCATGAGCAACAATTCTTCCAATCACCTCCGTTGGCTTGAGATCTTTGTAATTGGGCATCATTTGGATCAATGTGCACACGGTATCATATTTTCCATCCAAGGCTCTTAGAATCTTCTTGATGATGAATCTATCGGTCATCTCTTCACTTCCTAAGCCGGCAATCTCATTTGTGATGAGAGCAAGCCTAGAGTACATTTCAGTGACACCTTCACCATCCTTCATCTTGAACTTGTCAAGATGGCTTTGAAGCACATCCAACTTGGATTCCTTGACGGAGTCGGTACCTTCGTGCATATCAATCAAAGTGTCCCAAATTTTCTTCACATTCTCAAGACGGCTGATTTTGTTGAATTCTTCGGGGCACAATCCGTTAAAGAGAATATCACAAGCTTGAGCATTGTATTGCAACATCTTCAACTCATCCGCGGTAGCTTCACGGTTTGGTTCTCTCCCATCAAAGAAGTCACCTTGCAAACCAACACACACAATAGCCCAAACGGCGGGGTTATGTCCAAGAATATGCATTTTCATTTTATGCTTCCAACTAGCAAAATTAATACCATCAAAGTAGGGACCTCTACGGTGATAATTTCCCTCGCTAGACGCCATACTCTCCTAGGTTGTGAAACCAAGGCTATGACCACCAAAAGCTATGGAGATCAAAGCAAATGGAGACCAAAGCTCTGATACCACTTGTAGGATTGAAAGTATGTCTAGAGGGGGGTGATTAGACTACTTGACCAAATAAAAACTTAACCTTTTCCCAATTTTAGTTCTTGGAAGATTTTAGCTATTTTAGGACAAGTCAAGCAATCATCACACAATTCAAGCAAGCATGCAAAGAGTATTTTGGCAGCGGAAAGTAAAGCATGCAACTTGCAAGAATGTAAAGAGAAGGGTTTGGAGAATTCAAATGCAATTGGAGACACGGATGTTTTTCCCGTGGTTCGGATAGGTGGTGCTATCCTACATCCACGTTGATGGAGACTTCAACCCACAAAGGGTAACGGCTGCGAGAGTCCACACAGGGCTCCACCCACAAAGGGTAACGGTTGCACGAGTCCACACAGGGCTCCACCCACGAAGGGTCCACGAAGAAGCAACCACCCACAAAGGGTCCATGAAGAAGAAACCTTGTCTATCCCACCATGGTCATCGCCCACACAGGACTTGCCTCACTAGCGGTAGATCTTCACGAAGTAGGCGATCTCCTTGCCCTTACAAACTCCTTGGTTCAACTCCACAATCTTGTCGGAGGCTCCCAAGTGACACCTAGCCAATCTAGGAGACACCACTCTCCAAGAAGTAACAAATGGTGTGTAGGTAATCAACTCCTTGCTCTTGTGCTTCAAATGATAGTCTCCCCAACACTCAACTCTCTCTCATAGGATTTGGATTTTGTGGAAATAAGATTTGAGTGGAAAGCAACTTGGAGAGGCTAGAGATCAAGATTCATATGGTAGGAATGGAATATCTTGGTCTCAACACATGAGTAGGTGGTTCTCTCTCAGAACATATGAGTTGGAATGGTGTATGTGTTCTGATGGCTCTCTCTTCGAATGAAGAGGAGGTGGAGGGGTATATATAGCCTCCACACAAAATCCAACCGTTACACACAGTTTTCCAATCTCGGTGGGACCGAATCAACAAACTCGGTCGGACCGAAAATGTAAACCTAGTGACCGTTAGTGATTTTCGGTGGGACTGACATGCAACTCGGTAGGACCGATATGGTTAGGGTTTGGGCATAATGTAATCTCGGTGAGACCGATTACACAAAATCGGTGAGACCGAATTTGGTAATTAGCTAACCAGAGAGTTGGTCAGGCAAACTCGGTGGGACCGATTTGCTCTTTCTGTGATACCGAAAAGTTACAAAGGGGAAACACTGAATTTACATTGCAATCTTGGTGGGACCGATTCGCTCTTTCGGTGAGACCGAAAAGTTACGAAAGGGAAACAGAGAGTTTGCAATCCCATCTCGGTGAGACCGAGATCCCTATCGGTAGAACCGAATTGCTAGGGTTTGGCAGTGGCTTATGACAAGTGAAACTCGGTGGCGCCCGATAGGAAGAATCGGTAGGACTGAGTTTGGCTTAGGGTTTAGGTCATATGTGGATATGGGAAAGTAGTTGAGGGTTTTGGAGCATATCACTAAGCACATGAAGCAAGAGGCTCATTAAGCAACACCTCATCCCTCCTTGATAGTATTGGCTTTTCCTAAAGACTCAATGTGATCTTGGATCACTAAAATATAAAATGAAGAGTCTTGAGCTTTTGAGCTTGAGCCAATCCTTTGTCCTTAGCATTTTGAGGGTTCCACTTTCACATCCATGCCATGCCAATCATTGAGCTTTCCTGAAATAATCATCTTGGAATAGCATTAGCTCAATGAGCTATATGTTGTTATGAATTACCAAAACCACCTAGGGATAGTTGCACTTTCAAATGGCTACAAACTTACAAAACATGACTTAGGATGTTATTAAGCCTGTTGCAATAACAGTTGTATCCATTTTTTAATCTGTCCCTTCACTACCATCCTACTCTCCGCAATGAAGATATACTAGAGACGCTGCCAATTTGCTGTTTTTGGTAGATGCTAACCCAGTTGTACTTAACATTCCTGTCCATGTACTTATGTAGGGTCATAATGGCTGATGCTGTTGTTTGCCGTCGAGGTTAGCTGCATCCCATGTCTTGCACTATTTCACATCATTTGTGCAATTGCAGTTTAACTTCTACCATTTACCAGTTGCCTGTAGGTACACATGTCAGTGGCACTGATGCACGCTTCGACCCGGAGGAACATCTCGCCTCCGCCATCGCTGACTTTGGGCGGGCTCTGGCCAAGATGAAGTGCCCCAGCAACTACCTCTCAGGACTTACGAGGTATGTACTCACGAGTCCAATCTTACCAATAGAAGTTGCAATTAACTGCCATGTTCTGTACGGTCAATGTATTAAGCATGTTCTAGTAAATATGCCTGACACATTTTATCTACTTTCCCTACCTTTTTATAGACATCTAGGCCATTCTCTGATCTGGCAACACCTACCGTGTGATGTTTAACTATGCCGATTGCATTCTTATCAGTACCAGTTTCGATGGCTATTAAGCCTGTTGCAATTAACAGTTGAATCCATTTTTAAACAGTTGTATTTCAATTGCTACAAACTTACAAAACATGACTTAGGATGCTGTTAATCCTGTTGCAATTAACAATTGTATCCATTTTTTAATCTTTCCCTTCACTACCATGCTACTTTCTGCAATGAAGATATATTAGAGATGCTTCCCATTTGCGATTTTTTGTAGATGCTAACCCTATTGTATTGAACATGCCTATCCATGTACTTTCACAGGGTCATAATGGCCGATGCTGTTGTTTGTCATCGAGGTTAGCTCCATCCCATCTCTTGCAGTATTTCACATCATTTGTCCATTTGCAGTTTAACTTCTACCATTGACTGGTTGCTTGTAGGTACACATGTCAGTGGCATTGATCTAAGCTTCGACATGGAGGAACAGCTCGCCTCTGCCTTTGCTGACTTTTGGCGGGCTCTGGGCAAGATGAACTGCCCCAACAACTACCTCTCAGGACATACCACGTGTGTACTCACCGGTTCAATCTTACCAATACAAGTTGCAATTAATGGCTATGTTTTGTACGGTCGATGTATTAAGCATGTTCTAGTAAATATGCCTAACACGTTTTAGCTACTTTCCCTACCTTTTTATAGACATCAGGGCCATTCTCTGCTCTGGCAGCACCTGCCGTGTGATGTTTAACTATGCCAATTGCATTTTTATCAGTACCGGTTTCAATGGCTATTAAGCTTGTTGCAATTAACAGTTGAATCCATTTTGAAATAGTTGTATTTCAATTGCTACAAACTTACAAAACATGACATAGGATGCTATTAAGCCTATTGCAATTAACAGTTGTATCCATTTTTTTAATCTGTCCCTTCGCTACCATGCTACTCTCCGCAGTGAAAATATACTAGAGATGCTGCCTATTTTGCTATATTTGGTAGATGCTAACCCTGTTGTACTTAACATGCCAGTCCATGTACTTACACAGGGTCATAACGGCCGATGATGCTGTTTGTCTTCGAGGTTAGCTGCATCCCATGTCTTTCCGTATTTCACATCATTTGCACAATTGCAGTTTAACTTCTACCATTGACTGGTTGCCTGTAGGTACACATGTCAGTGGCGCTGATCCACGCTTCCATCCGGAGGAATAGCTCGCCTCCGTTGTCGCTGACTTTGGGCGGGCTCTGGCCAAGATGAAGTGCCCCAGCAACTACCACTTAGGACTTACCAAGTATGTACTCACAAGTTCAATCTTACCAATACAAGTTGGAATTAATGGCTATGTTCTGTACGGTCGATGTATTAAGCTTGTTCTAGTAAATATGCCTAACACATTTTAGCTACTTTCCCTACCTATTTATAGACATCAGGGCCATTCTCTGCTCTGGTAGCACCTACCGTGTGATGTTTAACTATGCCAATTGCATTTTTATCAGTACCGGTTTCAATGGCTATTAAGCCTGTTGCAATTAACAATTGAATTCATTTTTAAACAGTTGTATTTCAATGGCTACAAACTTACAAAACATGACTTAGGATGTTATTAAGCCTGTTGCAATTAACAGTTGTATCCATTTTTTAATATGTCCCTTCGCTACCATCCTACTCTCCACAATGAAGATATACTAGAGATGCTGCCCATTTGCTATTTTTGGTAGATGCTAACCTAGTTGTACTTAACATTCCTGTCCATGTACTTATGTAGGGTCATAATGGCCGATGTTGTTGTTTGCCGTCGAGGTTAGCTGCATCCCATGTCTTGCACTATTTCACATCATTTGTGCAATTGCAGTTTAACTTCTACCATTTACCAGTCGCCTGTAGGTACACATGTCAGTGGCACTGATGCATGCTTCGACCCGGAGGAACAGCTCGCCTCCGCCATCGCTGACTTTGGGTGGGCTCTGGCCAAGATGAAGTGCCCAAGCAACTACCTCTCAGGACTTACGAGGTATGTACTCACGAGTTCAATCTTACCAATAGAAGTTGCAATTAACTGCCATGTTCTATACGGTCGATGTATTAAGCATGTTCTAGTAAATATGCCTGATACGTTTTATCTACTTTCCCTACCTTTTTATAGACATCTAGGCCATTCTCTGCTCTGGCAACACCTACCGTGTGATGTTTAACTATGCCGATTGCATTCTTATCAGTACCGGTTTCAATGGCTATTAAGCTTGTTGCAATTAACGGTTGAATCCATTTTGAAATAGTTGTATTTCAATTGCTACAAACTTACAAAACATGACATAGGATGCTGTTAAGCCTATTGCAATTAACAATTGTATCCATTTTTTTAATCTATCCCTTCGCTACCATGCTACTCTCCGCAGTGAAAATATACTAGAGATGCTGCCTATTTTGCTATATTTGGTAGATGCTAACCCTGTTGTACTTAACATGCCAGTCCATGTACTTACGCAGGGTCATAACGGCCGATGATGTTGTTTGTCTTCGAGGTTAGCTGCATCCCATGTCTTGCCGTATTTCACATCATTTGCACAATTGCAGTTTAACTTCTACCATTGACTGGTTGCCTGTAGGTACACATGTCAGTGGCGCTGATCCATGCTTCCAGCCGGAGGAATAGCTCGCCTCCGTCGTCGCTGATTTTGGGCGGGCTCTGGCCAAGATGAACTGCCCCAGCAACTACCACTTAGGACTTACCAAGTATGTACTCACAAGTTCAATCTTACCAATACAAGTTGCAATTAATGGCTATGTTCTGTACGGTCGATGTATTAAGCTTGTTCTAGTAAATATGCCTAACACATTTTAGCTACTTTCCCTACCTATTTATAGACATCAGGGCCATTCTCTGCTCTGGTAGCACCTACCGTGTAATGTTTAACTATGCCAATTGCATTTTTATCAGTACCGGTTTCAATGGCTATTAAGCCTGTTGCAATTAACAATTGAATCCATTTTTAAACAGTTGTATTTCAATGGCTACAAACTTACAAAACATGACTTAGGATGTTATTAATCCTGTTGCAATTAACAGTTGTATCCATTTTTTAATATGTCCCTTCGCTACCATGCTACTCTCCGCAATGAAGATATACTAGAGATGCTGCCCATTTGCTATTTTTGGTAGATGCTAACCTAGTTGTACTTAACATTCCTGTCCATGTACTTACGTAGGGTCATAATGGCCGATGTTGTTGTTTGCCGTCGAGGTTAGCTGCATCCCATGTCTTGCACTATTTCACATCATTTGTGCAATTGCAGTTTAACTTCTACCATTTACCAGTCGCCTGTAGGTACACATGTCAGTGGCACTGATGCACGCTTCGACCCGGAGGAACAGCTCGCCTCCACCATCGCTGACTTTGGGCGGTCTCTGGCCAAGATGAAGTGCCCCAGCAACTACCTCTCAGGACTTACGAGGTATGTACTCACGAGTTCAATCTTACCACTAGAAGTTGCAATTAACTGCCATGTTCTGTATGGTCGATGTATTAAGCATGTTCTAGTAAATATGCCTGATACGTTTTATCTACTTCCCCTACCTTTTTATAGACATCTAGGCCATTCTCTGCTCTGGCAACACCTACCATGTGATGTTTAACTATGCCGATTGCATTCTTATCAGTACCGGTTTCGATGGCTATTAAGCCTGTTCCAATTAACAGTTGTATTTCAATTGCTACAAACATACAAAACATGACTTAGGATGTTGTTAAGTCTGTTGCAATTAACAATTGTATCCATTTTTTAATCTGTCCCTTCGCTACCATGCTACTCTCCGTAATGAAGATATACTAGAGATGCTGCTCATTTGCGATTTTTTGTAGATGCTAACCCTGTTGTACTTAACATGCCTGTCCATGTACTTTCGCAGGGTCATAATGGTCGATGTTGTTGTTTGTTCTTGAGGTTAGCTCCATCCCATGTCTTGCAGTATTTCACATCATTTGTGCAATTGCAGTTTAACTTCTACCATTGACCGGTTTCCTGTAGGTACACATGTCAGTGGCATTGATCCATGCTTCGACCCGGAGGAACAGCTCGCCTCCGCCGTTGCTGACTTTTAGTCGGCTTTGGGCAAGATGAACTGCCCCAACAACTACCTCTCAGGACATACCACGTATGTACTCACCGGTTCAATCTTACCAATACAAGTTGCAATTAATGGCTATGTTCTGTACGGTCGATGTATTAAGCATGTTCTAGTAAATATGCCTAACACGTTTTATGTGACGCCTGGATAATCAAGCTACAGTAATCCCCTACTAATGATGACACATCACCTCTGTCACTGTAATTAATCGCGGGTTAATTCGAAACCGTTTCAAATTTAAATCCTAAATCAATCAAACGACAAAAGTTTTCAAAATATTAAACTAAAATGTTCGGGCTGTGCCAAAAATGGCATAGGTAATTATAGTGCAGAAAACCCATTTTTAAAAAATGCCTAAATACTTTTAAATGAATTAAACAGAAAAGAAAATAAATAAAAGAAAGAAAATACAAAAGAGAAACAGAAACAAAAAAAAGAAAGAAAAGGAAGCCCCCCTGCTGAACCGCGGCCCAGCTGACCATTGGGCCAACCAGGCCGGCCCAGGTTGGCCCCGCTCCTCTCCCTTATCCCCTCGGTCCAACCCACGTTCCCCCCCCCCACCGACACTCCCCCCCCCTCCC
>NC_041384.1:261317974-261324211 GCF_002162155.2 Triticum dicoccoides
TGGCCCCGGTTGGCCGCGCCGGCGTGCCGCGCCGTTGGTGCCCCGGCGGTCTCGTCCCGCCCTGCGGGCGAGTGCTCGTTCGGGCGGCGCCCGTAACCGCACGCCCGCATAGGCTCCCCTGGCCCCATGACAATTGGGGCCCACCCCAAAACATTAAAAAAGGGAATAAAAAAATATAAAAATAAATATATTAAATAAATAAATAAATAATAACTAAAATAATTAAAATATTAATTAATTAATTAATGAAGTTAATTAAGTTAATTAATCCTGATTAGATTAACCTAATCACTAATTAAATTAACTAATCTATAATTAACCTAACAGAGAATGACAGGTGGGTCCCACTAGACCCACACGTCAGGTTGACCAGGTAAATGGTCAACGTTGTCTGCTGACATCATTCTGATGTCATGCTGACATCATCATTTACTATTCTGGATAATGTTGGTATAAATAATTAATTAAATTCCAGAAATTAATAAAATCTTTAGAAAATCATATCTTTTAATCCGTAACTCGGATTAAAATATTTTCAACATGGAAGTTGCTCAGAACGACGAGACGAATCCGGATACGCAGTCTGTTCGTCCGCCACACACCCCTAACCTATCGAACCCGCAACTTTCCCCCTCCGGCTCCTCTGCCCGAAAACACGAAACACCGGGGATATTTTCCCGGATGTTTCCCCCCTTAACTGGTACCACCTCATACCACGCTAGGGCACGCCTAGCATCGTTACTTGTCTTGTCATGCATCGATATGCATCTGTTTACATGGTATTCATTGTTTCTTCCCCCTCTTCTCTCCGGTAGACTACGAGACCGACACTGCTGCTGCCCAGTTCGACTACGGAGTTGACGACCCCCTCTCTCTTGCCAGAGCAACCAGGCAAGCCCCCCCCCCCTTGATCACCAGATATCGCCTATTCTACTCTATACTGCTTGCATTAGAGTAGTGTAGCATGTTACTGCTTTCTGTTATACCTATCCTGATGCATAGCCTGTCCTTGATACTACTGTTGTTACCTTTACATGCAATCCTATATGCTTAGTATAGGATGCTAGTATATTCATCTGTGGCCCTACATTCTTGTCCGTCAGCCGTGCTAAACTATCGGGCCGTGATCACTCGGGAGGTGATCACGGGTATATACTATATACTTTATACATGATACATGTGGAGACTAAAGTCGGGTCGGCTGGTGGAGCACCCGCGAGTGGATCTTTGTGGCGGAGCGACAGGGCAGGTTGAGACCGCCTAGGAGAGAGGTGGGCCTGGCCCTGTTCGGCGTTCGCGGATACTTAACACGCTTAACGAGATCATGGTATTTGATCTGAGTTGGCTTTGTACCTTGACCTTATGACAACTAGAACCGGATACTTAATAAAACACACCCTTCCAAGTTCCACAGACAACCCGGTGATCGCTTTTCCACAGGGCGACGAGGGGAGGATCGCCGGGTAGGTTTATGCTATGCGATGCTAATGGAGATGCTACTTGGAGATGCTACTTGGAGATGCTACTTGGAGGACTTCAATCTACTCTCTTCTACATGCTGCAAGACGGAGGCTGCTAGAAGCGTAGTCTTCGACAGGATTAGTTATCCCCCTCTTATTCTGGCATTCTGCAGTTCAGTCCACCGATATGGCCCTTTACACATATACCCATGCATATGTAGTGTAGCTCCTTGCTTGCGAGTACTTTGGATGAGTACTCACGGTTGCTTTTCTCCCTCTTTTCCCCTTTCCCTTCTACCTGGTTGTCGCAACTAGATGCTGGAGCCCTGGAGCCAGACGCCACCGTCGACGATGATTCCTACTACACTGGAGGTGCCTACTACTACGTGCAGGCCGCTGACGACGACCAAGAGTAGTTAGGAGGATCCCAGGCAGGAGGCATGCGCCTCTTTCGATCTGTATCCCAGTTTGTGCTTGCCATCTTATGGCAACTTGTTTAACTTACGTCTGTACTCAGATATTGTTGCTTCCGCTGACTCGTCTATGATCGAGCACTTGTATTCGAGCCCTCGAGGCCCCTGGCTTGTATTATGATGCTTGTATGACTTATTTATGTTTTAGAGTTGTGTTGTGATATCTTCCCGTGAGTCCCTGATCTTGATCGTACACATTTGCGTGCATATGATTAGTGTACGATTGAATCGGGGGTGTCACAAGTTGGTATCAGAGCCGACTGCCTGTAGGAATCCCCCTTCCAACTATTTGGCCGAAGTCGAGTCTAGACATTGCAAAACTTTTACTAACATGGCTGTGTGTCTTATGGGCACACGTCGCCATTGGGTGGTAGTAGGATCTTTTACTCCTCGACCTTTACTCTGGGACTCTGATCTCTCCTCTATTCAGATTAAATGAAGTTTACTAAATCTAACAATAGGATCTCGTTATCACTTTCACCCGGAGAGCCCCTTGTTACTGATGATCGTCTGCTGCACCAGAAGACCCTGAAGATACTCTCCGCTGTTAACCCGAGAACTTGTGTTCATCGCGTTTGCAATTCCCCTTCCACCACAAACCCTTATGGATAACTACTTGCAGTTGTTATTCTTACATTCATCCCGAGTTGGTCTTGTTATTACAAGATAACCTGAAAAACTCGTCGTTGTTTCGATAATCCTTTGAGCGTACTGCCTTGCTGTTCTTTGTCACCTGAATACCCCTACGGTTAATTATTGCACTTATCGAGTATCCGCTCATCCCCAGTTGTTCATGAGTTTCACAAAAGTCTTCAAAATACAATTCGATCTTCCAAAAATCCTTTGGAGCCTTTGGCTCTTGAAATTCTTGCTTGCTCGCATTATGGTTAATCCCATAAGTCTCATAGTCTTATTGACATTCCTTGTCATTATCATTTTGGGTCTATTGACTCAATATGTTTGCGCATACGCGCAATCATCATTGATCCTTATAAATTACCTTTCCGGCTGAGCTGCCATTCTTTTAACTGGAATTGGTTCTCGACCAGTCCAATTGTCATTGATTGTATCCCTAATTGTATTCAGCTTATCCATTCTTGATCAGAGCATTTGCTCCTGATACCTTGATTTGAAAATCATAATTACTTTGCTAATTAAGCGTTGAACTATTCAGCTGTTCTATAAACTGATGCATTTGCAATCTTTCTTCCTCTAATTGGGTATCGATACTCATATCAGCCCCATTTTGGATCGCCATATCCACTGATGGATTATTATTCGACAGTATCCTTCACATTTGATCACTTTGTGAGTTCTTCCCCTGATACCTAATGCCTTTGTTAAGTTGTATCCTCCGCTTGGACAACCATACTCTGCTTCCGGGCTTGTGTTATTTACTCTTGAAACTTGTGGTATATGTTTCTAAGAAGCCACTAAGGGTTGAACATATGCTTTCTCTAGACCGTGTGAACCTGAAAGTTTTCACGAGTCATACTCTTCTGGTGCTTCGCCAGATAAAATTTCAACACTGCAACTTAATCGAACGCGAGAAGTGGATGAAAGGTTATGCATTGGAGAAGTGGGAGTCGACCTTGAACTTTGTGTTCATGCCCATGGACCCGATGTACATCTTCTCATCGAAGCTTCTTTTAAAATTAATTGTTCCCTTGATATAAGTTCATCTTATATCTGGGGTATGGCCTTTTACAATCATGGTTCCGACCATGTTCTCCTTTATATACCATTTTCGATGCAAGTGTAAGCACTTGTCTTCTGTGGATCAATACCCCGGTACAACCTCTACTTTGATCTGTCGTCGAGTATTACCCCATGGTATCTCGAGATTATCTTGGAACTGCATAACTTCCTATGAGTTCTTCATCAAGTACTACATACTCACTGATTACAATTTTTCATGGGCTCTGAGTTATTAAACACTCAAAGACACCGATAACTGAACCGAGTCCGCATTATGGTTCAACAACTCTTACTAATATTCTTTACTTACGAGTTTGTACCCGATCATGTCATTCCTAGCCTGATCGGTCATATCATTACCATGCTAAATTTTAACTGTGCTACCTGGTCCTTAATCCCGGAGCACAACTTTTGACAATGAGCTAAGCTTACGTCGATCTTCCTCGTCATATCAGTTCGCCTTGAACAACAATCTTGATTTCAAGTTTGTGTCGTACCTATGGTTCCAATAACCTCTTGCTTCATCATTCTTTTGACTTGATGTGATCGCGGATCGATTACATCTTCGTGGAATCTCTCGACAAATGTGTCATGATCACCATCTACATTCTGATTCTCTTCCAGGATATCAATTGAATTAATGATGAGAAATACCATCCTTGCCCTCGATGATTTGTGTTGTCATCGACCTCTTTATTGTGCTCCCTCCAACAAAAACTTGTTTGTGTTCTGTGTTATACCTCGAGTTCCTTGCTACCTAGCATTTGTTCTTCTTTACCATGGAGTATTACCATCTTTTATGTCAAGAAGGTCGTGAGGATTACTCCACCTCTTAAGAATTCTTGGTATGGTGACGCCCGGATGGTTGGGACAACTTTCCAAGAGTTATGTTGTTGGCCCTTTGATGACCTGGTAACAGGATGTCATGCCTAGCACCCCCCCTGGCTGGAGGACGTATCATTATGGTTTATTTGCAAGGATAACCATTCTTCTTGGAGGAAATTGTAAAACCTATGTTATAAACTGTTCCTGATGGATCCATTGAGTATCTAAAAACCGGCCTTTGCTTGAAGACCATGTCAATGCTATCTCGAAGCATGTCTGTGATACTCTGATTTCCAACAAGAACATTTGAAGCCCAATGCTAAATGTTTCTTGCTCAATTATCCAAACACCGTTGTATGGGTAATGTCATGAAATTTCTCTCCCCTACCTAAGGAGTTTTCTACATAATATCCTATCATGGATATCTTGCTCTGCTTGTCCTTGGGAAGGATATACCCCTGATATACGTGTTTAAGCACATTTTCCTTCCCGTTGTTTTGTTCAAACTTTCTTGTAAACTACTTAACCGAGCAGTGGTAATCCCCTGCTTAGGTAAACACCTCGGTGTACCTTCTTGTCTGGTGTAACCCTGTTTCTACTATTGATGACTTTTGGTAACCGCCGATGGAGGAGAACTTTGCCTATTGGTCCGCCTCGTTCAACGAGCAGGAAGGTGGTTCTCTTCGTCCCTCGCCCTTGGTACCAATGTTGTTGCCGACATAACTGACATGGTACTCTCTGACATGCCTTGCTATCATGACCGTGAAAGATTTCACTACTCCTATTAAAAAATAATAATAATAATAATAAACCACATGGTGGGCCCATAACCCATAGTTCCACAGGATCGAAACCTGACTGTCCTGTACACCCCCTATTCCCAAAGTTATTCCTCGCGCGTGGACTCGTATGTAATTCACGGGCCACTGTCCTAGTGATCTATTCTGGTATCAGACGCAATACTTACTCTCGCTACTCTGAACCCCTTTCTCACTCTGGTTCAGGCTTCGAGCAACTATCTATCCGCTTGGAGCCTCTTATGGTACCTTCGTACCTTACTCTCGAGGTATTTCATATGTTCAACTCGTGAGATAATCTTATACTAATTCATGGGTTAACCCCAGATTGTTTCCCTCAAAAGCATTATGTGGTAGTGAGCTTCCCCTTATCCTTTCGTAAGTACGATGGAGTTCCCGAAGAAATGATGACAAGTTTATCATGATGCATCGGAATAAAGAATTGAAGACATCAACGAAAGGGATTAACTTCTTCGAGAAGATCCGTTAGAATATCGTAACCTAGTCTTTCCCCTTACTCCCCTCTTAAATCTCGGGACGAGATTTCTTGTAGTGGAGGAGAATTGTGACGCCCGGATAATCAAGCTACAGTAATCCCCTACTAATGATGACACATCACCTCTGTCACTATAATTAATCTTGGGTTAATTCGAAACCGTTTCAAATTTAAATCCTAAATCAATCAAACGACAAAAGTTTTCAAAATATTAAACTAAAATGTTCGGGCTGTGCCAAAAATGGCATAGGTAATTATAGTGCAGAAAACCCATTTTTAAAAAATGCCTAAATACTTTTAAATGAATTAAACAGAAAAGAAAATAAATAAAAGAAAGAAAATACAAAAGAGAAACAGAAACAAAAAAAAGAAAGAAAAGGAAGCCCCCCTGCTGAACCGCGGCCCAGCTGGCCATTGGGCCAACCAGGCCGGCCCAGGTCAGCCCCGCTCCTCTCCCTTATCCCCTCGGTCCAACCCACGTTCCCCCC
>NC_041384.1:261324979-261331416 GCF_002162155.2 Triticum dicoccoides
CGCCGTGGCCCCGGTTGGCCGCGCCGGTGTGCCGCGCCGTTGGTGCCCCGGCGGCCTCGTCCCGCCCTGCGGGCGAGTGCTCGTTCGGGCGGCGCCCGTAACCGCACGCCCGCATAGGCTCCCCTGGCCCCATGACAATTGGGGCCCACCCCAGAACGTTAAAAAAAAGGGAATAAAAAAATATAAAAATAAATATATTAAATAAATAAATAAATAATAACTAAAATAATTAAAATATTAAATAATTAATTAATTAATTAAGTTAATTAATTTAATTAATCCTGATTAGATTAACCTAATCACTAATTAAATTAACTAATCTGTAATTAACCTAACAGAGAATGACAGGTGGGTCCCACTGGACCCACACGTCAGGTTGACCAGGTCAATGGTCAACGTTGACTGCTGACATCACTCTGATGTCATGCTGACGTCATCATTTACTATTCTGGATAATGTTGGGATAAATAATTAATTAAATTCCAGAAATTAATAAAATCTTTAGAAAATCATATCTTTTAATCTGTAACTCGGATTAAAATATTTTCAACATGGAAGTTGCTCAGAACGACGAGACGAATCCGGATACGCAGTCCGTTCGTCCGCCACACACCCCTAACCTATCGAACCCGCAACTTTCCCCCTCCGGCTCCTCTGCCCGAAAACACGAAACACCGGGGATATTTTCCCGGATGTTTCCCCCCTTAACTGGTACCACCTCATACCACGCTAGGGCACGCCTAGCATCGTTACTTGTCTTGTCATGCATCGATATGCATCTGTTTACATGGTATTCATTGTTTCTTCCCCCTCTTCTCTCCGGTAGACTACGAGACCGACACTGCTGCTGCCCAGTTCGACTACGGAGTTGACGACCCCCTCTCTCTTGCCAGAGCAACCAGGCAAGCCCCCCCCCCTTGATCACCAGATATCGCCTATTCTACTCTATACTGCTTGCATTAGAGTAGTGTAGCATGTTACTGCTTTCTGTTATACCTATCCTGATGCATAGCCTGTCCTTGATACTACTGTTGTTACCTTTACCTGCAATCCTATATGCTTAGTATAGGATGCTAGTATATTCATCTGTGGCCCTACATTCTTTTCCGTCAGCTGTGCTAAACTATCGGGCCGTGATCACTCGGGAGGTGATCACGGGTATATACTATATACATTATACATGATACATGTGGAGACTAAAGTCGGGTCGGCTGGTGGAGCACCCGCGAGTGGATCTTTGTGGCGGAGCGACAGGGCAGGTTGAGACCGCCTAGGAGAGAGGTGGGCCTGGCCCTGTTCGGCGTTCGCGGATACTTAACACGCTTAACGAGATCTTGGTATTTGATCTGAGTTGGCTACGAGCCTATACGCACTAACCAACTATGTGGGAAAGATATGGGCACTCGGCGTCGTGGTATCAGCCGAAGCACTTCATGACGCCAGCGACGGAGCGGCGCGCGCCGAATTGGACTGGAACGCCACTAGGCTAGGTCTGCTTTCGGCCGCCCACGCAACGTGCAGGTGTGCTCAGGGCGATGGGCCCAGACCCCTGCGCGCTTAGGTTTAGACCGGCGTGCTGGCCTCTCTGTTGTGCCTAGGTGGGGCTGCGACGTGTTGATCTTCCGCGGCCAGGCATGACCCAGGAAAGTGTGTCCGGCCAAATGGGATCAAGCATGTTGGGTAAGTTGGTGCACCCCTGCAGGGAAGTTAATCTATTCGAATAGCCGTGATCTTCGGTAACAGGACGACTTGGAGTTGTACCTTGACCTTATGACAACTAGAACCGGATACTTAATAAAACACACCCTTCCAAGTTCCACAGACAACCTGGTGATCGCTTTTCCACAGGGCGACGAGGGGAGGATCGCCGGGTAGGTTTATGCTATGCGATGCTAATGGAGATGCTACTTGGAGATGCTACTTGGAGATGCTACTTGGAGGACTTCAATCTACTCTCTTCTACATGCTGCAAGACGGAGGCTGCTAGAAGCGTAGTCTTCGACAGGATTAGTTATCCCCCTCTTATTCTGGCATTCTGCAGTTCAGTCCACCGATATGGCCCTTTACACATATACCCATGCATATGAAGTGTAGCTCCTTGCTTGCGAGTACTTTGGATGAGTACTCACGGTTGCTTTTCTCCCTCTTTTCCCCTTTCCCTTCTACCTGGTTGTCGCAACCAGATGCTGGAGCCCTGGAGCCAGACGCCGCCGTCGACGATGATTCCTACTACACTGGAGGTGCCTACTACTACGTGCAGGCCATTGACGACGACCAAGAGTAGTTAGGAGGATCCCAGGCAGGAGGCCTGCGCCTCTTTTGATCTGTATCCCAGTTTGTGCTAGCCATCTTATGGCAACTTGTTTAACTTATGTCTGTACTCAGATATTGTTGCTTCCGCTGACTCGTCTATGATCGAGCACTTGTATTCGAGCCCTCGAGGCCCCTGGCTTGTATTATGATGCTTGTATGACTTATTTATGTTTTATAGTTGTGTTGTGATATCTTCCCGTGAGTCCCTGATCTTGATCGTACACATTTGCGTGCATGATTAGTGTACGATTGAATCGGGGGCGTCACAAGTTGGTATCAGAGCCGACTGCCTGTAGGAATCCCCCTTCCAACTCCTTGGCCGAAGTCGAGTCTAGACATTGCAAAACTTTTACTAACATGGTTGTGTGTCTTATGGGCACACGTCGCCATTGGGTGGTAGTAGGATCTTTTACTCCTCGACCTTTACTCTGGGACTCTGATCTCTCCTCTATTCAGATTAAATGAAGTTTACTAAATCTAACAATAGGATCTCGTTATCACTTTCACCCGGAGAGCCCCTTGTTACTGATGATCGTCTGCTGCACCAGAAGACCCTGAAGATACTCTTCGTTGTTAACCCGAGAACTTGTGTTCATTGCGTTTGCAATTCCCCTTCCACCGCAAACCCTTATGCATAACTACTTGCAGTTGTTATTCTTACATTCATCCCCAGTTGGTCTTGTTATTACAAGATAACCTGAAAAACTCGTCGTTGTTTCGATAATCCTTTGAGCTTACTGCCTTGCTGTTCTTTGTCACCTAAATACCCCTATGGTTAATTATTGCACTTATCGAGTATCCGCTCATCCCCAGTTGTTCATGAGTTTCACAAAAGTCTTCAAAATACTATTCGATCTTCCGAAAATCCTTTGGAGCCTTTGGCTCTTGAAATTCTTGCTTGCTCGCATTATGGTTAATCCCATAAGTCTCGTAGTCTTATTGACATTCCTTGTCATTATCATTTTGGGTCTATTGACTCAATATGTTTGTGCATACGCGCAATCATCACTGATCCTTATAAATTACCTTTCCGGCTGAGCTGCCATTCTTTTAACTGGAATTGGTTCTCGACCAGTCCAATTGTCATTGATTGTATCCCTAATTCTATTCAGCTTATCCATTCTTGATCAGAGCATTTGCTCCTGATACCTTGATTTGAAAATCATAATTACTTTGCTAATTAAGCGTTGAACTATTCAGCTGTTCTATAAACCGATGCATTTGCAATCTTTCTTCCTCTGATTGGGTATCGATACTCATATCAGCCCCATTTTGGATCGCCATATCCACTGATGGATTATTATCCGACAGTGTCCTTCACATTTGATCACTTTGTGAGTTCTTCCCCTGATACCTAATGCCTTTGTTAAGTTGTATCCTCCGCTTGGACAACCATACTCTGCTTTCGGGCTTGTGTTATTTACTCTTGAAACTTGTGGTATATGTTTCTAAGAAGCCACTAAGGGTTGAACATATGCTTTCTCTAGACCGTGTGAACCCGAAAGTTTTCACGAGTCATACTCTTCTGGTGCTTCGCCAGATAAAATTTCAACACTGCAACTTAATCGAACGCGAGAAGTGGATGAAAGGTTATGCATTGGAGAAGTGGGAGTCGACCTTGAACTTTGTGTTCATGCCCATGGACCCGATGTACATCTTCTCATCGAAGCTTCTTTTAAAATTAATTATTCCCTTGATATAAGTTCATCTTATATCTGGGGTATGGCCTTTTACAATCGTGGTTCCGACCATGTTCTCCTTTAAATACCATTTTCGATGCAAGTGTAAGCACTTGTCTTCTGTGGATCAATACCCCGGTACAACCTCTACTTTGATCTGTCGTCGAGTATTACCCCATGGTATCTCGAGATTATCTTGGAACTGCATAACTTCCTATGAGTTCTTCATCAAGTACTACATACTCACTGATTACAATTTTTCATGGGCTCTGAGTTATTAAACACTCAAAGACACCGATAACTGAACCGAGTCCGCATTACGGTTCAACAACTCTTACTAATATTCTTTACTTACGAGTTTGTACCCGATCATGTCATTCCTAGCCTGATCGGTCATATCATTACCATGCTAAATTTTAACTGTGCTACCTGGTCCTTAATCCCGGAGCACAACTTTTGACAATGAGCTAAGCTTACGTCGATCTTCCTCGTCATATCAGTTCGCCTTGAACAACAATCTTGATTTCAAGTTTGTGTCGTACCTATGGTTCCAATAACCTCTTGCTTCATCATTCTTTTGACTTGATGTGATCGCGGATCGATTACATCTTCGTGGAATCTCTCGACAAATGTGTCATGATCACCATCTACATTCTGATGCTCTTCCAGGATATCAATTGAATTAATGATGAGAAATACCATCCTTGCCCTCGATGATTTGTGTTGTCATCGACCTCTTTATTGCGTTCCCTCCAACAAAAACTTGTTTGTGTTCTGTGTTATACCTCGAGTTCCTTGCTACCTAGCATTTGTTCTTCTTTACCATGGAGTATTACCATCTTTTATGTCAAGAAGGTTGTGAGGATTACTCCACCTCTTAAGAATTCTTGGTATGGTGACGCCCGGATGGTTGGGACAACTTTCCAAGAGTTATGTTGTTGGCCCTTTGATGACCTGGTAACAGGATGTCATGCCTAGCACCCCCCCCCCCTGGCTGGAGGACCTATCATTATGGTTTATTTGCAAGGATAACCATTCTTCTTGGAGGAAATTGTAAGACCTATGTTATAAACTGTTCCTGATGGATCCATTGAGTATCTAAAAACCGGCCTTTGCTTGAAGACCATGTCAATGCTATCTCGAAGCATGTCTGTGATACTCTGATTTCCAACAAGAACATTTGAAGCCCAATGCTAAATGTTTCTTGCTCAATTATCCAAACACCGTTGTATGGGTAATGTCATGAAATTTCTCTCCCCCACCTAAGGAGTTTTCTACATAATATCCTGTCATGGATATCTTGCTCTGCTTGTCCTTGGGAAGGATATACCCCTGATATACGTGTTTAAGCACATTTTCCTTCCCGTTGTTTTGTTCAAACTTTCTTGTAAACTACTTAACCGAGCAGTGGTAATCCCCTGCTTAGGTAAACACCTCGGTGTACCTTCTTGTCTGGTGTAACCCTGTTTCTACTGTTGATGACTTCCGGTAACCGCCGATGGACGAGAACTTTGCCTATTGGTCCGCCTCGTTCAACGAGCAGGAAGGTGGTTCTCTTCGTCCCTCGCCCTTGGTACCAACGTTGTTGCCGACATAACTGACATGGTACTCTCTGACATGCCTTGCTATCATGACCATGAAAGATGTCACTGCTCCTATTAAAAAATAATAATAATAATAATAAACCACATGGTGGGCCCATAACCCACAGTTCCACAGGATCGAAACCTGACTGTCCTGTACACCCCCTATTCCCAAAGTTATTCCTCGCGCGTGGACTCGTATGTAATTCACGGGCCACTGTCCTAGTGATCTATTCTGGTATCAGACGCAATACTTACTCTCGCTACTCTGAACCCCTTTCTCACTCTGGTTCAGGCTTCGAGCAACTATCTATCCGCTTGGAGCCTCTTATGGTACCTTCGTACCTTACTCTCGAGGTATTTCATATGTTCAACTCGTGAGATAATCTTATACTAATTCATGGGTTAACCCCAGATTGTTTCCCTCAAAAGCATTATGTGGTAGTGAGCTGCCCCTTATCCTTTCGTAAGTACGATGGAGTTCCCGAAGAAATGATGACAAGTTTATCATGATGCATCGGAATAAAGAATTGAAGACATCAACGAAAGGGATTAACTTCTTCGAGAAGATCCGTTAGAATATCGTAACCTAGTCTTTCCCCTTACTCCCCTCTTAAATCTCGGGACGAGATTTCTTGTAGTGGAGGAGAATTGTGACGCCCGGATAATCAAGCTACAGTAATCCCCTACTAATGATGACACATCACCTCTGTCACTGTAATTAATCTCGGGTTAATTCGAAACCGTTTCAAATTTAAATCCTAAATCAATCAAACGACAAAAGTTTTCAAAATATTAAACTAAAATGTTCGGGCTGTGCCAAAAATGGCATAGGTAATTATAGTGCAGAAAACCCATTTTT
>NC_041384.1:261332322-261333275 GCF_002162155.2 Triticum dicoccoides
TCGCCTCCAACCCCGGCGGCTCCCAGCGCCCCTGTGCCATCCCTGCCGTCGCCCGCTTCCGCTCCGGTCGGCGCCCCTTGGCCTCGTGCCTCGGTGCGCCTCGTCTCCGCCCTGCCCTCCTCCCGCGGCCGCGCCACCGCGCCCGCCCGCATAGGCTCCCCTGGCCCCATGACAATTGGGGCCCACCCCAAAACGTTAAAAAAAGGGAATAAAAAAATATGAAAATAAATATATTAAATAAATAAATAAATAATAATTAAATAATAAAAATATTAATTAATTAATTAATTAATTAATTAAGTTAATTAAGTTAATTAATCCTGATTAGATTAACCTAATCACTAATTAAGTTAATTAATCTGTAATTAACCTAACAGAGAATGACAGGTGGGTCCCACTGGACCCACACGTCAGGTTGACTAGGTCAATGGTCAACGTTGACTGCTGACATCACTCTGATGTCATGCTGATGTCATCATTTACTATTCTGGATAATGTTGGGATAAATAATTAATTAAATTCCAGAAATTAATAAAATCTTTAGAAAATCATATCTTTTAATCCGTAACTCGGATTAAAATATTTTCAACATGGAAGTTGCTCAGAACGACGAGACGAATCCAGATACGCGGTCCGTTCGTCCGGCACACACCCCTAACCTATCGAACCCGCAACTTTCCCCCTCCGGCTCCTCTGCCCGAAAACACGAAACACCGGGGATATTTTCCCGGATGTTTCCCCCCTTAACTGGTACCACCTCATACCACGCTAGGGCACGCCTAGCATCGTTACTTGTCTTGTCATGCATCGATATGCATCTGTTTACATGGTATTCATTGTTTCTTCCCCCTCTTCTCTCCGGTAGACTACGAGACCGACACTGCTGCTGCCCAGTTCGACTACGGAGTTGACGACCCCCTCTCTCTTGCCAGAGCAACCAGGCAAGCCCCCCC
>NC_041384.1:261333461-261378337 GCF_002162155.2 Triticum dicoccoides
CCCCCCTTGATCACCAGATATCGCCTATTCTACTCTATACTGCTTGCATTAGAGTAGTGTAGCATGTTACTGCTTTCTGTTATACCTATCCTGATGCATAGCCTGTCCTTGATACTACTGTTGTTACCTTTACCTGCAATCCTATATGCTTAGTATAGGATGCTAGTATATTCATCTGTGGCCCTACATTCTTGTCCGTCAGCCGTGCTAAACTATCGGGCCGTGATCACTCGGGAGGTGATCACGGGTATATACTATATACATTAGACATGATACATGTGGAGACTAAAGTCGGGTCGGCTGGTGGAGCACCCGCGAGTGGATCTTTGTGGCGGAGCGACAGGGCAGGTTGAGACCGCCTAGGAGAGAGGTGGGCCTGGCCCTGTTCGGCGTTCGCGGATACTTAACACGCTTAACGAGATCTTGGTATTTGACCTGAGTTGGCTACGAGCCTATACGCACTAACCAACTACGTGGGAAAGATATGGGCACTCGGCGTCGTGGTATCAGCCGAAGCACTTCGTGACGCCAGCGACGGAGTGGCGCGCGCCGAATTGGACTGGAACGCCACTAGGCTAGGTCTGCTTTCGGCCGCCCATGCAACGTGCAGGTGTGCTCAGGGCGATGGGACCAAACCCCTGCGCGCTTAGGTTTAGACCGGCGTGCTGGCCTCTCTGTTGTGCCTAGGTGGGGCTGCGACGTGTTGATCTTCCGCGGCCGCGCATGACCCAGGAAAGTGTGTTCGGCCAAATGGGATCAAGCGTGTTGGGTAAGTTGGTGCACCCCTGCAGGGAAGTTAATCTATTCGAATAGCCGTGATCTTCGGTAACAGGACGACTTGGAGTTGTACCTTGACCTTATGACAACTAGAACCGGGTACTTAATAAAACACACCCTTCCAAGTTCCACAGACAACCCGGTGATCGCTTTTCCACAGGGCGACGAGGGGAGGATCGCCGGGTAGGTTTATGCTATGCGATGCTAATGGAGATGCTACTTGGAGATGCTACTTGGAGATGCTACTTGGAGGACTTCAATCTACTCTCTTCTACATGTTGCAAGACGGAGGCTGCCAGAAGCGTAGTCTTCAACAGGATTAGTTATCCCCCTCTTATTCTGACATTCTGCAGTTCAGTCCACCGATATGGCCCTTTACACATATACCCATGCATATGTAGTGTAGCTCCTTGCTTGCGAGTACTTTGGATGAGTACTCACGGTTGCTTTTCTCCCTCTTTTCCCCTTTACCTTCTACCTGGTTGTCGCAACCAGATGCTGGAGCCCTGGAGCCAGACGCCACCGTCGACGATGATTCCTACTACACTGGAGGTGCCTACTACTACGTGCAGGCCGCTGACGACGACCAAGAGTAGTTAGGAGGATCCCAGGCAGGAGGCATGTGCCTCTTTCGATCTGTATCCCAGTTTGTGCTAGCCATCTTATGGCAACTTGTTTAACTTATGTCTGTACTCAGATATTGTTGCTTCCGCTGACTCGTCTATGATCGAGCACTTGTATTCGAGCCCTCGAGGCCCCTGGCTTGTATTATGATGCTTGTCTGACTTATTTATGTTTTAGAGTTGTGTTGTGATATCTTCCCGTGAGTCCCTGATCTTGATCGTACACATTTGCGTGCATGATTAGTGTACGATTGAATCGGGGGCGTCACATTTTAGCTACTTTCCCTACCTTTTTATAGACATCAGGGCCATTCTCTGCTTTGGCAGCACCTGCCATGTGATGTTTAACTATGGCAATTGCATTTTTATCAGTACCGGTTTCAATGGCTATTGAGCTTGTTGCAATTAACGGTTGAATCCATTTTGAAATAATTGTATTTCAATGGCTACAAACTTACAAAACATGTCTTAGGATGATGTTAAGCCTGTTGCAATTAACAGTTGTATCCATTTTTAAATCTGTCCCTTCGCTACCATGCTACTCTCCGAAGTGAAAATATACTAGAGATGCTGCCTATTTTGCTATATTTTGTAGATGCTAACCCTGTTGTACTTAACATGCCTGTCCATGTACTTACGCAGGGTCATAACGCCCGATGCTGTTGTTTGTCGTCAAGGTTAGCTGCATCCCATGTCTTGCAGTATTTCACATCATTTGTGCAATTGCAGTTCAACTTCTACCATTTACAAGTTGCCTATAGGTACACATGTTAGTGGCACTGATCCACGCTTGGACATGGAGGAAGAGCTCGCCTCCATCGTCGTTGACTTTGGGCGGGCTCTGGCCAAGATGAAGTGCCCCAGCAACTACCTCTCAGGACTTACCAAGTATGTACTCACCATTTCAATCTTACAATTACAAGTTGCAATTAATGGCTATGTTTTGTATGGTCGATGTATTAAGCATGTTCTTGTAAATATGCCTAACATGTTTTAGCTACTTTCCCTACCTATTTATAGACATCAGGGCCATTCTCTACTCTGGCAGCACCTGCCGTGTGATGTTTAACTATGTCGATTGCATTTTTATCATTACCGGTTTCATTGGCTATTAAGCCTGTTGCAATTAACAGTTGAATTCATTTTTAAACAGTTGTATTTCAATGGCTACAAACTTACAAAACATGACTTAGGATGTTATTAAGCTTGTTGCAATTAACAATTGTATCCATTTTTAATCTGTCCCTTCGCTACGATGCTACTCTCCGCAATGAAGATATACTAGAGATGCTACCCATTTTGCTACTTTTGGTAGATGCTAACCCAGTTGTACTTAACATTCCTGGCCATGTACTTACGTAGGGTCATAATGGTCGATGCTGTTGTTTGCTGTCGAGGTTAGCTGCATCCCATGTCTTGCACTATTTCACATCATTTGTGCAATTGCAGTTTAACTTCTACCATTTACTAGTTGCCTGTAGGTACACATGTCAGTGGCACTGATGCACGCTTCGACTCGGAGAAACAGCTCGCCTCCGCCATCGCTGACTTGGGGTGGGGTCTGGCCAAGATGAAGTGCCCCAGCAACTACCTCTCAGGACTTACGAGGTATGTACTCACGAGTTTAATCCTACCAATAGAAGTTTCAATTAACTGCCATGTTCTGTACGGTCGATGTATTAAGCATGTTCTAGTAAATATGCCTGACACATTTTATCTACTTTCCCTACCTTTTTATAGACAGCTAGGCCATTCTCATCTCTGGCAACACCTACCGTGTGATGTTTAACTATGCCGATTGCATTCTTATCAGTACCGGTTTCAATGGCTATTAAGCATGTTGAAATTAACAGTTGAATCCATTTTTAAACAGTTGTATTTCAATTGCAATAAACTTACAAAACATGACTTAGGATGTTGTTAAGCCTTTTGCAATTAACAATTGTATGCATTTTTTAATCTGTCCCTTCGCTACCATGCTACTCTCTGCAATGAAGATATACTAGAGATGCTGCCCATTTGCGATATTTTGTAGATGCTAACCCTGTTGTACTTAACATGCCCATCCATGTACTTTCGCAGGGTCATAATGGCCGATGCTATTGTTTGTCGTCGAGGTTAGCTCCATCCCATGTCTTGCAGTATTTCACATCATTTGTGCAATTGCAGTTTAACTTCTACCATTGACTGGTTGCCTATAGGTACACATGTCAGTGGCATTGATCCACGCTTCGACCCGGATTAACAGCTCGCCTCCATCGTTGCTGACTTTTGGTGGGCTCTGGGCAAGATGAACTGCCCCCAACAACTACCTCTCAGGACTTACCACGTATGTACTCACCGGTTCAATCTTACCAATACAAGTTGCAATTAAAGGCTATGTTCTGTACGGTCGATGTATTAAGCATGTTCTAGTAAATATGCCTAACACATTTTAGCTACTTTCCCTACCTTTTTATAGACATCGGGGCCATTCTCTGCTCTGGCAGCACCTGCCGTGTGATGTTTAACCATGCCAATTGCATTTTTACCAGTACCGGTTTCAGTGGCTATTAAGCATGTTGCAATTAACGATTGAATCCATTTTGAAATAGTTGTATTTCAATGGCTACAAACTTACGAAACATGACTTAGGATGCTGTTAAGCCTGTTGCAATTAACAGTTGTATCCATTTTTTAATCTGTCCCTTCGCTACCATGCTACTCTCCGTAGTGAAAATATACTAGAGATGCTGCCCATTTTGCTATTTTTGGTAGATGCTAACCCTGTTGTACTTAACATGCCTGTCCAGGTACTTACGCAGGGTTATAACGGCCGATGCTATTGTTTGTCCTCGAGGTTAGCTGCATCCCATGTCTTGCAGTATTTCACATCATTTGTGCAATTGCAGTTCAACTTCTACCATTTACAGGTTGCCTGTAGGTACACATGTTAGTGGCACTGATCCACGCTTGGACAAGGAGGAAAAGCTCGCCTCCATCGTCGTTGACTTTGGGCGGGCTCTGGCCAAGATGAAGTGCCCCAGCAACTACCTCTCAGGACTTACCAAGTATGTACACACCATTTCAATCTTACCAATATAAGTTGCAATTAATGGCTATGTTTTGTATGGTCGATGTATTAAGCATGTTCTAGTAAATATGCCTAACACGTTTTAGCTACTTTCCCTACCTTTTTATATCATCTGAGCCATTCTCTGCTCTGGCAGCACCTGCCATGTGATGTTTAACTATGCCAAATGCATTTTTATCTATACTGGTTTCAATGGTTATTAAGCCTATTGCAATTAATACTTGAATCCATTTTTAAACAGTTGTATTTCAATGGCTACAAACTTACAAAACATGACTTAGGATGCTGCTAAGCCTGTTGCAATTAATAGTTGTATCCATTTTTAATCTATCCCTTCGCTACCATGCTACTCCCCGCAATGAAGATATACTAGAGATGCTTCCCATTTGCTATTTTTTGGTAGATGCTAACCCTGTTGTACTTAACATGCATGTCCATGTACTTACGCAGGGTCATAATGGCCGATGCTGCTGTTTGACATCGAGGTTAGCTGCATCCCATGTCTTACACTATTTCACATCGTTTGTGCAATTGCAGTTTAACTTCACCCATTTACTGGTTGCCTGTAGGTACACATGTCCGTGGCACTGATACATGCTTCGACCCGGAGGAACAGCTGGCCTCCGCTGACTTTGGGCGGGCTCTGGCCAATATGAAGTGCCCTAGCAACTACGTCTCAGGACTTACCAAGTATGTACTCACCAGTTCAATCTTACCAATACTAGTTGCAATTAATGGCTATGTTTTGTATGGGTGATGTATTAAGCATGTTGTAGTAAACATGGCTACCATGTTTTAGCTATCTTCCATACCTTTTTATAGACAACTGGGCCATTATCTACTCTGGCAGCACCTGCCTTGTGATGCTTAACTCTGCCAATTGCATTTTTATCAGTACTGGTTTCAATGGCCATTAAGCCTGTTGCAATTAGCAGTTGTATCCATTTTTTAATCCGTCCCTTTGCTACCATGCTACTCTTTAGCAATGAATATATCACTACAGATGCTACCGTTTTATTACCATTTGCTATTTTTGGTGCATGTTAACCATGTTGTAGTTAACATTGGCTTTCCATGTACTTACACAGGGCTACAATGGGTGATGTTGTTGTTTGTCGTCGAGGTTAGCTGCATCCAATGTCTTATACACGATCTATTCCTAAATATAAGTATTTTTAGAGATTCCAATATAGACTACATAAGGAGGAAAATGAGTGAATCTTGATTCTAATGTATACTATATCTATAATTCTATATACATCCATATGTAGTTCATATTGAAATCTCTAAAAAAATACTTGTACTTAGGAACATAGGTTGTTGTATTTTACATCATTTGTGCAACCTCAGTTTAGTTTCTAACATTTACTGGTTGCTTGTAGGTACATATATGAGCGGTAGTGATCCACGCTTTGATCCTTTTGCGTACGGGGCAATGAGATATTCATGAACAAGCGTCAAGTGAGGAAACTAAGAAAGATTGTTAGGCGAAAGAAACGGGTGATTGGAATTAAGCTCTTTATTTACACTTTGTCCAAGACAACAGTGAACTTTAGGATAGTAAGTAATGTGTTTCATTTTACCCCTGCCCACAACAAGTTACTCTATTAGACCTCAATATCTGATATTTTTCTCTTTTCAGTGGTTTCCGAAGCTATTTACTGATGATTACCTTGCAAACTACATGACCGGAGTGGAGGCAACTAAGGTTAAAGTATATAATTCATGCTACCATGATAATGCTCTAGAAGTCTTCCTGAAGGCGGTGAAGGATGGGCGGGCGATTGTCACAAGGGGTTGGACAAAATTGGTTCGTGCCTATGGCATGCAGGAAGGCACATTATGGGCATTCCCCTTCTTCAACACCATCGATAGTCAAAATTGATGTCTAATCCTGTAATTATTGAACATATTGTACTGGCAATTTTATTTATGGATTCGTTGTTGAACCATTTTCTTGAGAATTTGAATTGCATGTTTCCTATTTCAAAATTTCCAATTCAAATAATATTACAGGAGAAAAAGTAAAAATATAGAGGAGCTAATAAAGTAATGTGCGCATGGTTAGAAAGAAAAAAACGTGTGCGATGTAAAAAGAGAACATACGGTAATGGAACTTTGCAAATGGTTCTGGCAGTAAAAGCGCTTGTGATGGATAGCCCAATGCCACACAATTTTCTTCATCAAATCGTGTGTGATGTAGTTGATAAAAGCAAACAGTTACCCAGTGTAGAGCGTGTGTGATAGTTACAACTTTCAGACACGAGCCTATACATAAAACTGTGTGGGATGTACATACAAACGGAAACGTTTAGTAGGGACTGACTGTGTGGGATTTACTTGTGAGCCGAAACAATTTCACCTATATAATTGTATTTTTTTAGCTGTACTATATGTATTACCATATTTGAGCGCATGCCGGTCGCACACGACCTCATTTTCCCAAGCGTGTGTGCCAGGAGGGCATATCCCCGACGGATTCTGGGTCGTGTGGCAAGGACCCCCCTATCGCCCACACTCACTTGGCGACGGTTTCAAATGCCATTGCGGAAAGGCGTTAAAAACTATTTGTATAACACCTCATTGTACCAGTGCCGAAAATGCATTTTTTGGGGTTGAGCTTCAGGCTAACAAAGCATAAGTTGGTGAACATTTCTTTCAGGTCTTCGATTAGAGTTCTTGCTTTGCACGACTTGACCACAATGTCATATACATAAGCCTCTGTGTTCCTTCCCAACTGCTCCCCTAGCGTAATGTGCATCAACTACTGGAAGGTGCCCCCGCGCTTCTCAAGCCGAAAGGCATGCACATGCAGCAGAACACACAGACCGGGGAGATGAAGTCCATATTATCGATGTCCCCCTTCGCCATCTTGATTTCTTGTTAGCTGGAGAAAACATAGAAGAAACATAGCAGGTCGCACTTGATGGCGGAGTGCACGATTTGGTCGATGCGCGGGAGCGGAAAGGGATCATGGGGACAGGTCTTGTTGAGGCTCAAGAAGTCAACGCACATGCGCTCCTTTCCGCCTTTCTTGGGAATGATGATGGGGTTGGCGAGCCACTCGGGATGACGCACCTCCTGAATCACCCTAGCTTCCTGCAGCTTGTGCACCTCTTGGATGATGAATGCCTGATTATCTGGCACTTGGCACCGCGCCTTCTTCTTGATGGGACGAGCATTGGGACACACCACCAAATAGTGCTCGATTACTTCCCTCGGGACGCTGGTCAAATCAGATGCCTTCTGTAACACCCCGTATGTAACTTACCATATTTGTATTCCGACTCTTGCCATTTTCGGCTTTAAGTTATGAGATTCATGATTGGGTTTTGTCTTCATTTTGCATTTTGTCGATGTCATGCATTTTCATATCATGTCATCATGTGCATCTCATTTGCATATGTGTTCGTCTCATGCATCCGAGCATTTTCCCTCTTGTCCGTTTTGCAATCCGACACTCCTACTTTCTCGGAATGGACCTAGGTTTGCCAAGCGGCCTTGGTACACCACCAGTAGACCGCCTGTCAAGTTTCGTGCCATTTGGAGTCCGTTTGATACTCCAACGGTTAACCAGGGAACCGTAAAGGCCTCGCGTGTGTTGCAGCCCAACAGCCCTCCGAAGTGGCCCAATAACCCATCCAAACCTATCCCATGTCCTCCATCGTCGGATCACGATCGCGTGGCCGAAAACTACACCTCATTTGGACACTCCCACCTCCTTCTATGTATAAATATGTGATCCCCTCTCCAATTTTCGGGTCCAAACCCTAGCCCCGCTCCTCCTCGCCGCCGGACGAGTCCGGACCGCACCGGGCATGTCCACGCTGCCGCTCCCCTCCACTCACAGGCTATCATGCGTCCATCGCCACCTTCCGCGCCGTCGGCCCGCCTGGGCCCATCGCCGGCCACCGCAGGCCCGCGTGTCCGCCGCCCGGCCCCCGCTCTCCTCCGCCTGTGCCCTCTCACGTCCGCCGCCCCGTGCACGAAGCTCCGCTGCCTGACACGGCCACCGGCCGCTGCCTCGCCGCCCGGCTCCGGCGACCCCGCTGCCGACCTCCGTCGCCTCCACGCCTCCATCCTCCGCCGCTGCATCACAGGCGACCACTGGATCCGGCCGGCATAGCCATCCCCGGCCTCTCCTTCCTTGCCGGCCGCTTCTTCCTTCTCCGGCGTACTCCGGCAACCGCAGCGCCAACTCCGGTGAACCTCGGGCTCCGCACCAGATCTACATACGGAAGGTTGAGCCCGAGATATTTCTAAGTCATTTTATTTTGCATTCTGAAGCCCTGTTCAACAAGCCATAACTTCTCATCCGTAGATCCGTTTTGCATGCATGATATATCAAAATGTTCATCACGATGTGCTCTTCATTTTGTTCCATTGTGCCATGCTTGTTAGTGTCCATCTTGATGCCCAAATCGTTGATGCAAGTGTGCTATAAAATGCTAGGTGTTGATTCTTAGCAGAGTATGAGCATTAGTCATTTTTTATACATTTGTTGTGTGCTGCATATGGACTTGAGCTCTACATGTATTTTGGTCTATGCCATGCCATATTTAAAGGGGTGTATGCCATGTATTTTTGTGATCTTTGTGGTGACTAGCACATGCATGCAAAGTAGCTCTCGTGATATTGCTGATTTCAGAGACTTAGAATTTCACTAAGTCATTTCCCTGCTGTTATTTTTATGCCATGTATTCATGTTGCTACAGTGAGATCCATGCTTCTTTTGAGTATGTTCAGTAAGGATGATTTTGACATATGGTTATGCTCTATCCATACATGCCCCTGTTTGCAATTATGGCGCGCCCTAGCATGTCTTAATCTTGCTCTACTTTTGCTATAAAATGTTCTTGGCGGATTGTTTACATGTTAATCAATTTTGCCATGGTTGTTGTAGTTGATCCAAGCATAATATAAACTTGTTCTTGCCATGGTTAGATTTATGATCATGTCTTCTTGCTGATGCTGTGCTTATCTTGTCATGCAATGCCTTCTGATGAGTGAATTGAGCTCGCAAAGATGCTTTCATAAGTCTGCATCTGATAACGAAACTTGCTATGTTTACATGGGTGCCATCGTATGTTCTGATCCTTTTTGGCTTATAGTCAGTAAGGGACTTTTGCTCTATGCTTTTAGTAGATTCATGTCATGGCTTGTATTGCTACGTTCTGTTCTTGTAGCATGTTGTTATCTTGCTCTAAATAGTGCTTCCTGATGTTAATTCCTGGCATGTTAGTATTTCCACTAAGTCTGTGTCGGTGGGAACGACACCTATGGGATCACAAGAATCCCTACTACGGTTGCGGGGCGCGGGGTCGTGAGAAGAGCAGATCAAACAGATAGCACACGGTTTGTTTATCCAGGTTCAGGCCGTGAGGATGCGTAAAACCCTACTCCTGCTTTGGTGGATTGTATATCTGTATTCTTGAGCTAGCTATGGGGCGTGAGGAGCTCCAAAAAGCCGACTCCTCCTCCTGGTCACCTCGGGCCTCCTTTTATAGGAAAAGGGGTGGCCATAGTGGCACACAGGAGGTGGAAAGGGAACAGTGATGCGAGGTTATCCCTCGCATTACATGACAAGGCGCATTTAATGCGTCCTGCTTAGGTGTCCTTGCTTTATCGGGGACGGGGGAGAGACCTGTCTCATCCGTCGCTGCTCCCTCTCGTGTCGACACGCGCCCTGGCCAGCGACGCCCGCGGTGCCATGTAGGCAGGCAGGCAGCTGAGGTGGTGAAGTGGTGGGTCTCCATGAAGATCCGCATACCGTCACGCAGGTGCCTGCCCAGCTGGTTGGGTCGGCAGCTGCATGCGAACGGCGGTGGAGGTTTGACTGTCGTGGGCCTGATGGTGGTCCTACGGGGGTTCTTGGCAAGGGCCTTGCCGGGGCCCCGACAAGGGTCTTGCCGTGGCGCCTCCTGTCATCCCTGGCAAGGCTCTTGCCGGGGGCCTTGTGGTCCTCCTTGGCTGGGATCCCGCCAAGGATCATCATCTTCTAAAGGGTGTATATGATCTTGAATGACTTCACAAAGATCTGCATGCCACCACGGGTATGTCTCCCGTATCCTTGCCCATGGGGGCAGTGGACTCAAGGGTGACTCACTCCGTAGGTGTGGGGCGAGCTGCCACGGCAAGGGTCTTGCCGGGTTTGCTAAAACTGCCTCCCGGCAAGGATCTTGCCGGGGGGGATCCGCTTCGTCCCCTTTGCTCTTCGTGGTCTTGGTCTTGGCGTCGTTCTACTTCTCCTAAGGTTCGGCCTTACCTTGGCTCACCTCCCTTGCCTTGCTCAGTGTGGTGCTGCCCGTGGCTCCGACTGCCCGTGCACAGTTATAGGGGTACAAAAAGTGTACCCCTCTTTTTGTACACCGACAGGAGCCCCCGGGCCTGGTCCACACGTAAGCGCAATCGCGTTGTTGGGCTAGGCCCAAAAACGATGCACGGGCAGGCGGGGCGGGTTTTACCGCGGTAAGTTTCTTCACGCGCCGCGCTTCCCATGCTTTCCGTGCGTGGCGCGACGTGGGGAGGCGCGTGTGACGTGGGCGGCATGCGTGGGGTTGGTTCCCGCAGGCATGCGTCACGTCGTAGTAAATGTCAAAGGAGGCGGCCCGTTGTTTTCCCCCATAAGAAAGGAATAACCGCGGTCGCGCTTCTCACTTTCTCCTCTTTCCTCGTGCCTTTTCCAATCTCAGAGCTGCCATTTCCTCTCTTCCTTCCTTCCTAAGCTTCCACCATCGCCCGCCATCATTGCTTCGCCATCCCCCTTCCTCAGCCCTCTGAACTTCTTGGTCGCCATGGCTCCCAAATTCGCCAAGGGCAAGGGGGTGGCTAAGGGCGTCGGGACGGTGGGGCTGCCGGAGAGCGCGTTGTCGGGGGACCGGACGAAGTCCGCCTTCTTCTTCCCCTCGACGGTTGATGTTCAAGAGCTCCGGGCCTCCTTCAAGCCCCTATGGGCAGTGAAGACGGGGGGAGAGGATTCGGGACACCCGGCGACGCGTGTCATTCCTGCCGCTTGCGCTGATCCTGCCCCAAATTGGTACCCCTTCTTCGTTGATTATCTTTCTTGTGGGTTATGCCCACCTTTCTCCGATTTCTTCTGCGACGTTATGCGCACCTTTGGCTTTCGCCTCTTGGATTTTACTCCAAATGCGGTGGCGTGCATGGCTTTCTTCGCGCATCTTTGCGAAGGCTTTGCCGCGGTGCAGCCCAACACGGCGCTCTTCCACCATTAGTTCTTCCCTCGAATCCAGCCGGGAGGAGCAGTCTCCGGTTGCGTCACCTGGATCCAAGATCCAAGGGGGCATACCCGGACGGTGCCGTGAAGGAGAGGTGGGAGGAATGGCATGGCCGGTGGTGCTGGATTGAAAATGAAAACCCGCTGGAATTCTGCAAGGTCCGCCGAGTGCCGCCGGTCCATGGTAGCGATTGGAGCGATGTCGAGGCCGCCGACGGGAGGCTCACCGTCGCCACCACCAGGATTCTCCGGCTCACCCAGGCCGGACTCACCCTTGAGATGATCGGGGCGGACTTCATTCGCCGCCGGATCGCCCCTTTGCACAACAAGGGGAGGCCAGCTTGGCTCTTTACGAACCCGGCTGACATTATGCGACTCCGCCCCGGCCTTGATCACAACTTCACAGTGCTGGCGCATGCCCACGTCTGCCAGCGACTTTTCCAGCTTGATGTGGGTCGCGAAGGCGAGGTCGAGCGGACCGGCAAGGCCGCGAGGGCTGCCGCAAAGGTTGGCAAGGCCCTCAAGGGGCCATTTTTCAAGCTGCCAGCGGGGGTGGTCCCGTTGTGCAACAATTCATGTCGGTCTGAGATCATCGCCATGATGCCGGACTGTAATGCGCACGGCCCTGTCCCGAGCTGGGAGGAGCCGAAGGACGAGGATGTGCAGCAATTCTTCGACACCCTGATCGAGGTGTACGTCAATGCCGATGCCGAGTGGTGCCTTATCATGGACACCACCCAGGCAGAGCTAGACTACATCGCCACTAGTGTGAGGGAGGCATAGCTTGCCATGGAGGCCGGCAGCACCGGGGGCATGGAGGACAAGGCCGCAATGGCGGCGGAGGAAGAGGAGCTCACCCGGTGGGCGGCGGCCTCCGGGGAGGTCAGCAGCGCCGACACTAGATCTCCGCTCGTCGAAGACGCGGCCGACGAGTCGTCGGAGGAGGAGGAGGACGTGGCGGCGGGCTCGACGCCAACCAGGGGAAGAGGGAGAGTCCCGCAGCGGGCTGGCTCCGGTGAGACGGTCCAGCCCGGCAGGGCTGCGCGGCCTCAATTGACCCTGGAGGGGTCTGGGCGCCACACGAGGGCCACGGCAGCCAAGAGGCTGACGAAGGCCGCTGAGAAGAAGAGGACAACAGCCCCTTCCTCATCCGGGCGCACACAAACCCCGCCGCCTCCTTCGCCTCCTCCGGCAGGCGTCGACTCGGATGATGATGTGGAGCTCCATTTTGATCTCGGGCCTCTTAGCCCGGAGAGGAAAAGGAAACTGGTGGAAGAGGAGGAGACGGATGACGAGTAAGTTCTCCATTCCTTACTATCATTTCCATTTCCTCGAATTGGGTCGCTTGTCTTGATCCATTTTTGCTTCCGTAGGGAGGCAGAGGCGATGGCCCAGAGGGTGAAGAGGGTGAGTACCTCGGCGAGCAGCCAGCCCCCGGCTGGGGCTTCAAAGACACCACTGGTGGTGCTGAGCAGCCCGGACAGCAGCCCCCGACGCAGCCCCCAGCGTAAGTTCGCCACCCTCTTCTTACTCGACATGTGGTAGGTGCTCGATGCTACGATGCTGACCTTGCCGGGTTTGCAGGAGGGGAGCGGCAGCAGGAGGAGCCACAGAGGGCTACTCCTAACACACCACCCCCATCGACTACGCCGCCGCGGGGGGCGTCCCCGGCAAGGGCATCAGGCATGGAGCCCACACCCATGGAGGAAGAGGGGAACTTGGGCACTGGTGGCTCTGCCACGGCGCCAAATGCTGGCGGAGAGGGGACTTCTGCTTCACAGCCTGGCACAGGTGAGTCGCCTGTCCTTCATCTCTATTTTTTCCTTATTCTTTTCTTGGCTTCCATGCTCCCATTACTACCCAGACCCTCCTTCAACAGGTATGGAGGATGTGGATACCGTTGCTGGGAACATTGCTGAGGAGGCCGCCAAGGACGCTGCCGAGATCGCCACTGATGAGGCCGCCAAGGATGCTGCCGAGGACACCACGGTGGGGGCCGCCAAGGCGACCGCGGAGGCTTCTGCCGAGGGCGCCAACGGTGGGCCTGCCGGGGAAGCCGGCAAGGCCACCGCCGAGGAAGAGGCGGTTGATGATCAGCCTCCCTCCTTCTCAACCTCAGGCCCTGGCAGGTATCTGAAGGTGGGCGACGATCTTTTCGTCCACCTCCCAGGGGCGTCAAGTTCCCGGGCGCCCGCCGAAGGGGAAGTCTTTGATGGCGAGGTGCTTGCCGTCACCGGGCATGAGGTTGTCGGTGAGCCGGGGATTGGCGGTGACGGTTCTCCGGAAGAGCATATTTTCCGCGCTATGGGGGCCAACTTCCGAAAACTCTAGGCGCTCTACCGTGTCCGTCTGGACAAGGTTAAGTCCAGGATGGCAACGGTGGACCAGGCGGAGGTGGATTTCAATGCGCGCGTTGCTGAGAGGCAGACCTGGTTCCACCAGACTCGCGAGGAGCAGAGGGCCTTCAGGAGGAATTGGCCAAGCGCAATGTCGAGCTTACCATGAAGATGGCTGACATCGAGAAGGCCCAGGAACAGGCGGCGAACTTAGCTGCCGCGACCGAGGCCATTCGGAACCAGCATCAAGCCGCACTGGATTCCCAGGAAGAGGACCTCACCGCGGGTGAGGCGAAGCTTGCTGCAGCGCTCCGTGGCAAGGATGAGGAGCTCGAGGCCCTTGTCGCGTGGCGGACTGGCAAGCTGGAGCAGAGGCACAAGGAGGCACTCGATGCCCAGGCTCTGGCCCATACCGGCAAGGTAAGGGAGTTGGAGGTGGCGCAGGACGAGCTGAAGGAGCAGGCCCTCAAGCTGTCCAACGAGAAGAGCACGCTCAACGGCGCCTTGGTGGAGGCGCAAGGAGCGGTCATCAGCAGGGCTGGGGAGCTCTCCGAAGCACAAAACTCCGTCAGAGACCTCAAGCTGAAGCTGGAGGATCTCGAGAAGATGCTGTCGGAGAGCAGGGCTCGGGAGGAGACCTTGACCAGGAGCCTGGAGGAGGAGAAGCAGCTGCGGGCGAACTAGGCCGCCTCCCACCAGGATTATGTGGCGGGCGAGAACAGATGGATCAGCCGTCTGGAGGAAGTCGCCGGCAGGGTCACCTCGTAGTTGGCCACCATGGGGATGCCAAACGTGAGGTACGCCCCTGAGCGCAGCGGGACCGTCAACACCCAGTTGACCCTGTTCTTCGAGGGAGTCCTCGTAGCCTTGGCTTATCTTCACTCCAACAGGACGACCACGCTGGCCGAGGAGGCCCGGCGACTTTGCCGGAGGGTTGTGACCAAGGTCCTCACCAAGATGGTGTACTGGAATCCCGATCTTGACTACGCGGCCGCAATGAACAGCTTGCCGGATGGTGCTGACCTCATGGTGCTCAAGCAGCGCATCAAGCCCATCACCGACTGCATCGACGAAATCAAGAGGGTGGAATGCCAGCGCCGGGATTAGGCATCCCGTTCTTCTTCGCCTCTGCAGGTTCCCGACCAAGACAAATTTTATCTTTAGTTAGATCCGCAGCTATGATGTGATGTAATATAACTTTGAAGTACTCTTAATTTCCATGCATGTTATTTCCCCGTTCAATTCCTCTTTGTATGCGTGCCCTACGTCAATCGGGAAGGCTTGCCGGCGTGGAAGCCCCTAGCGGCGTTTTGGGGACGGATCCCCATGGCCGGTCGGGTACGCGTGCTACCGGACAAGCCACCTTTCCGTTCTGAACGCGGCCGCTCGAACTGTCGAGCTTGACTCGAGTCAGAATCGGGGGCGTTGCTGATCGCGGAAGGCTACTCTGCCATTCTCGACGCAGCCGCTTGAGCTGTTGAGCGGACTCGTAACAGGGCAAGGGCGTTGCCGATCGTGGTAGAGCCCCCTGGCGTGCAGGTTTCTCTTACAAAGCAAATATCTCCGGGGGGAATAACCTCAAATAAGAAGGGTAGCACAAATAAGGGTTCAGTGCAACTTAGATTCTGTTTGCGATCGCTCGAGTGTCGATCTTCTGGCCTCCTTTCTTCTTCAAGGGTCACGAAGATGAAGGAGTGCCGGGCTAACTGCTAGAGCCGATTCTCCAAACTGCGCCCCCTACCTGGCGCGCCAAAGATGTCGGTGGGAACGACACCTATGGGATCACAAGAATCCCTACTACGGTTGCGGGGCGCGGGGTCGTGAGAAGAGAGGATCAAACAGATAGCACACGGTTCGTTTATCCAGGTTCGGGCCGCGAGGATGCGTAAAACCCTACTCCTGCTTTGGTGTATTGTATATCTGTGTTCTTGAGCTAGCTATGGGGTGTGAGGGGCTCCAAAAAGCTGACCCCTCCTCCTGGTCGCCTCGGGCCTCCTTTTATAGGAAAAGGGGTGGCCATAGTGGCACACAGGAGCTGGAAAGGGAACAGTGATGCGAGGTTATCCCTCGCATTACATGACAAGGCACATTTAATGCGTCTTGCTTAGGTGTCCTTGCTTTATCGGGGACGGGGAGAGACCTGTCTCGTCCGTCGCCGCTCCCTCTCGTGTCGACACGCGCCCTGGCCAGCGGCGCCCGCGGTGCCATGTAGGCAGGCAGGCAGCTGAGGTGGCGCAGTGGTGGGTCTCCACGAAGATCCGCATGCCGCCACGCAGGTGCCTGCCCAGCTGGTTGGGTCGGCAGCTGCATGCGAACGGTGGTGGAGGTTTGACTGGCGTGGGCCTGATGGTGGCCCTACGAGTGTTCTTGGCAAGGGCCTTGCCGGGGCCCCGGCAAGGGTCTTCCCGTGGCGCTTGCTGTCATCCCCGGCAAGGCTCTTGCCGGGGGCTTTGTGGTCCTCCTTGGTTGGGATCCCGCCAAGGATCATCATCTTCTAAAGGGTATATCTGATCTTGAATGCCTTGACAAAGATCTGCATGCCACCACGGGGATGTCTCCCGAATCCTTGCCCCATGGGGCCAGTGGACTCAAGGGTGACTCACTCCATAGGTGTGGGGCAAGCTGCCACGGCAAGGGTCTTGACCGGTTTGCTAAAACTGCATCCTTGCCGGGGGGGATCCGCTTCGTCCCCTTTGCTCTTCGTGGTCTTGGTCTTGGCGTCGTTCTGCTTCTCCTGAGCTTCGGCCTTACCTTGGCTCACCTCCCTTGCCTTGCTTAGTGTGGTGGTGCCCGTGGCTCCGACTGCCCGTGCACAGTTATAGGGGTACAAAAAGTGTACCCCTCTTTTTGTACACCGACAGTCTGTGATGCTGATATCTTTTGTACTTTTAACATGCTTGTTTGAACCTGCTCTTTTGCGAATTAGCCGTAGCTCAATGTTCATATTTTTTCAAGCATCTTGAGTAGATCACTACCATGTGCTTTGTTGCTATGTTGGAGTGCAGTAGCTTAGTTTCTTGTTGCATTCTATATGGCATCATGTTGTTAATCACAGAATTGTGCCATTATTGTTTTGGTTGTCATTTGCAAACCGTGCATCCGATTCCAGTGATCTTTATATCGATTTCGACCGAAATCAACTCATATTTCCAGCGGCACACTTGGTTTGCCAAGTCGATGCCTTGATCAGTCTTTTTCCTTCCGGAGCACGCGTATGCATTGCATATCACATCCCGCATATCATGCCATGTTTTGCATCGTGTTTCTTGCGCATTGCACTGTGGTTTATTGTTGTTTCATTTGCTTGTGTTCTTGCTTTGGGTAGAGCTGGGAGATGATTACGTGATCGAGGAACCCGTTCAGTATGCTTACGAGGATGAAGCTTTCGTCAACTCGGAGAACTTTGTAGGCAAGATGACCATACCCTCGAAATCACTTCTATCTTTGCTTGCTAGTTGTTTTCTCTATTACTATGTTGCGATACCTACCACTTGCTATATCATGCCTCCCATATTGCCATGACAAGCCTCTAACCCACCTTTCCTAGCAAACCGTTGTTTGGCTATATTACCGCTTTGCTCAGCCCCTCTTATAGCGTTGCTAGTTGCAGGTGAAGATGAAGTTTGTTCCTTGTTGGGACATGATTATTGTTCTGATATAATTATTGTATCTTGTTACTTTAATGCATCTATATACTTGGTAAAAGGTGGAAGGCTCGGCCTTATGCCTGGTGTTTTGTTCCACTCTTGCTGCCCTAGTTTCCTTCATACCGGTGTTATGTTCCTTGATTTTGCGTTCGCTACGTGGTTGCGTGTTATGGGAACCCCTTGACAGTTTGCTTTTAATAAAACTCCTCCAGCAAGGCCCGACCTTGGTTTTACCAGTTGCCTACCTACCACCATATACCTTCCATTGGGTTCTACAGACTGAAGGGTCATCTTTATTTTAAACCCCCCGGGCCAGTGCTCCCCTGAGTGTTGGTCTGAACTGAGCTGCCTGCAGGGCCACCTCGGGGAAACATGAGGTTTGGTTTTAATCGTAGCTAGTCTCATCCGGTGTTGCCTTGAGAACAAGATATGTGCGACTCCTATCGGGACTTGTCGGCACATCGGGTGGCTTTGCTAGTCTTGTTTTACCATTGTCGAAATGTCTTGTGACCGGGATTCCGAGACTGATCGGGTCTTCCCGCTAGAAGGAATATCCTTCGTTGACCAGGAGAGCTTGTAACCGGGTTTTGAACTTTTGAAAGCCGTGCCCGTGGTTATGGGCAGATGGGAATTTGTTAATATTTGATTGTAGAGAACTTGACACTTAACTTCATTAAAATGAATCAACCGCGTGTGTAGCCATGATGGTCTCTTTTCGGCGGAGTCCGGGAAGAGAACACGGTCTCGTGTTATGCCTGAACGTAAGTAGTTTCAGGATCACTTCTTGATCATTCTAGCTTCTCGACCGAGCTTTGCTTCTCTTCTCGCTCTCATTTGCGTAAGTTAGCCACCATATATGCTAGTGCTTGCTGCAGCTCCACCTCACTACCCCTTTTCCTACCTTAAGCTTAAATAGTCTTGATCACGAGGGTGTGAAATTGTTGAGTCCCCGTGACTCATAGATTACTTACAAACCAGATGCAGGTGCCAATGATGCTAGTGCAGGGGACGCGACCGAACTTAAGTTGGAGTTCGACGAGGATTCACGACGTTACTATGTTTCCTTTCCGGACGATCAGTAGAGGAGCCCAGTTGGGGCGATCGGGGATCTAGCATTTGGGGTTGTCTTTATTTATGTTGGTTCCGTAGTCGGACCTTGATTGTATTCTAGATGATGTAATGCTATATTTATGTATTGTCTGAAGTGGCGATTGTAAGCCAACTCTTTATCCCTCTCTTATTCAGTACATGGGATGTGTAAAGATTACCCCTCTTGCGACATGCCTAATATGCGGTTATGCCTCTAAGTCGTGCTCCGACACGTGGGAGATATAGCCGCATCGTGGGTGTTACAAGTTGGTAATCAGAGCCTTCCCTGACTTAGGAGCCCCCTGCTTGATCGAATCGCTGACGTTGTTGAGTCTAGAAAAATAGTTTGAGTCTTATAGGATTATATATATATATCGGAGAGTAGGATTCTTTTTACTCCTCAGTCCCTTCGTCGCTCTGGTGAGGCCTCCTGACGTAGAGTTTTGACTCTTCTCTTCTCAAATTTCACAAAAAAAAATTAGGATCACGCGGGTATCTTGGAATCATTCTGATGGTTTTGTGACGAGAACATTGTTCTTGGTGCCTCCTGCCATTTAGGGGTTGTTGCAGTGTCCCGGGGAGTTGAGCTCCGAGGTGTTGTCGTCACAATTTTATCGTTGTAGTTCTTGAATACCTGAGTTCATCGACATCGAAAATCTCCTTTATGCAGTTGTTGGTGAGATAACCTCGACGCCACCCAGTACTGGGGCGGAAGTTCGGAGTATTGCCATAACTCTTATAACGGATGCTTTTCGAAGGTTGAGGTAAATGATTTCCGAAGGTTTCTTGGTTATGTGTTGAAGGTTGGATACAGCTGGATGTAGGATTTGCTAGTTTTGGGTGAGATATTATGCTTCCCATGTATCCCCAACACCTGATTGCATAACCAAAAACTTTCGGGAGTTTCATAGGTGGGAATTCTTGTAGCTCTAGTATTTCTTCCCGTAGATATTTGGTTTGTGATTGGGTAATCCTTACCAATTATTTGTTCATATCCATACCTTGTTGTTTTATTCATCTACCTTTATCTAAGTGGCTTCTCATCTTATGGAAGTGTGATCATTTACTTTGGAATTCATTCGTTCATTCTTGTTTGAATGTTAAGACTATATGTTGCAATTTCGATCCATTGATTCAGCTTGAATATATGTCTTTCAGGATGCTAACGAATGTCAACCTCTTCAGGATGGCTCCTCCAACGCGTCAGAATCCGGAACCTCCGCCACCACCTCCACCTCCGGAGGCATGGCAAGCTGTCATGGTCGCCACCAACGCCAACACGCAAATGCTTTTGAAACTCTTGCAAGAGCACAACCAAGGAAATCAAGGCCAAGGCAATAATCAAGCTCAGTTTGCTACCCTCAATCAGTTCCTCACAAACCAGCCAAAGTCCTTCAGTAACTGTGTCGAAGCCACAGACGCTGACGATTGGCTCGTGGATATCTGCAAACATTTTGAGTGTAGCAATGTCAGGCCTGAGGACTTTGTCAAGTTTGCTTCGTTCCAACTCAAAGACCAAGCTGCTGAGTGGTATCAACAATACAAAGATTCCAGAGGAGGTCGTGTGATTACCTGGGATGATTTCCGCCAAGACTTCAAAGCTCACCACATTCCTCAAAGTGTTGCTGAGAGTAAGTGCGAGGAGTTCCGAAATCTCAAGCACGGCAGCATGTCTATTTACCAATACAACATCCTATTTCAGAGGCTCGCTCGCTTCGCCAAACAAGACGTCCCTAATGAGAAGAGCATGATTTTTCAATTCAGAGGTGGCCTCAGAGAAAATCTGCAACTAGCTCTTGTGCTTTTTGAGCCGACCAAGTATGATGATTCCTACAACATGGCACTAAAGCAAGAAGCTGCTCAGATCAATTGTGATGCATATAAGAAGAGAGTCAGGGATGCAACTCCATCTTCTTCTTCAACTCAAGTGGCAGCTAAGCAACAGAAGTTCTGGTTGCCGCCTCCTCCTCCGTTCCTTCAGCCTTATCAACAGAAGATTAAAGGTGGCAATGGATCTTCCCACCCACCCAACCCAGGCTATCAGAACAAAGCTCCGTCTCATGCTCCAAGGTCAAGTGCTCTGTATCACCGTCCGCTCTCAGAGGTTACTTGCAACAAGTGTCAGCAGAAAGGGCACTATGAAAACAAATGCTTCAACCAAAGGCACCTTCCACCTCCTCCTCCTGTGAGATCTGCCAACAATGTAGTGGTCAAGCATAATCCCAAGCATGCTAATGATGATGAACGCAGCTCAGGCAGAGGACTCTTCATAAGTGATCATGGGTAACCTTCCAGTTAACTCCATTCCTGCTAAAGTCTTATTTGATACTGGTGCATCGCATTCTTTCATGTCATTCCCATTTGCATCGGAGCACAACTTTGACACTAAGGCATTACGTAAAGCATTGCAAGTTGTTTCTCTGGCTAACCGTTTGAGTTCTAGAATGATGGTTGCGAAGGTCGGTATCGAAATGGGCGACTAAAAATTTCTGGCTTCTCCAATTGTTCTTGGTGACTCGGATATTGATCTAATTCTCGGCATGGACTGACTTTCTAAGCACAAGGCTATGCTTGATTGTGCTGCCAGAGAAATTCATTTGACACACTCTTCTGAGGATGTGATCATCTATGCCGCTCGTGATGAAACCATTCGGCTGTTTTCTCTCAATGAGAAGGGAGAGTTGAATGCCATCTCTCAGATTCCAGTCGTTTGTGAACATCAAGACGTCTTTCCAGAAGAGCTTCCAGGAATGCCTCCTCAACGGCCAGTGGAATTTGTCATCGATCTTGAGCCTGGCACAGAACCTGTTTGCAACCGTCCTTACAAGCTTGGACCAGAAGAGTTGAAGGAGCTGAAGAAACAACTCGATGAACACGAGCGTATGGGTCTGATCCGACCGAGTTCTTCTCCATGGCGTTGTGGTGTTCTTTTTGTCAAAAAGAAGGATGGAATGGAACGTCTCTGCGTCGACTACCATCCATTGAACAATAAGACAATAAAGAACAAGTACCCACTTCCCAACATCAATGAGCTATTCGACCAACTTAAGGGTGCTCAAGTATTCTCCAAGCTTGACCTCCGTATGGGCTATCATCAGATTCGCATTCGTGAACAAGATATCCCCAAGACAGCATTCAGAACAAGCTATGGTTCTTATGAATATAGTGTCATGTCTTTCGGCCTTGTCAATGCTCCTCCAACATTCTCTCGCATGATTAACTTCATATTCAACCCTTACACAAATGATTTCGTCTTGGTGTATCTCGATGATATTTTGGTCTTTTCCAAGAACAAGGGGGATCATGCCAAACATTTGAGATTAGTGTTGGACAAACTCAAAGAACATCAATTCTATGAGAAGTTTTCAAAGTGCGATATTGGCTTGATGAGGTTCTCTACCTTGGGAATATCATCTCCGCCAAGGGCATAGCTATTAATCCTGAGAAGGTGTCTGCAATTGTGAATTGGGAACCGCCTCAGAATGTCAAGTAGCTCCGCAGTTTCCTTGGGCTTGCAAGCTATTGTCGAAGATTCGTTGAGAATTTCTCTGAGATTGCAAAGACTCTTTCCAACCTCCTCCAGAAGCATGTGAAGTATGTCTGGACGCCTGAATGTGACATCGCTTTCAACACCCTCAAAGAGAAGCTAGTTACAGCTCTGGTTTTGACTCCTCCTGATGAATCCAAACCATTCGAAGTTTTCTGTGATGCTCCCCTTCAAGGTCTTGGTGTTGTGTTAATGCAAGAGAAGAAAGTTGTGGCCTATACTTCTCGCCAGTTGAAGACCAACGAAAAGAACTACTCCACTCATGACCTCGAGTTGGCGGCAGTTGTCCATGCTCTGTTAACATGGAGACATCTCTTGTTGGGAAGGAAAGTGGACATCTTCACTGATCATAACAGCCTCAAGTACATCTTCACTCAGCCCAACCTCAACCTCCGACAGACTCGTTGGGTCGAAATGATTCAAGAGTATAATCCAAGTATTGAATATACTCCAGGCAAGGCCAATGTCATTGCAGACGCTTTGAGCAGGAAGGCTTACTGCAACACATTGATTCTCAAGCCCTTCCAAGCGGACCTTTGTGAAGCTTTCCTTAAACTTAACCTCCAAGTGGTTCCTCAAGGCTTCCTTGCCAACCTCGAAGTCTCTCCTACATTGGAAGATCAAACTCGTGAGGCACAACTTCTTGATGCAATGGTGAAGAAGGTGAAAATGGGATTGCCAAGAGCCAACCCAAGTATAAGTGCTATCGCCTTGATGACAAAGATACTCTTTTCTTCGAGGATCGAATTGTGGTTCCTAAGGGTGATCTATGTAAAGTCATTATGAATGAGGCGCACAATTCCATCATATCCATTCATCCTGGAAGTACAAAGATGTACCATGACCTCAAGCATTCGTATTGGTGGACTCGAATGAAGCGAGAAATTGCTCAGTTCGTGAATGAATGTGATGTATGTAGAAGAGTGAAAGAAGAAGACCAACGGCCAGCTGGTCTCCTCCAACCTCTTGCCATTCCAGAATGGAAGTTCGACCATATTGAGATGGACTTCGTGACTGGATTTCCCAAGTCCAAGCATGGAAATCATGCTATCTTTGTTTTCATCGACAAGCTTACTAAAGTGGCTCATTTTATTCCTATCAAAGAATCTATCACAACAGCTCAGTTGGCAGAGCTATATACCTCTAGGATTGTCTCCTTACACGAAATTCCACAGTTGATATCTTCAGATCATGGAAGCATCTTCACTTCTAAGTTATGGGGTTCCTTCCAGAAGGCCATGGGAACCAGCATTCGCTTCAGCACAACCTTCCATGCTCAAACTAGTGGACAAGTCGAGCAAGTAAATCAAATTCTTGAAGATATGCTCAGGGCTTGTGTCATTTCCTTCGGTATGAAGTGGGAAGATTGTCTCCCATATGCCGAGTTCTCCTACAACAACAGCTTCCAAGCGAGTTCAGGCAAGGCCCCATTCGAGATTCTCTATGGCAGAAAGTGTCGTACTCCTCTTAATTGGTCAGAGACTGGTGAACTCCAACTTCATGGCAATGACTTAATCACAGAGGCTGAAGAAATGTGTCAATTCATCCGTGAAAATCTCAAAGCCGCCCAATCGCGTTAGAAGAGTTACTATGATAGCAAGCACCGTGACTTGGCTTTCAAGATCGGAGACCATGTCTACCTCCGCATCTCTCTAATGAATGATACTCGTCTCTTCGCTATCAAAGGTAAGCTTGCTCCTACATACGTGGGTCCTTTCAAGATCATTGGCAAAAGAGGTGACCTCTCCTATCAACTTGAGCTTCCATCCAACTTTGCAAATGTGCACGACGTGTTTCACGTGTCTCAGCTTCGCAAGTGCTTCAAGACTCCTGACCGCACCATCAACTTCGAAGAGATTGATCTCCAAGAAGACATGTCATATCATGAGCATCCTATTGCTATTCTTGAAGAAACCGAGCGCAAGACTCGCAACAAGTCTATGAAATTTGCTACATTTGTTGTGTGCTGCATATGGAGTTGAGCTCTACATGTAGTTTGGTCGATGCCATGCCATCTTTACAGGGGTGTATACCATGTATTTTTGTGATCTTTGTGGTGACTAGCACATGCATGCAATGTAGCTCTCATGATATTGCTGATTTCAGAGACTTAGAATTTCACTAAGTCATTTCCATGCAATTATTTTTATGCCATGTATTCATGTTGCTACAGTGAGATCCATGCTTCTTTTGAGTATGTTCAGTAAGGATGATTTTGACATATGGTTATGCTCTATCCATCCATGCCCCTATTTGCATTTATGGAGTGCCCTAGAATAACTTAATCTTGCTCTACTTTTGCTATAAGTCATTTCACTAATTTTGCCAAGGTTGTTGTAGTTGATCCATGCATGATATGAGCTTGTTCTTGCTTTGGTTAGCTTCATGATCATGTCTTATTCCTGGTAGCATGCTTATCTTGTCATGCAATGCTTTGTGATGAGTGAACCGAGCTCGCAAAGAGGCCTTCATAACTCTATTTATGCCATGCTCAGTTTTCTGCTAAGTCTGAATCTGTTAATGAAACTTGCTATGTTTACATGGGGGCCATCATATCTTCTGATCCTTTTTGGCTTATGGTCAGTAAGGGACTTTTGTTCAATGATTTGAGTGGATTCATGCCATGCCTTGTATTTCTACATTCTATTCCTGTAGCATGTTGTTATCTTGCTCTAAACATTGCTTCTTGATGTTAATTCCTGGCATGTTAGTATTTTCACTAAGTCTATGATGCTGATATCTTTTGCACTAATACCATGCTTGTTTGAACCTGCTCTTATGTGAATTAGCCATAGCTCAGTGTTCATCTTTTTTCAAGCATCTTGAGTAGATCACTGCCATGTGCTTTGTTGCTATGTTGGAGTGCAGTAGCTTAGTTTCTTGTTGCATTCTAGATGGCATCGTGTTGTTAATCACATAATTGTGCCATTATTGTTTTGCTTGTCATTCGCAAACCGTGCATCCGATTCCGGTGATCTTTATATCGATTTTGAACGAAATCAACTCATCTTTCCAGCGGCGCACTTGGTTTGCCAAGTCGGTGCCTTGATAAATTTTTTCCTTCTGGAGCACGCGTATGCATTGCATATCACATCCCGCATATCATGCCATGTTTTGCATCGTGTTGCTTGCGCATTGCACAGTGGTTGATTGTTATTTCATTTGCTTGTGTTCTTGGTTTGGGTAGAGCCGGGAGACGATTATGTGATTGAGGAACCCATTGAGTACGCTTACGAGGATCAAGCTTACGTCAACTCGGAGAACTTTGCAGGCAAGATGACCATACCCTCGAAATCACTTCTATCTTTGCTTGCTAGTTGTTTGCTCTATTGCTATGCCGCGATACCTACCACTTGCTATATCATGCCTCCCATATTGTGATGACAAGCCTCTAACCGACCTTTCCTAGCAAATTGTTGTTTGGCTATGTTACCGCTTTGCTCAGCCCCTCTTATAGCGTTGCTAGTTGCAGGTGAAGATGAAGTTTGTTCCTTGTTGGGACATGATTATTGTTGGGATATCATTATTATATCTTGTTTACTTTAATGCATCTATATACTTGGTAAAGGGTGGAATGCTCGGCCTTATGCCTGGTGTTTTGTTCCACTCTTGCCGCCCTAGTTTCCGTCATACCGGTGTTATGTTCCTTGATTTTGCGTTCCTTACGTGGTTGGGTGTTATGGGAACCCCTTGACAGTTCGCTTTGAATAAAACTCCACCAGCAAGGCCCGACCTTGGTTTTACCATTTGCCTACCTACCACCATATACCTTCCCTTGGGTTCTGCAGACTCAAGGGTCATCTTTATTTTAAACCCCCCCCCCGGCCAGTGCTCCTCTAGTGTTGGTCCGACCCGAGCTGCCTGCGGGGCCACCTCGGGGAAACTTGAGGTTTGCTTTTACTTGTACCTAGTCTCATCCAGTGTTGCCCTGAGAACAAGATACCTGTGACTCCTATCGGGATTTTTCGGCACATCGGGTGGCTTTGCTGGTCTTGTTTTACCATTGTCGAAATGTCTTGTAACCGGGATTCCGAGACTGATCGGGTGTTCCCGCTAGAAGGAATATCCTTGGTTGAACATCAGAGCTTGTGATGGGCTAAGTTGGGACACCCTGCAGGGTTTTGAACTTTCGAAAGCCATGCCCGCGGTTATGGGCAGATGGGAATTTGTTAATATCCGGTTGTAGAGAACTTGACACCTAACTTCATTAAAATGAATCAACCGTGTGTTTAGCCTTGATGGTCTCTTTTCGGCGGAGTCCGGGAAGAGAACACGGTCTCGTGTTATGCCTGAACATAACTAGTTTCAGGATCACTTCTTGATCATTATAGCTTCTCGACCGAGCTTTGCTTCTCTTCTTGCTCTCATTTGCGTAAGTTAGCCACCATATATGCTAGTGCTTGTTGCAGCTCCACCTCACTACCCCTTTTCCTACCTTAAGCTTAAATAGTCTTGATTGCGAGGGTGTGAAATTTCTGAGTCCCCGTGACTCACAGATTACTTCCAAACCAGATGCTAGTGCAGGGGACGCGACCGAAATTAAGTGGGAGTTCAACGAGGATTCGGGACGTTACTATGTTTCCTTTCCGGACGATCAGTAGAGGAGCCCAGTTAGGGCGATCGGGGATCTAGCATTTGGGGTTGTCTTTATTTATGTTGGTTCCGTAGTCTGATCTTGATTGTATTCTGGATAATGGAATGCTATATTTATGTATTGTGTGAAGTGGCGATTGTAAGACAACTCTTTATCCCTCTCTTATTCAGGACATGGGATGCGTAAAGATTACCCCTCTTGCGACATGCCTACTATGCGGTTATGCCTCTAAGTCATGCTCCGACACGTGGGAGATATAGCCGCATCATGGGTGTTACACCTTCCAGGAATACATGTCCTTTTTTGCTTGGAGGAAAGCAATGAGCACACACTCCTGCTTAGGAGGAAGGTCGCTACCGATGGTGAAGGTAGGGCCTGCTCCGCTACCGTCAATCGATACATTCTTTGTCTTGGTGTGGTCTTGGGAGAACAACAACTTCTTTCTTGCTGGACCGACCTTCGGGGGATCGAACCCACCTTCAAGGCCCAGGTACGAGGATGCCAGAGCCCTGTAGGCATGCTGGAGTGCTCGAACCACGTCTTCCTTATCCCCGATGACTGTAATGACACCGCCGCTACCCAACATCTTGATGATGTTGTAGCGGGGTGGTTTGCCGCCATGAATTTGGTGAGCGCGGGGTACCCCAGGATGGAATTGTATGGGAGCCCAATGCGGGCCACGTCGAAGTCGATGAGCTTGCTGCGGTAGTTGTCGCGAGTCCCGAAGGTGACTAGGAGGAGCAGCTGCCCTAGGGGAGTAGTAGAACCGTCGGTTACCACCAAGATGGGCCTGGTGGGCATGATCTAGTCATAAGGCACTTGAAGTGTCTCAAAGGTCTAAGGATGTTGAGGCCGGCGCTGCCGTCGATGAGGGTTTTGGTGACACAGACGTTGCTGATGGTGGGTGCGCATAGCATGGGGAGCGTGGCGGTGGCGGCACGGACTTGTGGGGGTCTCGGAAGGTGAAAATGATTGCACACTCAGGCCGTGCGCGAGGTGTGCGTGAAGAAGTCTACCATACTACACCCCGCTACTCACTGCCTCATGGCAGTGCTCTGACGTGCTCGTGCGAGAGGAAGGAAGACACAACATGGCGATTTACTTAGGTTCGGGCCACCTAGCGGTGTAAGACCATACTCCTGCTTTATGCGGATTGCCTCGCGAGGGAGGATGAACATGAGAGTACAAGGATGAACTGCCTCAGGAGGGCTCAAGCTTCGACCCCCTTCTATGGTGGAGACTAGCATATACTTATACTATCCTTGGCCCTCTTCCCCCGACATCTCTAGGTGGGAAGGGATACCACAATGGCCAATTTTAAAGGGGGTATGAGTACATCCTATCCTGACTAAAGGTGGTCTTCGCCTGCCAAAGTCTCCTACCATGACACACTGGTGGGCTCGGTGCTGACCTCCATCTTGGCGAGCCCGTTGCCTTCTTGAACCAAAGTGGCAACCATTGGGGATTGCTTAGGAATCCCGCGTACCATCCTTGCCTCCTTAGCACCAAAGAGGAAAGCATCCTTATGCACGCCCACTGGCACCCTTCTGGCTCCGCTTGCCATGGCTAGCGTCACCCATGGTGCATCACGAGGCTGGATGGCGAGCCTAGAGATATCCGCCTCGCGAGGGGCCTTGGGAGGCCGCCCGCATGAAGCCCTCGGGGGCACCTGACGACCCTTGTTGACTCTCGCCTTGCGAGGGTCTTTTTCGTGGAGCCTTGGAGCTAGGCCGCGCCGGGCCTTCCAGCGATGCAATGCAATGGGCTACAGGCAGAGGGGCCTTGGTACCTGCAGTCCCACGGTCCTGACAGTAACATGTTAGTTTTCTTTTTGCGTACATTCGTTTATTCAAAACGTTTTATCTCTTAAACCATGCGTTCAAATCTCGAACTATTTTCACCGCTGAATTCCTCGCGTCGAGATTTTTAAAACTAGATCCATGTTGATAGGTTTTTAGGAACTTGTTTTCATGAACCGGAGCTATTTCTAAGAACTTTAACATGGGAGCTTTTTTTCCCCTTTCCAGAAGCCGTTTCCGAGAGGCACAACGGAAGAAAATATGTGCCTCTCGCAGAAGCAAAACCATGCCTCTTGCCAAAGACAAAAAAAGATAAAATGCGATTTTTTTTTCGCCGAGAGACATGGCCGTGCCTCTCGCGGAAGCAAAATTGTGCCTCTCACGAAAGGCAAAACAGAAACACCATTTTTTGTCATTTCCGAGAGGCACGACTGTGCCTCTCATGGAAGCAAAACCATGGCTCCCGCGAAAGGAAAAAAATAAGAAAAATGCGTTTTTTTCGTTTGCAAGAGACACGACTGTGCCTCCTGCGAAAGCAAAACCGTACCCCTCACGGAAGAAAAAAGTGAAAATGCATTTTTTTCCTGTTTCCGAGAGGCACGGCTGGGCCTCTCGCGGAAGCAAAACCCTGCCTCTCGTGAAAGCAAAACCGTGCCTCTAAAAGAAGAAAAAAAGACGTGTATTTGCACGCAAATTTTTTCCAACTTTTTCGAAAAGGTAAGAAAGACTGGTGGAAAACTGAAAAGTTCAAAAAAAACCCAGAAAAAACCATGTAGAAGTTGAAAATGCATGGAAAAATAGAAAAAGGACAAAATTCGGTAGGAGCGCCCAAGGCGTGACATGGCCCGCCGCAAGTGATCGTTCCGACGCTCCCGAAGGAGCGCTCGTCAACTAGTTGATGTTGCCGTACCGGCTTGAAGGCTTCACCTCATGGATTTGTCTAACATGCACATTAAAAGGGACGCCCTAGTTAAGTTTCATGTTTTTTGTTAAATAATTTCAAAACCCCTAAAATAGCCAAAGCAGGGAACAACTAACCAAGGAGCACTCCTTCGAAATGTTGCGAGCAAAAGTTCAGGAGCACTCCACGCATGACAAGTGTCACACATAGAGTGCTCCCGCGCATGAAAACCAACCGATGCGGTTGCTTCCTGGTTTTCCTTTTCCGGTTTCTGGTTTCATACTTTTATAGTTTACCCCTTTTCTATTTTTCCCATTCCGCGCGATAACACACAGAAAAGCCCAGCAAGCAGGTTGTTGGTTCCCTTTTCCCGTTACTTTTCCCCTTTTGCCCATTATATTTTCGGGAAATGGAGATTTATGGTGTAATCACGGGTGGGAAACATGAACTTTAGATAATATTACGGTGCCTCTAGCGCGCAGATCATGCTCGCCTTCGGCTCATTAAGTTTTCATAAACATCTTGAAGTGGGGCATAGGTTGAAGTCTGTGTTGGTCCTGCAGCGTGTTGGTCATGCAACTTTGCGCATTCAGCTTCGCCGGTGCACGGCTCCTGCTCGCCTTCGGCTCGTTAAGTTTTCATAAACATCTCGAAGGGGGGCATAGGTCGAAATTTGTGTTGGTCATGTAGTGTGTTGGTCATGCAACCTGGTGCATCCAGCTTCACCAGCACACGGGCACACGGCTCCTACTCGCCTTCAAATCGTCAAATTTTCAAAAACACCTTGAAGGGGGCATAGGTTGAAGTGTGTATTGGTTGTGCAGCACGTTGGTCGTGGAGAAGGATTTTCCTACACATGGCACCTCCAGAGGCACGGGTGTGAAGCACCAAGAGGCACGGGCGACAGGCATTTGCAGGCATGGGTGTGCAACACCTTAGAGCCACGGGCAAGGCACGTGTAACAACCTGAGACCGACACTCCAGATGCCTTCTATGTTTTTCATGATCATCGTGTGTTTTATTTGTTTCTTGCATTCATCATTTCATCATTCGCATTGCATCAGTAGTTTGTTGCCGTCATTTTTCAAAACTTTCCGCTTTTGGTCGCCGCTTATCCCCGTTGCTTCCGTTGATCATTACGAGACCAACCACACTTGCACACTAAAATATCCTCGGAATTGTTCAAATATTATATTCTAAGTGGGAATAAAATATCCTTGGAATGGGTTAAAAGTTGCGTGTGGCATTGTCATATTGTAGGTAGATCGTCTGCCAAATTTTGTTGCATTTGAAAGTCGTTTCATACCCCAACCATTAAGTTATAGTGGCATTCTAGCTGGCTTAATAAGCAAATATTTTCACAAATAAAACTATCACTGGGTTGCACCACTTCCCTCTCCTCTCAGCTCAACCCTAGCTATACAGCCCACCTACCACCTAACCTAGCCCCTCGGTTCAGAACCGCCCGATCAAGATCGAACGGTCCGAAATCAGCTCAAAACCGCCTCAAAATCATCCCTGCCTATATAGGGAAGCCCTCCCCCCTCCATTTCTAGAAACCCTAGTTCTAGCTTCATTTTTAGCCCCTCCACTAAGCCGCCTTCACCTGAATGCCCATGCCTCCCAACTTGCGCAGGGCCTATGAAGCCCATCTGGAGGCCCACCGGGTCGCCCCGCATGCCTGGACATCGCCGGGCCCCATCGTCGTGTCTCCGACGACCAGTGGGCCGGTCTGCTGTCTGCTCCTTCTCCCTCGCCGCCTTGCCTCTTCTTCCCTCCCTCTTTCTCACGATCTCTCGCTCTTTCGATGGACAACTGCTTCCCCCGTCCCATGGAGCTCAGTGCTGCGTCTGCAGCCGCCGTTGCCCAGATCCGGCCCACGGGCCATGGCGAGGAACGCCTGCCTATCCCGCGCCCTATGCACTGCGCTGTTATCCAGCGCTCACGCAGATTCAGCCCAGTTCATGTTTTTTTCCTGTCCAGTGAATTTAAGAAATTTCCAGGACATGCATAATTACAGAAAACGACCCTTACTTTGCATTGCTCGTATCTAAATAACCATGCAACAAAATTAAACAACTTATACATGTAAATTGATCATAATTTTGTGTAGATTAATAATATCCAACTTTGTGTCATGATAAAAATGTTTAAAATTTCTGTTTCCATTAATTTACATAAATGACTTGTTAAAATAGTTTATTTCATAACTAAATAACCGTAGCTCTGAATTAAATAAATTATATATGTAAATGGAGTAGGAAAGTGTGTAGATTAACATGGTGCACTCACTTTGCATGTTTAACAACATTAAAATTGTGTTTTAGGTAGAACAATAGCAAATTCGAAATAACATATGGGAATTTTCCAGAATTGTTGTTGGTTGTTTGCGGCCTCATTTAAATTGCCTAGATAGATTACTTATGCTTCATATCTTGCCATCTTAACCAACATTTAATCTTGTCATGTACCAAAACGACAGTGAACTAAATAGTTTGAACGTGGAGTTTCATCAATATGCAACCCATTGCATATTGAGCTTCACATAACGTGTAGTATTTGGTTGTTGCACTTTGCCATGTCATGTCTCATTAAACTGGACATGCATCATACATGATTACGCACCATGCCATGGTTATGATTATGTGTTTACCATGTTGTTTGCGATTATGAGGATTCATTCGACAATGATGGTTCGTCTAATTCATGGATTTAGTCTTCTTCCTAGCGGAATTTCAAGAAAGATGACCATTACCTTGGATATCACTACTATCTTTGCTTGCTAGTTGTACCAATGCATTTTCTATGTCTCGATGGCTATCACTTGTTTGTCGGTGTCCTAAACTGCCATGATACAACCTCTAACCTTCCACCATCCCAGCAAAACGGTGTTTGGCTATGTTACGGCTTCGCTCAACCCTCTTATAGTGTTGCTAGTTGCACGTTGTTCCATGTTGGGATGTGGATATCATGGGATATAACAATATCTCTTATTATTTAATGCATCTATATACTCGGTTGTTGATATGTCCATTTTGCGTCATGTTTTCCTATTGTTATTTCTAATGTTTTTATTCATAATAATGCTTTATGGGGTAATTATAATGCCTTTTCTCTCATAATATGCAAAGTTTACACAAAGAGGGAGAATACCGACAGCTAGAATTCTGGACATGAAAAAGCTATGTCAGAGAAACCAGATCTGTACATCTCCAAATGAGCTGTAAATTTACCGAGAATTATTTTGGAAAATATAAAAAATACTAGTGCAAAAAACTACAGGAGGGGGCCACCTGGTGACCATAAGACACCAGGGCGCGGCAAGCTCCCCAGGCGCGCCTGGTGGGTTATGGCCAGCCCAGCCCACCTCCGGTGCCCATCTTCTAGTATATAAGTCATTTTAACCTAGAAGAAAAATAAAGAGAGGACTTTCGCGATGGAGCGCCGCCGTATCGAGGCGGAACTTGGGCAGGAGCACTTCTGCCCTCTGGTGGAGCGATTGCGCCGAGGAACTTCCCTCCCGGAGGGGGAAATCGAAGCCATCGTCATCACCAACATCCCTCTCATCTTTGGGAGGCCAATCTCCATCAACATCTTCAACAACACCATCCCCTCTCAAACCCTAGTTCATCTCTTGTGTTTAATCTTTGTACAGGAACATCTAATACGTGTGGGTGACTAGTAGTGTTGATTACATGTTGTAGTTGATTACTATATGGTTTATTTGGTGGAAGATTATATGTTCAGATCCATTATGCTATTTGGACCCCTCTGATCTTGAGCATGAATACGATTTGTGAGTAGTTAGTTTTGTTCTTGAGGTCACGGGAGAAATCATGTTCCAAGTAATCATGTAAATTCGATATGTGTTTGATATTTTGATGATATGTATGTTGTTATTCCCTTAGTGGTGTCATGTGAACGTCGACTACATGGCACTTCACCATCTTTGGGCCTAAGGTAATGCACTGTAGAGTAGTTATTAGATGATGGGTTGCTAGAGTGACAGAAGCTTAAACCCTAGTTTATGCGCTACTTCGTAAGGGGCCAATTTGGATCCAAATGTTTAATGCTATGTTTAGATTTGATCTTTACACTTTTCTCATAGTTTCAGATGCCTGCGAGGGGGTTAATCATAAGTGGGAGGTCTGTTCAAGTAAGAACATCACCCAAGCACCGGTCCACCCACATATCAAATTATCAAAGTGGCGAACGTGAATCAAACCAACATGATGAAAGTGACTAGATGAAATTCCGGTATGCCCTCAAGAACACTTTGCTTATTATAAGAGACTGTTTTGGCCTGTCCTTTGCCACAAAATGATTCGGCTACCCTGCTGCACTTTATTTACCATTACCGTTAGTTGCCCGTTACAAATTATCTTACTATCAAACTACCCATTACCGACTATTTTAGTTCTTGCAGAAAATACCTTGCTGAAAACCACTTATCATTTCCTTCTACTCCTCGTTGGATTCGACACTCTTACTTATCAAAAGGACTACGATTGATCCCCTATACTTGTGGGTCATCAAGACTCTTTTTTGGCACCAATGTCGGGGAGTGAAGTGCTCTTGGTTAGTGAAAATTGGTAAGGAAAAATTTATACTACGTGCTGAAATTTATAACCTGCTACTATGGAAGATAATCCTGTGAGGGATTTTTTTGGGGTATCTTCACCCCGACCAGAAACAAAAAGAGTTGCCCGTCAACCTACCGCACCTGCTGAAAATGTTGGTTATGAAATTCCTTCAGGTATGATAGAACAACTGCTAGCTAATCCTTATGTAGGAGATGGAACAGAAGATCCTGATATGGATCTAATACATGTGGATGAAATTTGAGGATTATGTAAGCTTGCAGGTTTATCCATAGATGAAGTTAAGAAGAAGGTTTTCCCTTTATCTTTGAAGGGAAAAGCACTGACATGGTATAGGCTATGTGATGATATTGGATCTTGGAACTGAAATTGATTGAATTTGGAATTTCACCAAAAAATTTATCCTATGCATCTAGTTCATCATGATCGGAATTATATAATATAATTTTTGGCCTTGTGAAGGAGAAAGTATCGCTCTAGCTTGGGTGAGGCTTAAGTCAATGTTATATTCATTCCCCAATCATGATCTGTCAAAAGAAATTATTATTCAGAATTTTTATGATCGGCTTTCTCGTGATGATCAATCCATGCTTGATACTTCTTGTACTGGTTCTTTTAGGAAGAAGACTGTTGAATTCAAGTGGGATCTTTTAGAAAGAATTAAATGCAAATCTGAAGATTGGGAACTCGAGGAAGGTAAAGATTCGGGTATTAAGATTGAGATTGATTGTGTTAAATGTTTTATGAATACCGATGCTTTTCAGAAGTTTACCACTAAATATGGACTTGACTCTAAGATAGTAGCCTCTTTTGTGAAGTATTTGCTACTCATGTTGATATCCCTAAGGATAAGTGGTTTAAATAGCATCCCCCTATTAAAGAAGAAATTAAAGAACCAATAAAATCTAAGGATGAAACTATTATTTACAATGTTGATCCAGTTGTGCCTACTGCTTATATTAAAAAGCACCTTAGCTATTAGCATAAATGAACATGGTAAGGTATCAACTATGGTTCGCCAAAGTAATATTAAAGCACATAAACCTTCTAAACAAATTAAAGTAGAACCTATTGTTGCTATGGTTAAAGATCTCTTGGTAGAAAATATTGATGGGCATGTTATTTATTTCTGTGATGAATCTAGTAGAATTGCCAAACCCGATGAAAATGATAATCATAGGACCGTTGTTGGCATGCTTGTTGTCTCTGTTAAAATAGAAGATCATTGTTATCATGGTTTATGTGACTTAGGTTCTATTTTTATTGATATTCCTTTTACCTTATGCCCGCTGAAATAGAAGACATAGATGCTACTATTAAACTTGCTAATAGAGACACCATCACACCACTTGGGATTGTTAGAGATGTTGAAGTCTTGTGTGGGAAAATGAAATACCCTACTGATTTTCTTGTTCTTGGTTCCCCACAAGATGACTTTGTCCCATTATCTTTGGTAGACCTTTCTTGAACACTGTCAATGCTATGATAGATTGCCATAAAGAAACTTTTAGTGCCCCATTATCTTTGGTAGACCTTTCTTGAACACTGTCTCATGAGTTTAATTTCTCTATGTTTAGTAGACAACCTCATAAGAAGAATTACCTAGTAAGGACAAAATAATTGGGCTCTTCTATTGCTATGCCTCCTATTGATCCACTAGATAAATATTTGCTAGACCATGAAAATGATATGCACTTGCATGAAAGAAATGAAATAGATAAAAATTTCTTTGAACAACAACCTCTGCTTAAATATAATTTGCCTATTGAAACTCTAGGAGGTCCTCCTCCACCTAAAGGTGATCCTGTGTTTGAATTAAAACAATTGCCAGACACTTTGAAGTATCCTTATCTTGATGAGAAAAAGATATATCCTGTTATTATTAGTGCTAACCTTTCAGATCATGAAGAAGAAAGATTATTAAAAATTCTGAAGATGCACTAAGCTGCTATTGGATATACTCTTGATGATCTTAAGGGCATTGATATGTCACCAATGTACCTATAATTTTTGCTTGTTCTATGCTGTTATATTATCATTCTTGGATGTTTTAAAATCATTTTGTAGAAACTTTATATCATTTCTTAGGAGTAACCTATTGACATAGTGCCCAGTGCCATTTGTTGTTTTTTGCTTGTTTTTTACTTCGCAGAAAATCAATACCAAATGGAGTCCAAACGCATCGAAACTTTTTGGAGAATTTTTCTGGACCAGAAGACATCTGTTGGGCCAAAGAAGTACCACATGGGGGCTCTGATGGGAACACAATCCACCAGGGCGCGCACAGGTGGGTTGTGCCCACCTCGGTCGCCTCCTACACCGCCTCTTCGTCCTATAAATCCCAAAATATTCCAGAAACCCTAGGGCAGTTGAAGAAACACAATTCCAATCGCCGCAAGTTCCAGAACCATGAGATCCAATCTGAACACCATCACGGAGGGGTTCATCATCCTCATTGGTGTTGGGAATCATTGCATGAAAAAAAATGTCTATGCACACACAATGATCTATCCATGGAGATGCATAGCAATGGGAGGGAGAGTGTGTCTACGTACCCTCATAGACCGTAAGCGGAAGCGTTTGACAACGCAGTTGATGTAGTCAAACTTCTTCTAGCTCCGACTGATCAACTACCGAACGTACGGCACCTTCGAGTTCTGGACACGGTCAACTCGGTGACGTCCCTCGCCTTCTTAATCCAACAAGACGTCAAGGTAATAGACGAGTTCCGTTAGCATGATGGCGTGGTGATGGTGACAGTGAAGTGATCTCTGCAGGGCTTCGCCTAAGCACTATGAAAATATGACCGGAGGCGTAAACGGTGGAGGGGGCGCTGCACACGGCTAGGCAATTGTCTGGGGTGTTCTAGCGGCGCCCCCCACATATATATAGGTGGGAGGGAGAGGCGAGGCAGCCAGGGTGCTCCCCAAGTGGCGCCCCCCTTCCATAAAACACCGAAGAGAAAAGGGAAGGGGGAAGAGTGAACGAAGGGGGGGCGAACCCCCTCCTTTTCTCCTCCCAATCGGCCTCCTGCCATAGTGGGGGGTGGGCACCACCCCTTGTGGGCTGGTGTGCTACCCACTCATGGCCCATATGCCCATATATTCCCCCGGGGGTGTCCGGTAACCCCTCCAGTACTCTGATAAATACCCGATAACTTCCGGAACGCTCCCGGTGTCCGAATACCATTGTCCTATATATCAATCTTTACCTCTCGACCATTTCAAGACTCCTCGTCATGTCCATGATCTCACGTGGGACTCCGAACAACACTCAGTCATCAAATCACAAACTCATATAATACTATATCGTCAATGAACATTAAGCGTGCGGACCCTACGGGTTCGAGAACTATGTAGACATGACCGAGACACATCTCAGGTCAATAACCAATAGCGGAACCTGGATGCTCATATTGGCTTCTACATATTCCACAAAGATCTTTATCGGTCAAACTGTTATGATGACATACGTAATTCCCTTTGTCCATCGGTATGTTACTTGCCCGAGATTCGATCGTCTGTATCTACATACCTAGTTCAATCTTGATACCGGCAGGTCTCTTTACTCTTTCTGTAATACATCACCTCGTGACTAACATCTTACTCATTTTCTTGCAAGCTTATGATGTGTATTACCGAGAGGGCCCAGAGATACCTCTCTGATACTCGGAGTGACAAATCCTAATCTCGATCTATGCCAACTCAACAGACACCTTCGGAGATACCTGTAGAGCATCTTTTATAATCACCTATTTACATTGTGACGTTTGATAGCACACAAGGCATTCCTTCAGTATTCGGGAGTTGCATAATCTCATAGTCGAAGGAATATGTATTTGACATGAAGAAAGAAATAGCAATAAAACTGATGGGTCTTGTCCATCACATAATTCTCCTAATGATGTGATCCCATTATCAAATGACAACTCATGTCCATGGTTAGGAAACCATAACCATCTTTGATCAACGAGCTAGTCAAGTAGAGGCTCACTAGGGACACAATGTTTGTCCATGTATTCACACATGTATTTACGTTCCGATCAATACAATTCAAGCATGAATAATAAACATTTATCATGAATAAGGAAATATAAAATAACAACTTTATTACTGCCTCTAGGGCATATTTCCTTTAGTCTCCCAGTTGCACTAGATTACATTGTAATGATTCTAACACCCATGGAGTCTTGGTGCTGATCATGTTTTGCTCATGGAAGAGGCTTAGTCAATGGGTCTGCTACATTCAGATCCATATGTATCTTGCAAATCTCTATGTCTCCCTCCTTGACTTGATCACAAATGGAGTTGAAGCATCTCTTGAAGTGTTTGATTCTTTTGTGAAATCAGGATTCCTCCGCTTAGGCAATTTCTCCAGTATTGTCAGAAAAGATTTTTATTGGACCCGATGCACTAGGTATTACACCTAGATCGGTTATGAACTCGTTCATCCAGACTCCTTCATTTGCTACTTCCGAAGAAGCTATCTACTCTGCTTCAGAGGTAGATCCCACCATGACACTCTGCTTGGAACTGCACCAACTGACAGCTCCACCATTCAAAATAAATACGTATCCGGTTTGTGACTTAGAGTCATCCGGATCAGTGTCAAAACTAGCATAGAAGTAACCATTTACAACGAGCTCTTTGTCACATCCATAAATGAGAAACATATCCTTGGTCCTTTTCAGGTACTTCAGGATGTTCTTGACCGCTATAAAGTGATCCACTCCTGGATTACTTTAGTACCTCCCTGCCAGACTTATGGCACACATCAGGTCTGGTACACAACATATCATACATGATAGAACCTATGGCTGAAGCATAGGGAATGACTTTCATTTTCTGTCTATCTTCTGACGTGGTCAGGCATTGAGTCTAACTCAATTTCACACCTTGCAACACAGGCAAGAATCCTTTATTTGATTAATCCATTTTGATCTTCTTCAAAACTTTGTCAATGTATGTGCTTTGTGAAAGTCCTATTAAGCATATTGATCTATCTCAATAGATATTGATGCCCAATATATAAGCAGCTTTACCGAGGTCTTTCATTGAAAAACTATTATTCAAGTATCCTTTTATGATATCCAGAAATTCTATATCATTTCCAATCAACAATATGTCATCCACATATAATATTAGAAATGCTACAGATCTCCCACTCACTTTCTTGTAAATACAAGCTTCTCCGAAAGTCTGTATAAAACCACATGCTTTGATCACCTCATCAAAGTGTACATTCCACCTCCGAGATGCTTGCACCAGTCCATAGATGGATCGTTGGAGCTTGCACACTCTATTAGAACCTTTAGGATCGACAAAACCTTCTGGTTGGATCATATACAACTCTTCTTTAAGAAATCCATTAAGGAATGCAGTTTGGACGTCCATTTGCCAGATTTCATATTCATAAAATGCAGTAATTGCTAACATGATTCAGACAGACTTAAGCATCGCTAGGGGTGAGCAAGTCTCATCATAGTCAACTCCTTGAACTTGTCGAAAACCTTTTGCGACAAGTCACGCTTTGTAGACAATACCATTACCATCAGCGTCAGTCTTCTTCTTGAAGATCCATTTATTCTCTATGGCTCGCCGATCATCCGACAAGTCCAAAGTCCACACTATGTTCTCATGCATGGACCCATTCTCAGATTTCAAGGCCTCAAGCCATTTATTGGAATCTGGGCTCTGCATAGCTTCTTCATAGTTCGTAGGTTCGCCATGGTCTAGTAACATGACTTCCAGAACAGGATTACCATACCACTCTGGTGTGAATCGTGCTCTAGTTGACCTGCGAGGTTCAGTAGTAACTCGATCTGAAGTTTCAGGATCATCATCATTAGCTTCCTCTCTAGTTGGTGTAGGCATCACGAGAACAGTTTTTTGTGATGAGCTACTTTCCAATTCTAGTGAAGGTATAATTACCTCATTGATGTGGCTTCAAGCTACGTCGGTATTTCCCCAAAGAGGAAGGGATGATGCATCACAGCAGCGGTAGGTATTTCCCTCAGATGTGAAACCAAGGTTATCGAACCAGTAAGAGAACTAAGCAACAAAACGTAAACAACCCCTACACACAAATAACAACCACTCGCATCCCACGTGTTAAAGGGGTTGTCAATACCTTTCGGTAACGGCGCCAGAAATTGGTACGTGGATGGGAGAAAGTTGTAATAGATTGATAGATCGAACACCAAATAATAATAAATTGCAGCAAGGTATTTTTGGATTTTTGGTTTAATAGATCTGAAAATAGATGCAAAGGAAAAAAGATCGCAAAGGCAAATATATGAGAAAGAGACCCGGGGTCCGTAAGTTTCACTAGTGGCTTCTTTCGAGAAAAATAGCAAAAGGAGGGTGAACAAATTATTGTTTGGCAACTTATAGGACTTCAAATAATCATGGCGATATCCAGGCAATGATCATTATAGAGGCATCACGTCCAAGATTAGTAGACCGACTTCTGCCTACATCTACTACTATTACTCCACAAATCGACCGCTATCCAGCATGCATCTAGTGTAGTAAGTTCATGGAGAAACGGAGTAATTCAATAAGAACGATGACATGATGCAGAAAAGATCTATCTATGTAGAGATAGACCCCATCGTTTTATCCTTAGTAACAATGATACATATGTGTTGGTTCCCCTTCTGTCACTGGGATCAAGCACCGTAAGATCGAACCCACTACAAAACACCTCTTCCCATTGCAAGATAAATAGATCAAGTTGGCCAAACAGAACCCAAATATCAGAGAAGAAATACAAGGCTATAAGAAATCATGCATATAAGAGATCAAAGAAACTCAAATAACTTTCATGGATATAAGAAGATAGATATGATCATAAACTCAAAGTTCATCGATCCCAACAAACACACCATAAAAGAGTTACATCATATGGATCTCCAAGAGACCATTGTATTGAGAATCAAGAGAGAGAGAGAGAGAGAGAGAGAGAGAGTAAGGCATCTAGCTACTAACTATGGAGCCGAAGGTCTACAAAGAACTACTCATGCATCATTGGAGAGGCACCAATGGAGGTGGTGAACCCCATCTGAGATGGTGTCTATATTGGATCTGGTGATTCTGGACTCTGCGGCGGCTGGATCAATATTTCATCCACTCCCCTAGGGTTTTGGGAATATTGGGGTATTTATAGCGCAAAGAGGTGGTCTGGGGGGCACCCGAGGTGGGCATAACCCACCACGGCGCGCCTGGGCCTCCTGGCGTGCCCTGGTGGGTTGTACTCTCCTCGGAGCGCCCCCCAGGTGCAGCCAAGGCCCATTATGTTCCTTCTGGTCCAAAAAAATCTCCATAAATTTTCATTTCATTTGGACTCCGTTTGAAGTTGATTTCCTGCGTTGTAAAAAACCTGCAGAAAACAACAACTGGAGCTTGGCACTATGTCAATAGGTTAGTACCAAAAAATGATATAAAATAACCATAAAATGATTATAAAACATCCAAGATTGATAATATAACAGCATGGAACAATAAAAAATTATAGATACGATGGAGACGTATCAACATCCCCAAGCTTAACTCCTACTCATCCTCGAGTAGGGAAGTGAGAAAAACAGAATTTTTGATGTGGAATGCTGCCGAACATGTCATACCATATTCTTTCTCTATTGCATGGACATTTGGACTTTTATGTGATTCAAAGCAATAGTCTAGTTTTGAAATGATAATTTAAATACTCAAGCATGTCAACAAGCAAACATGTCTTTCAACATACCAACGCTAAAATAAGTTATCCCTAGCCCATCATGCTGAACCATTGATCCATTTATGAAACACACTCACATATTAGCTACACCCAATACTCAAGTACGATCATATTGCCTCCTAGTTGGTGTTTTGTAAGAGAAGATGGAGACTCAAATTCAAAAACAAATAAATAAATAAAGTAAAGAAAGGCCCTTCGCAGAGGGAAGTATGGATTTGTAGAGGTGCTAGAGCTCAAAGTGAAAACCTTAGAGATAAAAACATTTTGGGAGTTGTATCCATCCCACCAATGAAAACGACTTAGAGTTCCCAACACTTTCCATGCTGGATACATCATAGGCGGCTCCCAAACAGAACATAAAGTTTATTCCCTTTTCCTCCATACTTTCACTTTCCATGGCTAGTCGTATCCACGGTTGCCGTCTATACCAACACTTTCCAAGGAATTTAATATTTGACAACATAAAGTAAATTCATTTTTCATTTCGAGACTGGGCATCCCTAATACCTTTGCCTTACTCTTGTGCAATGACAAGTGAATAAACACTCATCGTGAGAATAACACATCTAGCATGGAAAGTATTAGCCACCCCTTACCTCTCCGCGAGCGAAACAAACACACAAAAGAGAATTTTATTTGTAAAATTAGAGATGGCAGATGCAAATTTGCTTAGAATGGCAAAAGAATACCTCATATAGGTAGATATAGTGGACTAATGTGGCAAAACTGGTTTAAAGGATTTTGGATGCACAAGTAGAGATCATACTTAGTGTAAAATGAAGGCTAGCAAAAGAGTGAGAAGCGACCAACCAAGAAACGGATAATCTCATAAGCAAGCATTAAGCATAATTAACTCCGAATAATGAACCAAAACTAGGATATAATTTCATTGCATGACTATTCACTTTCGTGCTTGCATAGGGAAACACAACCTTAACACCAATATTCTTACTAAAGCATAATTACTCATCAACATAACTCACATATCACATCATCATACCTCAAAAATATTACTAAGAATCAAGTTTTTTTGTCCAATGATCTTCATGAAAGTTTTTATTATATCCTTCTTGGATATCTATCACTTTTGGACTAATTTTCATGTGCTGCCTTTCATAAGCTCAAACAAATATAAGTGAAGATCATGAGCATAATATTTCTTTCTTTCTCTCAAATTAATTTAAGTGAAGCAAGAGAGAATTTCTTGAAAATTTTACTAACTCTCAAATAAATCTAAGTGAAGTAAGATAGCATTTCTTCAAAAATACTAAAGCACACCATGCTCAAAAAGATATAAGTGAAGCACTAGAGCAAGTCCATAGCTCATAAAATATTAAGTGAAGCAAAGAGAGCAATTCTAACCAGTCAAGACATAATTTTGGCTCTCTCAAATAGGTGTGTCCAGCAAGGGATCAAGACTTAAAACAAAAAATAAATCAAGCAAAAACCCATACCATAGTAGAAAGTCCAAGCAAAACACATAGTATGTGACGAATAAAAATATAGCTTCGAGTAAAATACCGATGGTTGTCAGAAGAAAGAGGGATGCCACTCGGGGGCATCCCCAAGCTTAGTTGGTTGCTCATTTTTGGATAACAGATTGGGATGCTGGGGCATCCGCGAGCTTAGGCTTTTCTACTCCTTATTCCTTCATTCATCGTAAGATAACCGAAACCTTGAAAACTTCAATCACACGAAACTCAACAAAACCTTCATGAGATCCATTAGTATAAGAAAATAAATCACTACTATAAGTGTTGTATCAAACCAATTCATAATTTGTTCTTGCATTATATCTACTGTATTCCAACTTTTCTATGGAAAAGACTCATCAAAGAAAACCATAGAGCCATCAAAACAAGCACACAACGCAAAGAAAACAGAATCTATCAAAACAGAACAATCTGTAGCAGTCTTACTATTTTGAATACTTCTGTAACTCCAAAAATTCTAAAAAATTAGGACAACCTGAGAAATTTGTATATTGATCTAATGAAAGAGGAATCGGTATTTCATCGCTCTCTTGTTAACAATGAGAATTATTTTCGTGAGCGCAAAAGTTTCTGTTTTTTAGCAAGATCAAACAACTATCACCCAAAAAGATCCTAAAGGCATTACTTGGCAAAAACACTAACTAAAACATAAAAAACACAATCATAACAGTAGCATAATTGTGCAAACACTCAAAAACATGAAGCAAAAAGTAAAAAAAATTATTCATTGGGTTGCATCCCAACAAGCGGTATAATTTTACGCCCTTAGCTAGGCATAAAGCAAGGATCTAAGTTTCGTCTTCAGAAGTTTTGGCACCTTTTGTAAGGGTTTTCTCAAACCCGGGAGGCTCTTTATGCTTCCCTTAATTCTTTTGGGAAAGAAACCATCTTAAGATCCAAAATATCCAATCGGTTTTTGCAAATAGTAATTAGGGTATTCATGCGATTGATAGTACCATTGAGGTGTTTGAGGGGTTCATTATATTTCTGTATTTCAACCATATGTTTATGCAACTCACCAAGTTTGTCCAACATTTGAGATCCCTCAGGGGTAAAAGAAAACCCCTTCTTTTGAGGTGGAATTCCCAAAATTCCTTCTAAAATTTCATAGGCAGCATTGGCATGAAGCTCAATGAAATTTCCTTTAGCGCAAAATCTAGAAGTTGTCTATGACGCAAAGCCAATCCTATGTAAATATTACGAAGCAAAACCTTAGCGCCCCCCTTTAAATTGGAAATACGATACGATTCCATAAGCCTACACCAAGCATCTTTCTAATTTTCTCCTTGTCTTTGCTTGAAGTAAAGAACTTCAAAATCTAGTTACAAAGGAGGAGTAGGATGAAATAGGGAGGGAGGGAGGGGGAGGGAGGAGGAAGGAGGGGTGGTGGCTACCTGCCTATGGACCGGTCGCCGACGTAGCTTC
>NC_041384.1:261378719-261412109 GCF_002162155.2 Triticum dicoccoides
GACGGCGGTGGAGCCCGAGGAGGCAGGGCGGCGACGGTGGAGCGGGCGGTGGAAGGAGGGGGTGCACGTGAGGGTGTGGCGAGGGGGGAAGTGGATCTGGCGAGGGGGGAAGTGGATCTGGCTAGGGGGGACATTACTAATGGCGCACCCCCTGGCGGTGCGCCATTAGAATGTTTTTTTGATAGCAATGGCGCACCCCCGAGCGGTGCGCCATAAGTAATCTTTTTTTTTGCAATGCAATGGCGCACCAGCCAGCGGTGCGCCATAAGTAATTTTTTTATTATTTTTTGTTGCATCTAATAATTTTTTAGAAAATGCATATGAATATGAAACAGTAATAATTTTTTATAAAAACAGTAATAATTTTTTTAAAAATATCATCAAATTTGTTATTTGAAAATATCATCAAATTTGTTATTTGAAAATATAATCAAAATTGTTTTTTTGGATGTTTAGTTGCATTCATTTGTGACGGTGGAGCGGGGGAGGGTGCGGGTGGGATCGAGATGGAGGGGGATCGAGATCGAGATGGAGGGGGAATTGAGATCGAGATGGAGGGGGATCGAGATCAAGTGTCCTCATGAATTCAAAAAGTGCCCATGAAATTTAAAAATATTCATGATATCAAAAAGTGCCCATGAAATACAATCGAGAAATGAAGACTACGATTTAAATACAATCGATCTTAGCTAGCTATCTGTTCACAATCTTCTTGCCCTTCTTTTTCGCAAATGGAGTTCTTCTATGGAACGGACGTCCTTTAGGTAGGGTGGTCCTGCTTCTTCTTGTGGTGTGTGCTGCTACTTCATCGTCGTCGTCATGTTCGATCTTCGGGTCACCGTACTTGTCGAAGTCTTGCTCATTGGCTACTCCATCCATTTCGATGATCTTCCTTTTGCCTCTCCTCACGACAACACGACTGGGCTTTGACGGGTCGGTAATGAAGAAGCATTGGTCCACTTGGGAAGCCAGTACCCATGGATCATTTTTCGCAGTGACGTTTGCAGTCGCGGTCTTGGATTTAGCTTCGGGTATAACCATGGTGGTGAAATACCGATCTTCTTTTAGGACGCTCTTGGCCCATCTGACACGGAACATCGGGACCTTCTCTCCAGCGTAGCTCAGCTCCCAGATCTCCTCGATCCTTCCATAGTATCTGTCCTTGTCATTACCGGTGTAGGATTCCATCGTTACCCCGGAGTTCTGATAACCATCGCTCTTCATGTCCTTGTTCTCGGTGTAGAATGTGTAGCCGTTGATATCGTACGCCTCATAGGTCATCAGGTTGTGCTCGGTGCCCTGTGACAAGGCGAATATGAGTTGTTCTTCCACGGAAGAATCCTCATGTAAAGGGTACGACCGAAGCTTCTGCTTGAACCAACGCGTGAAACATGAGTCATGCTCTTTGAGTATATCTCCGTCCATCCTCTGTTAGCCTCGGTCATTGTACGTCTTCTCAATAAAGGTTTTGTGCTCTACCACCCAAGGATCAACCACATCTATGTGTTGTAGCACGACTTGGTTTGCTCTTTCAAAGTCGGCGAGTCGACCCTCGAAGTCGACATGCATTTCGCGGCGACCCTCATAGTGACCCCATCCAGCGAGCCTGCCGAGGTGCCTGTTGACGGGCAGACCAACGGGGTTCTCGATGCCTAGATAATTCCTGCAGTAGGAGATGCACTCTTCGGTCAGAAAGCCCCTGGCTATACTTCCCTCTGGACGTGACATGTTGCGAACGTATCCTTTGATGACACCATTCATCCTTTCGAATGGCATCATGCTGTGCAGGAACGTCGGCCCGAGTTGGATGATATCCTCCACGATATGGACCAGCAGATGCACCATAACATCGAAGAATGCGGGCGGGAAGTACATCTCAAGCTCGCATAGTATCACCACGATCTCTTCTTGTAGCCTTCTGAGTTGCCTCACGCCAATCGACTTCCGAGAGATGATGTCAAAAAAGTTGCATAGGCCAAATAGCGTTTCACGGACGTGCGCGTCCATGATCCCACGGATTGCAACTGGAAGTATCTGCGTCATCAGCACGTGACAGTCGTGAGACTTCATCCCGCTGAACTTCTGCTTCGCTGGGTCTAGGTATCTTCTTATCTTCCCCGCGTAACCGTAAGGAAGTTTTACTCCTAGGAGGCAGGTGAAAAACTGCTCGATCTCCTCCTGACTTAGAGTGAAGCACGCGGGAGGGTAGTCATTTCCGGTCTTCTTGGCCTTTTTGCCTTTGCGATGACTTTCTGTGTCCTGCTTCGCCTCATCATCATCATCATCATCATCCTCATCATTAGCGTGAAGCTCCTGCCTGATGCCCATTGATTTCAAGTCTGCCCTTGCTTTCGGCCCATCTTTGGTCCTCTCTGGCATGTTGAGCAGGGTACCAAGCAGACTCTCGCACACTATCCGTAACCGAGATAGTCGTGCACCGTCGTGAGCAGTGCGGCTCTCATAGGGAAATATTCTTTCTCTACGGCATCCCACGTATTGGCTGGCGTTTTCCACAGCGTGTCTAGCTCCTCCTTCAGCAGCCCCAGATACAGATTGATGTCATTCCCTGGTAGTTTCGGCCCTTCAATTAGCATACTCATGTGAATGTACTTCCTCTTCATGCACAACCAGGGGGGAAGGTTGTACATCCACACAAACATAGGCCAGGTGCTATGTGTGCTTCTGTGGCTGCCAAATGGATTGACTCCATCGGTGCTCGCGCCCAGCACGATGTTCCTTGGATCCTTCCCAAATTCTGGGTATTCGAAGTTCAACGCTTGCCACTGGCTCGCATCCTTAGGGTGACTCAGCATCTTGTCTGTTTATTTATCTCCGGATCATTTCCGTCATCTTCCCGCTTCTTCTCCTCCCTATCCGCGTGCCAACGCAGGAGCTTTGCTACGTTAGGGTCTACGAAATACCGCTGCAGACGAGGAGTGATCGGAAAGTACCACGCCGATTTTCGAGGAGCTTTCTTCCTCTTCTTGTATCGAGTGATGCCGCACACCGGACATATGGCAGACTCCGCGTGCTCGTCCCGATAAATGATACAATTGTTCATGCACACATGCTATTTCACGTACGGTAAATCCAGAGGACACATGATTTTCTTCGCCTCCTCGAAACTGGTCGGGCACTTGTTCCCCTTGGGAAGACGTTCGTGCCAGAATGACATGTTCTCGTCGAAGCATGCGTCGGTCATTTTGTGTTTTACCTTCATCTCCAGAGCCATGAGCGTTACTTTCAGGCGGGTATCCTCGGGCCTGCATCCTTCATACAATGGAGTAACCGCGTCTATCTCCAGTTGATCCAGCTTGGCTTTCTCTCGGGCGGCAGCTCTTGCGTTATCCGTCTGCTTGAGAAGCAGCTCTTGAATATGAGGGTCCTGCACCCAGCCTCCATCATCGTCTGTTCCGGCATCTTCATCTTCATGATCATGCCCTTCGTCTTGATCTTCCTCATCATCATGTACGACATCTTCTACATGATGACTGTGTACAGCATCACCGTCATGATCATCTCCTGGAGATTCTTCGTCTTCTCGCCCACCCTCGCCGTTGTGGTACTTGTCTTGTTGCCCTTCCTCATTTCTTGCCTGGCCCCCATGGACGACTTCATAGTCATCTTCATCACCTTGCCACTGATAGCCATCCATGAAACCACGCAAGAGCAGGTGGTCCCGCACCTGCCCGGAATCCGGGTCCGCAATAAGGCTCTTCAGCTTGCATCTTCGACACGGACATCTTATCTCCGTCTCGTTCTTTTGAAGCATCTCGGCCTTTGCAGAGCTCAAAAACCTATTCACGATGCCTTCAGTCATCGTGCGGACAATGGTCACCTGCGGGGTAGAGCAAAACGATATTTTAGAACCAAGAAAAAATTTGGCATGACCTTCCCTAAAAATAGGACCAAAAAGAATGCATAGTGCCAAAATTCTCTCCGAAACGGAAATGAATCAAAACATTCCGGCAAAATATTGGCAACTATCGCATTTCAAATACCGGTACCTTCAAACACAAACATATATGCAACACCACAAACACATGCAACACCACAAACATACATAGATCTAGCTAGGCCACAAAAAGTGCATGTGCACGTTATTGGAGCGAGCTAGGGAGAAAAAAAGTAGATCTACATCATGAAGATAGATTTCCCCTTACTTACCTATCAAAAAAAGGTAATTTCACCACTTAATTTTGATGAATCTATGATGGAAATGAGGTGAGGAGGAGGAGATGGACGAAATCTTGGAGAAGGAGGTGGAGGGAATGAAGTGGGGAAAGTGAGTGGGTAGGTGTGGGGCTGTCCAAAATATCTTGTTGGGGTCCCAGGTTACTATTGGCGCACCACCAGCAAATGCGCCATTAGTAACCCTGGTTACTAATGGCGCACCTGCAGGTGGTGCACCATTAGTAGTTTTGCAAAAAATTAAAAATAAATAAATATATATACTAATGGCGCACTGGGTAATAGTGCGCCATTACTAGTTTAAACTAGTAATGGCGCACTATGAAACGATGCGCCATTAGTAGTTTTGCAAAAAAAGAATATATTTTTTACAGTAATGGCGCACTGTCTGCTTGGTGCGCCATTACTAATTAGAACTAGTAATGGCGCACTTTGACCTGATGCACCATTAGTATGTATGGAACAATGGAAAAAAATATTTAATACTAGTGGCGCACCCTGTTTCTGGTGCGCCATTAGTGTCTTCCACACTAATGGCGCATCACCAACCGGTGCGCCATTAGTATATAGTAGTGGCGCACTGCTTCCATGGTGCGCCATTAGTATCAATCCTATCTATAGCTCGTTTCCTAGTAGTGCATGTTTCTCCTCGCGTGCGACCATGATGACACTACAACTTCCTGGCATCTTGAGGACATTGTAGCCATGGTGGGCCACTGCCATGAACTTGGTCGGGGCCGAATACCCAAGGATAGCATTGTACGGGATGCGGATGTGGGAGACTTCAAAGTTGATGACCTCAGTGCAGTAGTTGTCGCGGGTGCCGAAGGTGATAGGGAGTCGGATGAGCCCTATCGGGGTGGTGGAGCCGTCGGTCACTCCTAAGAAGGGCTTGGTAGGCTGCAGCTGGTCATAGTGCACCTAGAGTCAGTCAAAGGTCTTGATGGAGAGGACATTGAGCCCCGCACCGCCATCAATGAGTTTGTTAGTGACAAGGAAGTCACTGATGGTAGGCGAGCAGAGCATTGGAAGGGCACCGGCAGTTGGCACACTTGAGCTAGTTGGAATAACTGAAGGTGATGGTGTACTTGGACCACCTGAGTGGACGAGTTGCCTCGAGCTTGGGGAGGGCCGCGTTCACGTCACGCGCGAACTACTTGAAGATGAGATGGGAGGCTGGGGCTTGAGCGCCACGTAGGATGCAAGCGACAACACGAGGCTCCTGGAAGCGCCCAGCCCCCTCGTCCCGGTGATGAACGTCGTTCCTTCTTGGTGGTGGTGGCAGCGGGGGAAGGCTAGCGTTGCCCTGAGGACAGTCCTCACGAGGCTCATCTCTCCAGGCACCCTCACGAGGCTGGCCCTGCCAGCGGTCCTCACGAGGCAGGTCACACCATTCCTGGCGAGAGTCGCAACCGTCCCAGCGTCCTCTGCTTTGGCCTCCTCCGCGGTCGTAGCCTCGATCGTTATGCTCTGGGCGACGACCGAGGCGCCCATCGCAGATGGCCTTGAGATCTTGACAGTCATTGGTGTTGTGGTTGTTCACGTTGTGGAAGACACAAAATGAGCGGCTACCCTTGGATGACTCCGGGTGGTCGCAGCCTCGCTTCACTTATGGCTCGGCCGCGAGTACGGCTGGCCCCTTACGCTTCATGTCCTTGGCCTTGGTCTTCTTGTCTTCAGGGTCAGCCTCAAGGAGCTCGAGGTGGGAGATGCGTCCCTCCTCAGCTCTCACAAACTTGGTTGCCATGTTGAACATCTTCAGGGCCGTCCACAGGTCCTCATGTATGGCGAGATCCTCTTTTATCTTGACGTCACGGTCACCATCAGTGAATGTTGAGATGATAGCCTCGTGTGACACCTTGGGGATCTTCAGATGAACATTGTTGAAGAGTTGGATCTACTTCTGCAAGGTCTCTCTTGGTTGTTGCTTGATGCACCGTAGATCACCTGCAGCCGGTGGGTGGTCGCGAATGCTCTAGAAGTTGGCAACAAAACACTCTCGCATCTCATCCTAGGAGGAGGTCGATCCCGCGGGGAGGTTCAGGAGCCACGAGTGCGCGCTGTCTTTTAGGGCCATGGGAAACTAGTTCGCCATAACCTTCTCGTCACCGTTGGCCGCCTCGATGCTCAGCTCATAGAGCTGCAGGAACTCAGCAGGGTCGGGGGTGCCATCGTAGCATGGATGCAGGTCGGGTTTGAACTTCCTTGGCCAGACGACGCTGCGCATCTCCGGGGTGAATGCATGGCATCCAGCCGTGGTCACGGGAACCCGCCATGGAGGTTGAGCCTGATCTTGGCACTTGCGCGGCATCACCATAGGTGGTGCATGGTCTTGATGTGGCGGTGCTGGGAGCGCACGCGCCTCTCCTTGTGGCCGCTACACCACCTGGTAGCTTTCCTCGTCGCACGCCGGCGCCTTGCACGGCGGGACGCGCCATGGAGCCTCACGCCTTGGCTCGATGATGGCGTCCTACCTGGGAGGAGGAGGTGTTCCATGGGCCATATCACACGCGACAGGTGTCGGGTGAGGTACCGAGCGAGATGGTGCAGGAGACTCTCCGGTGGCGCTGACAAACTCGGCGATGCGGTCTAGCCAGTCCTTGTGGAGGTCGTCGATGGGGTGGTAGCACAAGAGCTCGCGTGCCATGAGCTGCGCGTCCTGCGTGTTCACTGGCCCACGACGAGCATGAGACAATGAAGTGGCCGCCGGAGATAGCGACGGACTGGCGGTACGTCCATCGCACCACACGAAAGGCTACATCGATGAAGTCTGCTGCTCGTGGGCCATGGGGCTGGTGGCAGCGTTGGCCGCAGGCGACGAAGAATGACGGGGAGAACCGTCGCCAGCGGGTGTGGTCTGGGTGACATGGGCAGCGAGGGCGGCCCAACACTCAGTGCAAACTCGATGAGCATCAGTCATGGGGACGCCGAAACGATGGCGAATCGACTGGAGGAAGATAGGCTCCGATGCACCCCTACCTGGTGCACCAAATATCAGATTTCGGGTTCCGCAGACCCTTGAGAGGTTCGAACTCTGGGGTGCGTGCGAAGAAATCAACCTCCCCAGTCTTCCTACTCGCCAATCTCTCGGTCTAGCTCGATGAACAGGAAGGAAATGAGGCACAACAGTTTACCCAGGTTCAGGCCACCTTGCGGTTTAAAACCCTACTCCTGCTTTGCGGTGGATTGGCCTCGAGGGGCTGAGGATGAACTAGTACAGTGGGAGAACAACCTCAGGAGGAGTGGTGTTCGTGCGCTCGTGTGAGCCAGTGAGTGTGAGGATGGAATGGATCTCCTCCCCTCCATGGTGGTGGCTAGGCCCTATATATAGTGGCCTTTGTCCTTTTCCCAAAATGAAGGCGGGAAGGATTCCCACAACGGCCAAATTCGAAGGAAGACAACTAGTACATGCTATACTGACAAAAGTAGTCTTCGCCGGCAAAAGCCTCTACTCGTGACGCCGTGGTGGGCTCGGCGATGACCTCCATCCTGCCGTCCTAGCTGTCTTGGTCTTGTTGCACCAGAATGGAAACCTTTGGCTAATTCGTCGGGACTCCGCACCTCCGCTTGCCTCCTTAGCACCAAAGAGGAAACTGGTACACTGCGCACGCTAGCGCCCGCCTGGCCTTGGTCATCATGGCTCACGCCATCCAAACCTCATGAGGTGAAGCCTACATAGGAGTCTCCGCTCCTCGGGTGTCATGCCCAATATGCGATCCTATCTGAGAGGAAATCGAAGGTCCCACCAAGGATAGAGCCGCATATTGAAACGCTTTTACAAGCTGGATATCATTACATAGTGGCCTTTGTCCTTTTCCCAAAATGAAGGCGGGAAGGATTCCCACAACGGCCAAATTCGAAGGAAGACAACTAGTACATGCTATACTGACAAAAGTAGTCTTCGCCGGCAAAAGCCTCTACTCGTGACGCCGTGGTGGGCTCGGCGATGACCTCCATCCTGCCGTCCTAGCTGTCTTGGTCTTGTTGCACCAGAATGGAAACCTTTGGCTAATTCGTCGGGACTCCGCACCTCCGCTTGCCTCCTTAGCACCAAAGAGGAAACTGGTACACTGCGCACGCTAGCGCCCGCCTGGCCTTGGTCATCATGGCTCACGCCATCCAAACCTCATGAGGTGAAGCCTACATAGGAGTCTCCGCTCCTCGGGTGTCATGCCCAATATGCGATCCTATCTGAGAGGAAATCGAAGGTCCCACCAAGGATAGAGCCGCATATTGAAACGCTTTTACAAGCTGGATATCATTACATTGTACCATTATATAATACCTGGGGATACATACAAAGGGCATACAAATGCCACAAGAATACATCAAACATCATACATGAGAACAACATCCGACTATGGATGAAACACAAAAAGAAACTCAAACGACATCCACCCTACTAGCCCAGGCTGCCGACTAGGAACCTATCCCTCAAACGAAGAAGAACCAGAAGAAGAACTCCAAAACAAGTAAACATCGCTCTCACGTCATGATCATCGCATTACCTGTACCTACAACTGTTGTTGTAGTAAACTGTGAGCCACGAGGACTCAGCAATCCCATTAACATGGGTATCAATGCTAGCAAAGCTTAATGGGTATGGAATGGATAAGTGGTGAGGTTGCAGCAGCACTAAGCATTGTATGGTGGCTATCTTATGAGTACAAGAGTAAGATGAGAAACTACGCAAACGGTCGCAAACTAGTAATGATAAAAAAATGATCCTTAACTACTTATTTTCAAACATAACCCCACCGTGTTCTCTTGTCGAACTCACTCGAAAAGAGACGGTCATGGTTACGCACACGGTTGGTTTATTTTAATTGACTTTAGTTCAAGTCCACTACAAGCGGATATTAAAAACTCCCATCTACCACATAACCGCGGGCGCGGCTCTCGAAAGTCTAAACCCTGCAGGGGTGTCCCAACTTTGCCCATGACAAGCTCACGATCTGCGGAGACAATCCTTCATCTCGGGACCCTCTGATCAGACTTGGAATCCTAGTGCACAAGACATTTCGACAATGGTAAAACAAGTCCAGCAAGACCTGCCGGCGTGCTGACACCCTGATATTAGCCGCGCTTATCTCGTCTCAGGCCACGACCGAATGAGCGAAGCTTACAGTTGGCTGAGACCTAAGTTGCCAAGGGGGCGCCGCAAGGTGCTCTAGTTTGGACCAACACTAATGAGGAGCACTGGCCCGGGGGTTGATTAAGTCCTCGGGGTCGGGAAAGTCCCTATGCAAGTTTTAGTTGTTATTAGGCAAATGCTAAAACCAATGTTGGGCCTTGCTGGAAGAGTTTTATTTAAAGCGAACTGTCAAGAGGGGCCCATAAACCCTCATCGTGTTAGGGACGCAAAATTAAGGAACATAACACCGGTATGACGGAAACTAGGGCGACAAGAGTGGAACAAAACACAAGGCAAAAGGCCAATCCTTCCACCCTTTACCAAGTATATAGATGCATTAATTAAATAATATATAATGTGATATCCCAAGATATCCATGTCCCAACATGGAACAACCTACAACTGCACCTGCAACTAGCAACGGTATAAGAGGGGCTGCTCAAAGAGATAATATAGCCAAACAACGGTTTGCTAGGATGGTGGAAAGGGTTAGAGGCTATTTCATGGCATATTGGGAGGCTTGATAAACAAGTGGTAGGTAGCACAACATAGCGATAGCATCAAGACAACTAGCGTAGCAAAGATAGTAGTGAGATCCAAGGTGATGGTCATCTTGCCTGAAATCCTGCTAGTAAGAAGAACGAGTCCATGAATTAACGGGCTTAGTCGAACAAATCCTCACGATTGCAACGAAACAGGAACTATCGAGAAGGAGCCCAGTCGGAAAGAAGCAAACAACATGGTAAACACGCAACACATAAACATGACATGATGCTTAACCAAGTATGATGCATGACAAGGCTACATGATGCTACTTATGGCAAGAGATGATGCATACAAGAACAACGCATCAAAGAAATTTTAAATGAGGCCGGAAACAACATAATTTTTTTGAAAACTCCCCATATGCAAATTTCGAATTTGGTACTGATCTGAACACACCATTATGTTAAAGTTGTTAACCAGCAAGTTAAGGTGCATCAAGATGATCTACACGGCTTTCTAGTCAAGCTACATCTAATGTTCAATTAATTCGGAGCTACGTCCTAGAATATATGAGCAAAACAAGTTAAACATGGCATTCATGAAAATTCAAGCAAGACACAATCACAAGCACTCCAAAACATGGATGCAACATGACTTGATGAAACTACATGCAAAACCAACCAAGTATCATGTAGAGCATGCTCCAAACGGAGCCAGGGTTCATCACATACACTCCATACAAGTTTCAAACACAATCTGCCCAAAATAGCAACTAAGCACTTTGCAATCAAGGAAACAACATGGTACAGGAAACATATGGACACAAACTTGATATGCATTCAAAGCACAAATTACATTCTTCAACTAACATCAAGGTTCAGGTTCATAGGCATCAGGATCTATTATATACTTAAAGCAAGAGTCAAATAAGCCATCACGTTCTTCCACATATGCTAATATTTTTTACGCCATTAGATTACAGTAACAACGGCTAAGATTTAAGTGGTTTTACGTAACATCATAAAATATATATACCGGTAGTATTGAGCTTTTATGGTGTCACGTTGAACGGTTACATACAAGTACGGTTGGTACAAAAACTACGGTTGATTAAAAAAGCCAATCATGACATGTACGAATATGTGTAAGATAAAACACATTAACATACCCAGTCAGCCGGCTTTGGTCATGTCTGCATGCTTCATATACAAGAGAAACACACGGACACGTATTCATGCAGTGCCTAATTGATTTGCATGCCGTGATTGATTTCTAGCAAACACACAACTTCAATTGGACAAGAACACATACACGTATCATATGCGACGACCAGCCCCCAAGCAGCATAAACACACACACGCCACTATTGCCAGCCAGCACGATAGCAGCAAGCATTCAGTATGCGTCCACCACGTCGGCAGATTGAAGGTACTGAAGCGTACAATATCACCCATGATGGATTGCAGGTACTGAAGCATCCAATCTGCACTCCCGATGCCGCGATGCCCAACAGAGCAAAGCCCCAATCCAAACACACGCCGAAAAAACCAGGACGCCCAGCTGTATAGCAACACCATCAAGTTGAAGTAATATCAGCACTCCATGTGTGTTTAGATATTTGCATCTCAAAAAGTTTTGACAGCTTCTTTAAGAACAACCTATTTTCATGTACATTACTACAATTAAGTTATAGCATCACTTATTTGTATTTGACCTATAATAGCTATTTTTGAAATTGTTCTATCTTCTCAATAAAAAATACTAAGTATATCTCATTATTCATAGGGCCAAACAATTCATGCTACCTTTCATATCAAAGAGCAATCTATTTATGGATTCAAAATTTCAAGGTTCTGGAATCCATAAAAATACCGCCAATGAGCAATGTAAGTGAAATATATTTTTCATACAAAGCAAACATACATGAGGTAAAAGGATCTCTAGAGGTTTACCCAGATTATCGCTCGAGTTTCTATAAAGGATACACTACAGAAACATGCAGAAAAAGAAAAACAATGCTCAGGTATGTTTATAGTTCTGAAATAACTGGAGTATTATATAATATTTATGATTCACTAACATGAATGGTGTGGTAGGTATTGTATTCGACTCCAAATTAGTGAGCATAAAACTACTACAAGTTGCACTTTATTTGAAAAGGACGCTCCAAGCTTGCTTAATACATCTATCTCTAACTTGCTGAGATAATTCAATGGGAAATGAAATGCCAAGTTGAATGGATGTAATATCATCTTTGGCACAGAAAACTATGTAGTAAAAAGAACATTTGTGCTCAATGATAGGCTTGAGATGCTCTACTTGAATGATAAAGCTGAGGTAAAGGTGCATTTAACTTTTTTTCAAAAATTAAGTATCGTGTCTAGAATTCCCTAACTAATTCACCTTACATATATTGCATTGAAATTGATGGATGATGAGGTGGACACTGTGTTAAAACATGAAAGGAAGAAGCAGAACATGCACCGATAAAATGGTGATTGGTTTTTCCACTGTATACACTTCTAGATTTTTATAAATGTGTCTAATTTTAAATTTATATTTATTTTGCAGTCACAGAATAATAATGTTTCAACTACCAAACTACGGTGTGTCTGGTGCGAATGAAATAGGAACCACCCAATAGTAATGTGACTAAAATAAACAAAGATGGGCATCAAGACAAAATAACATCATCGTCACGTGAGTTCCACGGTGACAAGAAAAGAAGACCGGGATATGTTGTAATATCAGATGAATCAGAGGAGAATGCACGGAGCATGTTTGCCAGAAAGCAAGGGAAAAGATGTCAGCCGAAACAATACAAGGCTTGAAGATGAAGATGAAGTACGTAAACCGAAGCCTAGGACAGCGAGGAAATTATCTAGAAAATTGGTGCATCAGTAGCTTATCAATTAAATAATAGGGCAACATATTTTACTTACCAAGATATATACAGTAAGTGTACTTGACATCTACAAAGATAAGAAGAAAACTTATTATATTGCAATAGCATTATGTCCTTAGTCTAGAATAGACTGAATACTTTCTTTAGATCAACCAATATAAGGAGACATTAACACTATGAAAAGCATGTCATATTGTATTTATTTGAAATATAGTTAGACATATACTTTTGGGAGTTCTATGTTCTTGGTAACAATTCTTCTATCATGTTGCATTTTCTATTCAAGTGTACCATGAGAAAAATTCCAATATTATAGTACGAGTAATATAGAAATCTTAGGAAGGAGCACAAAGATGATTTGCATTAGGAAGGATACAGAGAAATAACACTTATGGTGGTAAAAGTCCAGCAGTACAAACAATTAGGAAGGCATGAAGATGAAGAGTCGGATCTTGGGCACGGTAAAATAATATCCATTGCTACTGCCACCATAAGGAAGAATACAAGTGGTCAGCTCGAAGATAAAGTAGGCGAAATAAAGATATTGTTCTGGGTACTAAAACCTCCATGACTCATATAACCTTTTCAGATTAACAAAACCATGAATAGATGTTCAATATTATACGTACTAGTTGCAACACATGTAAAAATTCAACCATTGTATCTCAACTGACGTAGTTTTTTTACAATTAACAAGTTAAAACCTAATTGCTAAGACAAGGTAACAACAAATAAAAAATGACTTTACATTGCTATGTAGGAATTATAAGCCATAATATTATTTAGAATGATGGTTATCATCAGCACTCACATGTGGTAGAAGTCCAACAACACCGACGATGAGGAGGGCAAAAACACAGTGGTTGGCCAAACATGTTGCTCACATCTTGGTGCTATTTATTTATTTCGCTATCTCCTCATATGAATCTGCCTCCGTTACTCACACACCTCTAATAGACCATAGCAGTAGTCCACCATCTGTACTGTGCCGCTGATCCAGTTATTCTCCATTAGCTTGCCCTGGTAAACAATTATTCTCTGTCCTATGCCACCTTGGCATTGATGCCCTGGCACCAACAGCTTGACCCAGTAGAACAATTTTGTCCAGGAAATCCATGAACCGGTACTCCATCCTGCATGATATCTCTCACCACTCATTGGATGGGATATCTGGACAAACCCAAAGATTATACACCAAATATGTATAGGTTCAAGCTCAAAATAATAATATCAGCATTGTCACAGAAAACTATACAGTAAGTTGTTCCTGATGATTGGCTTAAGATGTTGTCATTGAACAACAAAGTTAAGAAAGTAAAGGCGCATCTAGTCCTCTATACGATTAAGTAATGTGTACTTAATTTTCTTCATTGATTCGTCTTGCATGCTATGGAAGTGTGGCAGAAACAATATTTTTAAGTTGGGTTAGATGCGCCTTTACAAAGAAAAATAATGACAAAGACAATAATGTAAGTTCTCGGTTCTAACCCCTAAAGAATCGAAAGGGAGATCAATGACAAGTGAAATAATAAGTCTATAATCCACATTCTCTGAATAATCTATCCATGAAAACAACAATTATGTATGAGGAAATTTCCTAAATTATAATTACAAGTAGATAGTGCTTCATTGTAAAAGTTAGACACTTCATAAATTGAAGTTTAAAATCATCACATTACCTGTGAACAAATTTTACAAGTGACTTAAATAAATCAACTTATAACGTACATACACTGCCAAGCAAGAGGAGAAATGATTTGAGTCACAAACAGAGAAGGATTAAAGGTGTTAAGTAATGACATGAAGTGCCCAAGCGAAAATAGTGCAAAGAATATAGTATACAAGGAGATATTTTAACTTCTTTTATTCCTCAAGTAAATGCATATGAGAACCAACTCATGATTTTTCCATACAATGTTTGGTAGAAATAACTAACGTATAGTAATAAATAAGGCAAGGAAGCTTTAATACAAAAAGACTTTGTAGATTGGATTTACAATTATTTTGTAGACAAGAAATGAGGGTTACATTTTATCTATTGAATGATTAGAAACTGGATTTTCCTAACTATATTGAATCATGTGTTACAATAGTAGATGCCAATGCAGATTAATATTTCCAGCTACTTTAATGCATATAGATGTTAACAACTGCAGAAACATCATCAACTATAATATATGAAATTAGTGTCACACGGTAATACATTGCATATAATGTTGGCTATATAAAGCTCTATATATTGCTAAGGAAATGCTGAAGAGACGATAAATTAAGGATCAGTACAATGTGAACATGAAAAAAGATGCAACTTCAATTCCCTACAAAATGAAAGGGAAATCAACGGTAGATCAAATAGTTATATAGTGTAGATCCCGCATGTAATCGATACATGAATAAGACTGTACGTACACAAACTAAGCAAGTCACATTATGAAGTACTACAAATGATGCGAAGCAAGAGGAGAATGGGAGCATGCAGAGGGATTCATACCTGTCGCTCTTCATCAACCTAAGCGTCAAGGAACGAGAGGCCATTCTACACAACGCCAAAGCTCTCTGCCAGCACCTGTGATCTCCCAGGCGACTGGCATCCACCTTTCCTTATCCGCGACGACGATATGCGATCTCACTGGTGGCCAGAGCAAGAACAGCTGCTCGAACACCCGGTCGCCTCCACGGTCAGAATGGCTTGGAAGATCGGCACACACCAAATCGCTGGGAAATCCGCGAACATGTGCACCCTTCGTCAGGTCAGTCACCGCCTCCTCCGCACCACCAACCTCCAGCACCGTCGCCCCGGCCGCGCCAACCATGAAGATGTCGAGTAGCACGACGCGTCCTCCTGGGATCTCCCTTGCCCACCCTACCCAAATCACAAAGAGAATAGTAAAGTAAAGAAAGGGGATTTTGTTGTCGGCGTGATTTGGGGAAAACAATAGCCTTTTCCTACTTTTTGCTATGGCAGGAATATTAGATGTACATATTTTGCTCTGATGGATGGACAAAGAGCACGTACTTTGACCGATAAGTGAGAAATACGTTCTGTGAAAAAGAAAAAAAACAAGTGAGAAATACGATGCGTGGCAAAACTGCAAAATTCACTATTACATGTGAAACCACATTGGCGGAAGGATGTTAAAAAGACTACATATAACCAAAAGAAAAATTAAAACATTAGCTACAGAGAGGTTTAGGACATTAAAAAAGGGGTGAAATGCTAGACCAATGGCATTTTTTAAATATAATATATATACAAACCTAGCTGACAAGGCATTTTTAGTAAAGATTTTCAAATGGATACAAATCATATAGTGGACAAACAAGTGAAAAAAAATATGATTGTGTAGATGAACGTAACAAGTCAAAATTGTTAGGAATATGTTGTATAAATAATATTGTACAATAAACATAATCGAAGTTTGAATCAAGAGAAAAAGAGCATCAATCGATGGTGAGTCAAAATTCTCTATTATACAAAAATAGTCTATATGCATAAATAAAATGTGTAAAGAGATTTTATATTTAATTACAATAGTGAGTCTATTTTACACAATTCAATTTTTCTATAATGGATTATGGCCATGTAATGGCATAATAGGAAATGCCTAAAATGGATGAAAAAACTAAGAAGAATATATGATAACAACCAAAACACACACACGAAAATGAATTAAAAGTATGTAGGAGTTTCTTATTCAATAATAGTGAAATTTCATACAATGTCAATAAAATAATAAAATGATTAAACCAAAGTATCATAAATGCAAATCATTCATTGCAATATAATTATATCAAAACCTAGCCGCGCAAATGTGCGGGTACACCCACTAGTTAATCAAGTGAGATCAATGCAAAAAGTAACTTTATAACACACATTAAGACTTAGTGAAAAAATGGGCATACGTGTGAGCAGGAATAACATGTTGACATGTTGGGGGCATGGAACAATGAGGCTACAGTGCAAGAAAATAACAAGAAAAAGAATGTCATTAAAGTACAGGTTAAACATGGCAAAACATGATTACTAAGCATCTCCATATAACATCTAGATCAATGGCATTAATCAAGACAAGTAAGAAAGTCATAACAGATTCTCAGACTGAGTGAAAAATAGACTAAGGCTAAAAACAGATTCATGATGCACACTTTCAGATAACAAAAGTGTATTCTACGGGAACATTTCATGGCATCAAAGGGCCTGCCAAGAATGTACAGGTAGAGCACTACGAAACATGATCACTGATCTACTTCTAGAAACCAATAGAACATGCTCAAAACATCATGGCAAGAATGCAAATGATAACAGATTCAGAGACTTAATGAAATGTAGTGAGCATGGCAGAAACACCGACAAGTAGACATGTTTTCAAGCTTGGTTAACTCAACATAAAGCATATCATGGCATGTGAATACAGTCAAATGGAAGAAGGCATATTTGTTCAGCTACTCATGGCAAGCACATGGTCATAGGATGCATAGAACACTAGCTATTCACATGGCAAAACTGAACTTACTGATAACAGGCTGACAGAAACATTATTTAGCAAATTTACGGCATGGTAATGATAACCTAAAGCATGCCATAATTTCAAACAAGGGCATGAATAGATAGAGGATAACAAGATATACAAAACATCCTTAATGAGAAACTATACATTATGCATGGATTCACTTGTAGCATCAAGTTAACATGGCAACATAATATAGCAGGTTCAGACTTAGCAGAAAACACTAAGTCACTGAAATCAGCAACAGCAAGTACCCTACTTTGCATTCTTGTGCTAGTCACCATAGGGCACATAAAAATGCATGGGTTGCACCATTGTAAAGATGTCATGAATATACTCCTAAAACATGTTGACATGATGCTCAAAAGATAATCACACGAAATGCTATAAAAAGACAAATCAACAAGTTATGATGACTTCCAGCAGATAAGATCATTGAGCACTTTTGCAACAATGATTAGGGCAACAAGATGAGGAGTAACATGCATGCAAACTACTCCATCTTCTAGAGCACTCAGAGATAAACATTTTGACATATCGTATGCGCAAATCAGAGCAACGAGCACGGAGTATGAGCATTGCAACAAGTACACATGAGATGGAAAAACTTTGGGACTTGGCAGAAATATACCCTCGTGGATCGAGGGTTTCGGCACGCGAACCAAGACGGCTTCGAGCTCGCCGGCGACAAGGGAGAGGAGATGGCCGAGGAGGTCGGAGGACGCCAGGCGGCAGAGCAACGGCGGCGGATCCAGCTAGATCGGGCGCCGGCGAGGTGGAGACGGCACGAGCGGTGACGCGGCTCGGCTCCGACGCGGGGTCTGGTGGGCGACGGTGGCTGACGGGCGCGGGAGGCGGCGAGGTGGCGCATCGGAGCGGGGCGATGACGGCGAAGATCGGCGGCAGTGTGAGGGAGGCTCAAGCGCGCGATGGCGGTGGACGGGGCCGCGCGCGCTGGCCCTGGCAGGCCTGCCGTGGACTCGCGGGCCGGCGGTGGTGGGAGGTGGTGGAGTTGCCACATGGCAGTTCCTGGTTCGCTTCGGGGCGGTGGCTGGACGTTTCCGGCTTGGGCGGATATGTTTCCTGCTAGGGTTTGATCAGGATTTTGAGGGGGAGGTGCTAATTTATAGGGAGAGGGCTATTGAGGTGCGGTTTTCACCCACACGATCGTGATACAACGGCGAAGAGCCTGGAGAAGGTTTAGGTGGGCTAGTGGGCTGTTGGGATGCAAAGAGAAAGGGGTCCGGCGGTTAACCATTGGGGCATCAAACGACCTGCAAATAGAACGGAATTTGACAGGTGGTCTACCGGTTATATACCAAGACCACTTGTCAACTCTCGGCCCATTCCGAGAACATTTTTCTCCCTCTCACGAAACGAGATCTGGAAGGTTCGGCGGGTGCATGTGAGAGTGCCAAATTCTGAAACGGAGAACGGAGAAAGTGACCAGATGCAAGAGATGAAGACGAATGCAAATGAGATGCACATGATGACATGGAAAAGGGCAACACGCAAGCGAATGACATGGCAATGACAACGAATAAACGGAAGATACCTAACGCATCGGTTTCAGGGCGTTACATCGGGATCCAGCATGAGGAGGCCGCTCCTCGTGGATGTCTTGGATGTCGTCCGCCACGCGAGGCTTGGCCACTCGCGAGGGTCTTGAGTTGTTGATGTTGAAGCTGGGCCGTACCGGGCCATTGGCGAGCCATGGCGTGGGACGCAGACAGGCAAGTCTGGGTACCCCCGTTCCCAGAATGCCGACAGCAGCTATAGAACTTGTTGGATACTTCATATCTCTCAACTCGGGCATTTGCTCGAAATTTTAACTTCAACTCCTGGAACATCTCATATGCTCCGTGACGTTCAAAACGTCTTTGAAGTCCCGATTCTAAGCCGTAAAGCATGGCACACTGAACTATCAAGTAGTCATCAGATCAAGCTTGCCAGACGTTCAAAACATCAGCATTAGCTCCTGTGGCAGGCCTTTCACCTGGCTGTGCATCAAGCACATAATTCTTCGGTGCACTAATGAGGATAATCCCCAAGTTACTGACCCAGTCCGTGTAGTTGCTACCATCATCTTTCAACTTAGATTTCCCTAGTAACGCGTTAAATTCAAGGGAACGGTAGCACGGGCCATTGATCTACAACATGGATATGTAAATACTATCAGGACTAAGTTCATGATAAAATAAGTTCAATTAATACTTAAGAATTCCCACTTAGATAGACATCCCTCGATCATCTAAATGATACGTGATCCAAGTCAACTAATCCATGTCCGATCATCACGTGATATGGAGTAGTCATCAATGGTGAACATCTCTATGTTGATCATATCTACTATATGATTCATGTTCGACCTTTCGGTCTCCAGTGTTCTGAGGCCATGCATTTACATGCTTGGCTCGTCAAGTTTAACCCAAGTATTCCGCATGTGAAAACTGTCTTGCACCCGTTGTATGTGAACGTAGAGTCTATCACACCCGATCATCATGTGGTGTCTCAACACGAGGAACAATAGCAACGTTGCATACTCTGGGAGAACGCTTTTTACCTTGAAATTTAGTTAAGGGATCATCTTATAATGCTACCATTGTACTAAGCAAAATAAGATGCATAAAAGATAAACATCACATTTAATCAAAATATATGACATGATATGGACATCATCATCTTATGATTTTGATCTCCATCTCCAAAGCATCGTCATGATCTCCATCATCACCGGCTCAACACCTTGATCTCCATCATTGAGTCGTAGTCGTCTCGCCAACTATTGCTTCTACAAGTATTGCAAACGCATAGTGATAAAGTAAAGCAATTACATGGCATTTGCATTTCATACAATAAAGAGACAACCATAAGGCTCCTGCTGGTTGCCGATAACTTTTACAAAACATGATCATCTCATAAAATAACGTATATCACATCACAACATGCCCTGCAAAAACAAGTTAGACGTCATCTACTTTGTTGTTGCAAGTTTTACGTGGCTGCTACGGGCTTCTAGCAAGAACCATTTTTACCTATGCATCAAACGACAACAGTGTTTTGTCAAGTTTGATATTTTAACCTTCATCAAGGACCGGCCACAGTCAAATTCGATTCAACTAAAGTAGGAGAAACAGATACCCACCAGCCACCTTTATGCAAAACTAGTATGCATGTCTGTCGGTGGAACCGGTCTCGTGTGTGTGGACATGTAAGGTTAGTCTGGGATGCTTCATCTCACAATACTTCCAAATCAAAATAAGACTTTGGTGGTAAGCAGTATGACTATCACCACCCACAATCTTTGTGCTCTACTCATGCATATCATCTACGCATAGACCTTGCTCTAATACCACTATTGGGAATCGTTGCATGGAAAAAAACAATTCTACCCACACACAATGATCTGTCCATGGAGATGCATAGCAACAAGGGGGAGAGTGTGTCTACGTACCCTCGTAGACCATAAGCGGAAGCATTTGACAACGCGGTTGATGTAGTCGAACTTCTTCTAGCTCCGACGGATCAAGTACCGAACGTACGGCACCTATGAGTTCTGCACACGTTTAGCTCGATGACGTCCCTCGCCCTCTTGATCCAGCAAGACGTCAAGGTAGTAGATGAGTTCTATCAGCACGACAGCATGGTGACGGTGAACTGATCTCCTCAGGCCATCGCCTAAGCACTACGAAAATATAACCGGAGGCGCAAATGGTGAAGGGGGCGCCGCACATCGATAGGAAATTGTCCAGGGTGTGCTAGGGGCGCCCCCACAAATATATAGGTGGGAGGGAGAGGGGAGGAAGCCAGGGTGCGCCCCAAGTAGGATCCAAATCCTACTTGGGGTTTCCCCAAGTGGCGCCCCCTTCCATAAAACACCAGAGGGAAAAGGGAAGGGGGAAGAGAGAAGGAAGGGGGCGAACCCACTCTTTTCCTTCTCCCAATTTGCCTCCTGCCATAGGGGGCGCGCCACCCCTTGTTCCCTCGGGGGTGTCCGATAACCCCTCTGGTACTCCGATAAATACCCGATACCTTCTGGAACGCTTCCAGTGTCCGAATACAATCGTCCTATATATCAATCCTTACCTCTCGACCATTTCAATACTCCTCGTCATGTCCGTGATCTCATCTGGGACTCCAAACAACGTTTGGTGACCAAATCACATAACTCGTATAATACTATATCGTTAAGTGTGCGGACCCTATGGGTTCGAGAACTATGTAGACATGACCAAGATACATCTCAGGTTAAGAACCAATAGCGCAACCTGGATGCTCATATTGGCTCCCACATATTCTACGAAGATCTTTATCGGTCCAACCGTTATGACAACATACGTAATTCCCTTTGTCCATCGGTATGTTACATGCCTAAGATTCGATCGTCGGTATCTACATACCTAGTTTAATATCGTTACCGGCAAGTCTCTTTACTCGTTCCGTAATTCATCACCTCATGATTACTCCTTAGTCGTTTGCATGCAAGCTTATGATGTGTATTATCGGGAGGGCCCAGAGATACCTCTTCGGTACTCGGAGTGACAAATCCTAATCTCAATCTATGCCAACTCAACAGACACCTTCGGAGATACATGTAGATAATCTTTATAACCACCCAGTTTTGTGACGTTTGATAGCACACAAGGAATCCCTTCGTTATTCGAGAGTTGCATAATCTAAGTAATGATGTGATTCCGTTATCAAATCACAACTCATGTCCATGGTCAAGAAACCTTAACCATCTTTGATCAATGAGCTAGTCAAGTAGAGGCTCACTAGGGACATAGTCTTTGTCTATGTATTCACACATGTATTTAGATTTCCGATCAATACAATTCTAGCATGAATAATAAACATTTATCATGAATAAGGAAATATAAAATAACAACTTTCTTATTGCCTCTAGGGCACATTTCCTTCAATTGGTGCCTCTCCGATGATGCGTATGGCTTCTTCTCTCTGTTTTGATTCTCATTACAATGGTCTCCTAGAGATCTATTTAATGTAACTCTTTTTGCGGTATGTTTGTTGGGATCCAATGAACTTTGAGTTTATGACCAGATCTTTTATCCATGAATATTATTAGAATCTTCTTTGATCTTTTATATGCATGATTATTTATAGCCTCGTATTTCTTATTCTAATGTTTGGTTTAGTTAGGACAATTAGATCAATTATTATTGCAATGGGAAGATGTGCTTTGTGATGGGTTAGATCGTACGGGGTCTTTCCCGGTGACAGAAGGGGCAACAAGATACGCATGTATCGTTGCTATTAAGGATAACAAGATGCGGGCTATTCCTACATGAATAGATCTCGTCTACATCATGTCATCGTTCTTATTGCATTACTCCATTTCTCCATGAACTTAATATACTATATGCATGTTGGATAGCAGTCGATGTGTGAAGTAATAGTAGTTGATGCAGGCAAGAGTCGGTCTACTAATCTTGGACATGATGCCTATTTATTGATCATTTCCTTGGATTTCATCATAAATATTCAATTTTCTATCAATTGCCCAATAGTAATTTATTTACCCACAGTATGATATTTCTTGAGAGAAGCCACTAGTGAAATCTATGGCCCCAGGGTCTATTCTTTATCATATTTGCTTTCTGGTCTATTATTTACCAATTTTGTTTTCAGATCTATTATTCCAAAAATCCAAAAGTACCTTGCTGCACTTTCTATTTGCATATTTTATCTCGTGTTTTATCGAGATCTATTTATCCAATCTATCACAATTTTATCCCGTCAACTTGACAATTTCAGGCGCCGTTACCCGAAGAAGGGATTGACAACCCCTTATATGCATTGGGTTGCAAGTATTTGTTCTTTGTGTAAAGGCACCGTTTACATAGTGTTGTTTGGTTCTCCTACTAATTTGATACCTTGGTTTCATAACCGAGGGAAATACCTATCGTAGTTGTGTTGCATCATCCCTTCCTGTTTGGGCAAATACCGATGTAGTTCAAGCGACATCAAAAGGAATTTCTGGCGCCATTGCCGGGGATACATCATCAACATTTATCAGGTTCCTAGTCACAAATCTCATCTCCTTGCAATTTACATTAGTTGCCATTTGGCTCTCGTTTTCATCTCCCCCACTTGACAAAAAATTCCCTTTTTATTCACCTTCTTTAGTTTTGCCCTTTTTCTTGTTTGATCTTTTGTTTGCTTGTGTTGCCATGTACCTTCTATATGCTTGCATCTTCGCTTGCTAAAAATCTATTGATATGGATCCCCATCTACTAGCTAATCTTTTTAAAATATCCAATCATGATGAACCAATTTCTAGTGAGTTGAGTGCACTAGATTATCTTTATGAAGCTTTGCTTGAGATTCGTGAATCTGAAAATTGTGATGAAGAAATTTATGAAGTGGTTCATGATAACTCCTAGAAAAACAATCATGGGTGCAATGATTTTAATATAAATTCTATTAATGTAAATTGTGCTAATAATATGCAAAACCCCAAGCTTGGGGATGCTAATTTTTCTATGTGCATTACTTATTGCAATGATCATGATGGGGGTGATTCTTCTTATGATCTTGAAAATTTATTTAAGCATCATGATGAGTATGATATTGATAATAATGTTTGCAATAATACTGAAAGTGTGTTTGGAGGAGCGTCAACTTTAGCTAAAAATATTCCTACATATTTGGTGAGTGTTCAATCTTATGAATTTTTTGATGAAAGTGGGTTCGGATAGGTTATGACTTTAGTTTATGTTAATCCCACTATCTTGGAAGATTATAAGACTTTTATGCTTGTGGATCATGAAAATAAATTTTTATATGATTGCTATATTGTTGAATTTAGTTATTTTCATGTTACTAAATTACCTCTCATTATGTTTAGATTTTCAATGTTTTATTCCCCTCCTTTGTATATGCTAGATATTTCTTGTCTTGATAATTTCTTTGCTTATAAAATTCTTGTGCATAGGAAGTATGTTATACTTAAATGTGTTTGGCACATGTTTCACGATGCTTTCTCTTTGTGTTTCAATTAGTATCTTTCGTATGAGCATCGTTGAAATTGAATGCCTAGCTAGGGGCATAAAATGATACAACTTGTTGGGAGGCAACCCAATGAATAAAATTTATTTTTTTTCCTTTTCCTTTCTGATTTTGAGTGTTTGCACAATTATGCTACTCTTATGATTGTGATTTTTATATTTTATTTAGTTTTTGTGCCAAGTAAAGCCTTTGGGATTATGTTTAGTGATAGTTGATTTGATCTTGTTGGAAAGCAGAAACACTTGCGTCCAGTAATATAATTTTTATAAATCAGATAAGCGACATAAAATTCTTAATTTTTTACACAAGATTGATATACAAATTTCCTACATTGTCCTAATTTCTCAGAAATTTTGGAGTTACAAAAGTATACAAAGTTTTAAGATTGCTACAGACTGCTCTATTTTTGAAAGATTCTATTTTCGTTGCATTGTGTGCTTTTTTTATGAATCTATAGAATGTATCGGTGGGTGTAAGCCATGGTAAAGTTGGAATACAGTAGATATAATGTAATTGTAAAATATGAATGGGTTTGCAACAGTACTTAGAGTAGTGATTTGCTTTCTTATACCAACAGATCTCATGAAGGTTTTGTTATGTTTCGTGTGATTGAAGTTTTGAAGTTTTGGTGAGATCACGATGGATAAAGGAATATGGAGTGAAAAGAGCCTAAGCTTGGGGATGCCCATGGCACCCCAAATTAATATTCAAGGAGAACCAAGCAACTAAGCATGGGGATGCCCCGTAAGGCACCCCCTCTTTATTCTAACGACCATCGATATTTTACTTTGAGCTATATTTTTATTCGTCATATATCATGAGTTTTGCTTGGAGCGTCTTGTATTATATGAGTGTTTGCTTGTTTTGCTTTTTAGTTTGTGTCAGCTATCCTTGCTGGCACACCTATTTGAGACAGCAAAAATTATGCTACGATTTGTTAGAATTGCTCTCTATGCTTCACTTTTTTTGAGCTATGGAATTGCTCTATTGCTTCACTTATATATTTTTGATCATGGTGTCCTTTAATATTTTTGAAGGAATGCTCTCACGCTTCACTTAGGTTTATTTGAGAGTTAGTAAATTTTTGAAGAAATTATCTCATGCTTCACTTATATTACTTTGAGAGATGAAAAATTTTATGCTCATGTTCTTCACTTAAATTTGTTTGAGCTTATAAAAAAGCACCATATTATATTAGTCGCAAGGTGATAGATATTCAAGAGGGATATAATAAAAACTTTCATGAAGATCATTGGACAAAGTAAACTTGATTCCTTGTAATAGTTTTGCGGTATGATGATAATAATATGTGAGTCATGTTGATGAGTAATTATGCTTAGTAAGAAGATTGTTGTTAAGGTTTGTGATTGCCTATGCAAGCACGAAAGTCAATAGTTGTTCAATGAAATTACATCCTACTTGTGGTGCATTATTCGGTGTTAGTTATCCTTAATGCTCGCTTATGTGATTTTTCGTTTCTTGGTTGGTTGCTTCTCAATCTATTTGCTAGCCTCCACTTGTATTAAGTAGAAATACTACTTGTGCATCCAAAATCCTTAAACCTAGTTTTTCCATATGAGTCCACCATACCTACTTATATGTGGTATTCCCGTGCTGTTCTACGCAAATTTCTATGTGCCATCTCTAAATTTTCAAAATAAATTCCCTTTTTGTGTGTTCGTACCGCTCATGAATTGGTAGGGGGTGGCCAATATTTTCCATGCTAGATTTGTTATTCTCAAGATGAGTCTTTATTCACATATCATTGCACGAGAATACAGCGGTAATAGGGATGCGCAGTCCCGAAATGAAAAAAGAAATTTACTTTATGTTGTCAAATAATAAATTCCTTGGGAAGTGTTGGTATGGACGGTACCCGTGGATACGGATAACCGTGGAATGTGAAAGAGTGGTGGAAAAAGGAATAAACTGCATTTTATGTTTGGGAACCGCCTATGATATATCTAGCATGGAAAGTGTTGGGAATTACTCGGTCGTTTTCGCTGACGGGAAAAGTATGCCTCTCAAAAATTTTATCTCTCAATTTAGGCTTTGAGCTCTAGCACCTCTACAAATCCCTACTTCCCTCTACGAAGGGCCTATCTATTTACATTATGCAATTTTTATTTTTATATGAGTCTCCATCTTCTCTTATAAAGCACCAACTAAGGGGCACAATGATCGTACTTGAGCATTGAGTGTAGCTAATATGCGAGTGTGTTTCATGAATGGATCAATGATTGAGCATGATGGCTAGGGATAACTTTCTTTAGTGTTGATATTTTGAAAGACATGGTTGCTTATTGATATGCTTTAGTATTGAAATCTTTATGTCAAAACTAAACAATTCCTTTGAACCATATAAAAGTCCAAATGTACATGCTACAAAAGAAAAGAATATGTGATGAACATGTTAGGCAACATTCCACATCAAAAATTCCATTTTTATCATTTACCAACCCGAGGACGAGTAGGAATTATACTTGGGGATGCTGATACGTCTCCAACCTATCTATAATTTTTGCTTGTTCCATGATGTTATATTATCATTCTTTGATGTTTTAGAATCATTTTATATCTACTTTATATCATTTTTTGGGACAAACCTATTGCCATAGTGCCCAGTGCCAGTTTTCTGTTTTTTGCTTGTTTTTTACATCACAGAAAATCAATACGAAATGGATTCCAAACACAGCGAAACTTTCTGGAGAATTTTTCTTGACTCTGACACCTGTTAGGCCAAAGAAGTACCAGAGGGGGGCTCCGAGGGAGCACAACCCACCAGGGCGCGCATGTGGGCCCAGGCGTGCCAAGGTAGGTTATGCCCACCTCGGTGACCTCCCGCACCACCTCTTTGCCCTATAAATCCCCAAATATTCCAAAAATGCTAGGGGAGTCGAAGAAACACAATTCCAGCAGTTGCAAGTTCCATAACCACAAGATCCAATCAAACACCATCACAGAGGGGTTCATCATCCTCATTGGTGCCCCTCCGATGATGCGTGAGTAGTTCATCATAGACCTATGAGTCTGTAGGCAGTAGCTAGATGGCTTCCTCTATTCGATGTAACTCTTTTTGCGGTGTGTTTGTTGGGATCTGATGAACTTTGAGTTTATGATCAGATCTTTTATCCATTAATATTAGCTGAGTCTTCTTTGATCTCTTATATGCATGGTTATTTATAGCCTCGTATTTATTCTTTGAATCTTTGGTTTAGTTAGGCCAACAAGATCAATTTTTCTTGCCATGGGAAGAGGTGCTTTGTGATGGGTTCGATCGTGCGGTGTTCTTTCCCAGTGACAGAAGGGGTAGCAAGACACGCATGTATCGTTGCGATTATGGATAACAAGATCGAGGCTATCCCTACATGAATAGATCTCGTCTAAATCACGTCATTGTTCTTATTGCATTACTCGGTTTCTCCATGAACTTAATACACTAGATGCATACTGGATAGTGGTCGATGTGTGGAGTAATAGTAGTAGATGCAGACAGGAGTCGTTCTACTAATCTTTGACGCCTACATATTGATCATTGCCTTGGATATCATCATAACTATTCAATTTTCTATCAATCGCCCAATAGTAATTTGTTTGCCCACCGTATGCTATTTCTTGATAGAAGCCACAAGTGAAATATACGCCCCCCGGGTCTATTGTTTTTCATATTTGCTTTCTGATCTATTATGTTCCACTTTTACTTCTAGATATATTATTCCAAAACCCAAAAAATACCATGCTGCACTTTTTATTTGCATATTTCATTTCACGTTTTATAGAGATCGATTTCTCCAATCTATGACAATTTTATCCCGTCAACTTGACAATTTCTAGCGTCGTTACTGGAAGAAGGGATTGACAAACCCTTATACACGTCGGGTTGCAAGTATTTGTTCTTTGTTTGCATGTACCGTTTTCATAGTGTTGCTTGGATCTCCTACTAATTTGATACCTTGGTTTCATAATGTGAGGGAAATACCTACCGTAGTTGTGCTGCATAATCCCTTCATCTTTGGGGAAATAACGACGTAGTTCAACCAACATCAAAAGGAATTTCTGGCGCTGTTGCCGGGGATTTACATTATTTTCCATTTGCCTCTTGTTTTCATCTCCCCCACTTCAGAATTATTTGCAATTTACATTGTTTTACATTTGACTCTCATTTTCATCTCCCCACTTCACAAAAAATGCCTTTTTATTTGCCTATCAGGGTCAGCACATGATTAGTATGGAACCTGATGCTAAACCTGATTTTGATCACCAATGACGTTTGAATCCTAAGATGAAAGAAGTGGTTAGAACTGAAATACTAAAGCTTCTGGAAGCATGTATACTCTATCCCATAGCTGATAGTAGATGGGTAAGTCATGTTCATTATGTCTGTAAGAAGGGAGGTATTACTGTAGTTCCTAAAGATAAAAATGAACTCATTCCGCAAAGAATTGTTACTGGCTATATAATGGTAATTGATTTTAGAAAATTAAATAAAGCTAGTGGAAAAGATCATTACCCTCTGCCGTTTATTGACCAAATGCTAGAAAGATTATCTAAGTACACAAACTTTTGTTTTCTTGATGGATATTCTAGTTTCTCACAAATACCTATTTCACAACCTGATCAAGAGAAAACCACCTTTACTTGTCCTTTTGGAACTTATGCTTATAGACGTATGCCTTTTAGTTTATGCAATGGACGAACTACCTTTCAAAGATGTATGACTGCTATATTCTCTGATTTTTGTGAAAAGATTGTTGAGGTTTTCATGGATGATTTTTCCGTTTATGGAACTTCTTTCGATGATTACTTAAGCAACCTTGATCTATTTTTGCAGAGATTTGAACAAAATAATATTGTCTTGAATTGGGAGAAGTGCCACTTTATGGTTAATGAAGGTCTTGTATTGGGGCATAAAAATTTTGAACGAGGTATCGAGGTGGATAAAGCGATGCAATTAAGAAAATGCCATGTCCTAAAGATATTAAACACTACCGGAATCAGGAAATTTGCCGTCAGCCATTTCTTTGTCGTCTGCCAGCTCACGACAAAGAGGGTATTTGTCGTCTGCTTACAAAAAATAGATGTCAAAAAACAGGCTAAAGGCAAAGATACTATTTTCCATTAGCCAGCTCTTTGCCATCTACTAGCGAACGACAAAGAACCTTTGTCGTCAGCTAGGAGACGGCAAAGAGGTGGGGTGGGGCCACTGACGGCAATGATTCTTTGCCATCCGCTAGCAGAGGGGAAAGCAGTGACTACCTAATGACCCACCACCTCCTCTCTCTCTTCTCTCTCTGCCTCTCTCTCCCCGACCACAGCAATGCGCCACCCCGACCCCACGCCGCCTCGGCCAGCCACCTGCCACCATCGACGCCCCGCCGCTCCGGCCTGCCCCTCGATAACCTGAAGCCCCGGCCCACCGCTCGATGCTGTCGCCGCCCTAATGCCCCACGGAGCCGGTGTCTCACTGCCCCGACCCATCGCGGTAAGTTTTTTCTCTGTTTTTTCCGGATTGGTTATTTTAAATAGTTAGTATAAACAGAATTAGTTAAATAGTTAGTATAAATTGAAACCGTGGTAGAAGAGCTGTGGTAGAAGAGAGAGCGAGGAAAATATCAGGGAGTTTCCGGTTACGGTGGGTGGTCGGGGCCGAGCAATGTATGGAGGTTTGCGTGTTTCTCTCGTACACATACGCGCGTGTGTGCGAGGTGTTGAGATCTAACTGAACCCGAGGGAGGCATTGGGCTCTAACTGAACCCGAGCGATTGCACTAGCTACATTACTGAACCCCGATCGATCCCTTGCTGTTATCTGAACCCGAGTGATTGCTTCACTACTGCTGCTAACTGAAGTCGATCAAAGTTGCCTCTTAATGAACAGTTCCGTGTGGGGTTTGGATGAATAGGACCCCATGGTTGTAGAGGCTGTTGTCGCTGGATGAACAGGACCCCGATCGAGCTAGTTGGGGTTGGATGAACAGGACCCCGTGGAGGGCTGGATGAACAGGACCCCGTTTGTGCACTTTGCCATGCCATACGTTATTAAACCATACATGCATCATACTTGATTGTGCATCATGCCATGTTTTTGTGATGGTTTTTTACCAAGATGTTTGCTTCTTCTCGGTTGTGCTTCTCCTTGATAGTTCCGGGTACATAGCGATTGTGAGGATCCATTCGACTATGTTGGTTCATCTACTTCAAGGACTCGTTCTCCTTCCTAGTGGGATTTCAGGCAAGATGACCGTCACCTTGGATCTCACTACTATCATTGCTATGCTAGTTGTCTCGACGCTATCGCTATGTCGCGCTACCTACCATTGGTTTATCAAGCCTCCCAAATTGCCATGATAGCCTCTAACCTTTTCACCCATCCTAGCAAACCATTGTTTGGCCATGTTACAGCTGTGCTTAGGCCCTCTTATAGCGTTACTAGTTCAAGGTTGCTCCATGTTGGGACATGGATTTCATGGTATATCACTATACCTCTTATTTAATTAATGCATCTATATATTTGGTAAAGGGTGGAAGTCTCGGCCTGTTGCCTGGTGTTTTGTTCCACTCTTGCCGCCCTAGTTTCCGTCATACGAGTGTTATGTTCCTTGATTTTGCGTCCCTAACACGGTGAGGGTTTATGGGACCCTCTTGACTGTTCACTTTGAATAAAACTCTTCCAGCAAGGCCCAACATTGGTTTTAACATTTGCCATAATAATACTTGAACATAATAGTTAATTGGCATAGTGCGTCATGAACCTGAGGATTTTTACATAGCAGGGGGGCCAGTGCTGATGGTGTTGGTCCCAAAGAGAGGACTGTGTGCGACCGCCCCTAGGCAACTTGGGTTATTTGGATCTTGTACGCTTTGCTCATTCGGTGTACCCTGAGAATGAGATCACGCAACTCCTATCAGGCTAGGTCGGTGCATCGGGAGGTCTTGCTGGACTTGTTTTACCATTGTCGAAATGTCTTGTGCACCGGGATTCCGAGTCTGATCGGAGGGTCCGGAGATGGAGGATTGTCTCCGTGGATCGTGAGCTTGTCATGGGCTAAGTTCCGACACCCTTGCATGGGTTTAAACTTTCGAGAGCCATGCCCACGGTTATGTGGCAGATGGGAATTTGTTAATATCCGGTTGTAGAGGACTTGAAGTAAACTCAATTAAAATACACCAACCGCACTTCATAGCCATCACTATCTCCTTTCGGGAAGTTCGAGATGAGAACATGGTTGGGTTATGTTTGAACGTAAGTAGTTTAGGATCACTTATTGATCGTTACTATTTTGCGACCATTTGCATAGTTTCTCATCTTACTCTTGTACTCGTGAGTTAGCCACCATACTTTTCTTAGCCGATGCTGCAACCTCACTAGTTTACCCCTTGCTTACCCATTTAAGCTCTGCTAGTCTTGATACCCATTGTAATGGGATTGTTGAGTCCTTGTGGCTCACAGATTACTACACCAACAGTTGCAGGTACAGGTAATGCGATGATCATGACGCGAGAGCAATGTTTGCTTGTGTTGGAGTTCTACTTCTGCTTCTTCTTCTTTCAGGGGATAAGTTCCTAGTCAGCAGCTTGGGCTAGCAGGGTGGATGTCATTTGAGCCTTTGTTTGTGTTTCATCCGTAGTCGGATGTTGTTCTATGTATGCTGTATTGATGTATGCTTTTGTATGTACCCCAACTATTGTGCAATGGTACGTTGTAATGAAATCCACCTTGCAAAAGCGTGTCAATATGCGGTTCTATCCTTGGTGGGACCTTTGAGTCTCTTTAGGATAGTGTTGCATATTGGGCGTGACACAGAACCACCCCACCAACCGCGCAAGTACGACCCACGTTGTCAATCAGTGCGTGTCAAGCCACAAGGTGATTAAGTGGCAGCATTTGCCACATGGCAGCCATCTCCTATTGAAGAAACCCATATGTGACACTCGTCGAGCGACGTGTCAAGAGAACAGGTGCGGAGCTGGCAAGATAAGGCCGGCAGACCTTGCCGGATAGCTAGTGATGTGACACTGAGTGGTGCATTTAATGCACCCTGCCAGACCGCAAAGTTAGGTATGATAGCATTGTTTGCTATCATATCAGTTGGTATTGACTGTTTTGCCACTGTGGTGACCCCTTAATCTATAAAAGGAGGCCCATGGCATTTGTGGGAGGGGGTTAGAGGGTTGGAAACTTGACAATCCCAAGCCACCATATGCTTGTGGTCACCATAGCCCTGAGGCAGGCCTTGCAGGGCAAGTGTACCATGCACCACCATGTTCATTTCCACCATCAATCGACCAAAGTAGGAGTAGGGTCTTACGCCTTGCGGCGGCCTAAACCTGGGTAAATTGCTTGTGTGCTCTCTACCGTGCTGCCGCCCGCTGGTCTGCTCTTTGTGTGTAACACCCCGGATGTAACTTACCATATTTGTACTCCAACTCTTGCCATGCTCTAAGTTATGAGATTCCCCTCGTGGTAGGGTTTTGTCTTCGTTTTGCATTTTGTCCATATCATGCATATCATATCATGTCTTCATGTGCATCGCATTTGCATACGTGTTCGTCTATTGCATCTGAGCATTTTTCCCGTTGTCCGTTTTGCTATCTGACACTCCTACGTCCTCCGGCGCCCCCTTTCGTCTCTTTTCATCAGCGGGTGTTAAACATTCTGGGAATGGACCGAGATTTGCCAAGCAGCCTTGGTACACCACCGGTAGACGGCCTGTCAAGTTTCGTGCCATTTGGAGTCCGTTTGATACTCCAACGGTTAACTGGGGAACAGTAAAGGCCTCGTGTGTGTTGCAGCCCAACACCCCTCCAAGTCAGCCCACAAACCCACCCAAACCCCCTCCATCCTCTTGGTCGTTCGATCACGACCGCGTGTCCGAAAACCGCACTCCAGTTGGACACTCCCACCTCCTTCTAGGTATATATATGTGCACCACTCCAAAAATTCGGGTCCAAACCCTAGATCCAACTCCCTCCGCGTCGCCGGACATGTCCGCCGCCCGCCGGACATGTCCGCCGCCCGCCGGACATGTCCGCTGCCTGCCGGACGTTTCGCGCCGCCGCCCCGAGCCAGTAGCATCGTGCCACGTGGCCTCCGCCACCACGTACCGTCGGCGGCCCGCCAGGCCCGCGCTGGGCCTT